>NW_016107397.1:9960580-10010344 GCF_001604975.1 Cebus imitator | reverse complement strand
AAAAAAAAAAAAAAAAAAAAAAAAAAAAAAAAAAAAAGAAATCTGGAATTTACACTGTAAGAAACAGGACAATCAAAGGCTTTGGGAAAGGAGAAGAGGCTGCCTGCAGGTCCCGGGGTGGGTGGGATGAGTGGCAGGGAAGGAGCAGCTAAAGCAGGAGAGTGATCAGGAGTCCCCAAGTACTCTCACCCCACGTGCTCTCAACAAAAGATGGTGAGATCCCAAACCACGAATTCACCAAACCTGCAGAGCTGGGAGAGCAGTGAGGGCCCTGTCATGTAAGCACAATACCAACCATTCCCCCTCACCCCGAGTCAGGTCCACAGGAGGGGTGACATTTAGGTAGGTTTTCAACAAATTTAATTTCAATGGGACAGTGGGAAATCCAAGCTAAGCTTTTTGAGAGATGGAACTGTAGAGAAAACTCTGGCAAGGGTACAGGAGAAGCAAACTATCATCCTTAGCTTTTTTCAGCTGGCTTGAAAAGGTTTTCCTGAAAGTCAAAAAAAAAAAAAAAAAAAAAAAAAAAAAAAAAAAAAAAAAAAAAAAAAAAAAAAAAAAAAAAAAAAAAAAAGAGGAACTCCAAACCAATCCAGATTTCCCCAGACCTCCTGAACCGGAAAGTGAATCCCCAGTCTGTTTCAAAACTCAAGTGCCAGGAGGCTGGAAACTTCTGAAATTACCCCACCTCCCCTGGAGCCATGGCCATGGACAGACCTTCTTCCTCTCCTGTTCTTCTGGGGGTCAGGATAAACCTCAGAATCTTATTTCATTAAAAATTTCATGGCTGGGCGCAGTGGCTCACGCCTGTAATCCCAGCACTTTGGGAGGCCGAGGCAGGTGGATCATGAGGTCAAGAGATTGAGACCATCCTGGCCAACATGGTGAAACCCTGTCTCTACTAAAAATACAAAAATTAGCCGGGCGTTTGGCACGTGCCTGTAGTCCCAGCTACTTGGGAGGCTGAGGTGGAAGAATCGCTTGAATTGGGGAGGCAGAGATTGCAGTGGGCCAAGACTTGCCACTGAGCTCCAGCCTGGCAACAGAGCAAGACTCAGTCTCAAAAAAAAAAAAAAAAAAAATTCACTACATGACAAGCACCAGTACAAGGGGAAACAAAATCATCCTGTTAAGTACAGAAAATATTGGCGAAGCTTGAGAACAAACACTAAATATCATTCTAAGGGGGGGAAGCCTGCACACACTACAAACTGGTAACAGCTTCATGTGCTAATTCAGTGTTTTCAAAACTCAAGTCAGGATCTATGCTGTGAAATAATTTAGTAGGCATTTTAAAAAGGAAAAGAATATATTGGTAAGTAACTAAATAGACTGCAAATAACAAAGGTAAGTGTTCCACAGAATTTGTTTTAGGTAAAATCGATGTCCATATATATGGAGAGACAGCCATATACGCGTACACACACACTGGGTTTGGTTCCAGTGGGCTATGGTCTGAGTGCCCCTGGGCTGGACCCTTGTAGATGAGCCTGCTACAAGGCTGGCTTTCCCTTGTCCCACCACTTCAAAGCCAACAAGACTGGGCTGAGTGTCAAAAGTCCAAACAGTAACAAGTTGAGTTTTGTGAAGAACTGATAACAGACTGCAAAGAAGCTGTGTGAGGATGTGTGAGAAAATGGTGAAATCTTTGTCCTTTGGGGGCAGTGGCATTAGGTTGGTTTTGATTAAACATATTCTTGGCCCATTTGTTGGGGCCATCTTGGATTGCACGGTGACGTCTGGGAATCACAGAGCTATCGCTCAACATTTTCCACCACTAAAGAAACACATGGAAGACGGCTGCATGCGATGGCTCACGCCTGTAATCTTAGCACTATGGGAGGCTGAGGCAGGAGGATCCCTTGAGCCCGGGAGTTGGAGACCAGCCTGGGAAACTTAGGGAGACCCCGTCTCTATTAAAATAAATAAAATTTAAAAAGACATTGAAGAGCATACACAGCTAATGTTCATTTTAGAAAGACTGACTTTTGAAGATCAAACATGATGTGTGCAGTGCGTGGTGGTTGTGGCACCCCCATGCAGTGTTCTTTAGAATCCTCCTCCTGATCCAACCTGATCCAGCTGGGGCCTCAGCACACTGTGGTAAATAAAGGCTCAGAGCCTTTTCACAAAGTCTTTAAATACTGACCAAGGTGCCAAATAAATGAGCAGAGGCAGACATGGGTAAAATTCATGCCAGTCTATCAACCAAAAGGCTGCTTCAGAGAAGTCATAACAATATGCATTGTTCATGGGACTAAGCGCCTGCTACATGAAGGATGCTGTGTTAAGTGCTCACCGTCCATTAGCTCATTTAGTTTTTATAACTCTGCGAGGGATAGTATTATGCCCATTTTACAAATGAGAAAACGAAAGCTAAAAAATCACACAGCTATCAAGCCTGACTGAGTTTAAGCTAAAGATTTTTTATTTTTTTATAGAGACATGGTTACACTGTATCCCCCAGGCTGGAATGCAGTGGTGCAATCAAAGCTCACTGCAGCCTTGACCTGGTAGGCTCAAGCTAGAGATTTTTCAGCTCTGTTCTATATGCTATGAGAGCATCTGGAGAGATAAGGGAGTGGAGAAATGAGCAGCAGGCAGATGATGTCTGGGCTGCTGCCTGCTCTCATGCAGCTTACAGCAGGCATGGAGACTAGAGCCAGAACTCAGTTGACCTCTGAGGATCCAACATTTCTGATATTCTCTAGAAGATTTTTTTAAAAAAAACAGTAATTAAAATCTCAAAGTATGGGATATGCTGCTAAGCCTGGCTACATTAGAAGAAATGTTGTGAATTCAGACACAATGTGAGTCTAATCTCTCCAGACACTGAAAACACCTCACTCAACTACACTATCTCAGCAGCCCAGCAAGAGAACATGTAATGGTAGCTCTGTCCCAGCCACGAGGGCTACCGAGCAGTGGACATGTGGCCCGGCTGAATTGAGATGTATTATAAATACATATTGGATCTCAAAGACTTAGCACGAAAAGAACATGTAAACTTCTTCTGTTTATATTGATTGCATGTTGCAATTGTAGTATTTGGGATATACTGTATTAAATATATTATTAAAATCAATTTTCTTTCATTCTTTTTCCTTAATGTGGCTACTAGAAAATTTGAAGTGCAGCCGGGCACGGTGGCTCACACCTATAATCCCAGCACTTTGGGAGGCCAAGGCGGGCGGATCACCTGAGGTCAGGAGTTTGAGACCAACCTGGCCAACATGGTAAAACCCCATCTCTACTAAAAATACAAGAATTACCCAGGCGTGGTGGCGCATGCCTGTAATCCCAGCTACTCAGGAGAATGAGGGAAGAGAATTGTTTGAACTCGGGAAGCAGAGGTTGTAGTGAGCTGGGATCATACCACTGCAGCACTCCAGCCTGGGGGATAGAGTAAGACTCTGTCTTCAAAAAAAAAAAAAAAGAAAAAAGAATTTGTCTCTTTCTGATTATAAAAACGTGTATTTTTTAGTGCAGAAAATAGGCAAAGTTTAGAAATGCATAAAGAAGAAAATTAAATCCTTAAAAATATTACTACCTAGAAATAACTTATTAACATCTAGTAATGTTATCTGTCTTATTTTTTACAGAACATTTTATAACACTTGAAAAATTTTCTAGCAATGTATCATAAACACTTTCCTATGTCATCAAATATTTCAAGATTCCAAGATCTGTAATGGCTGCATAGTAGTCCAACCTGTGGGACACACTGAGCTTAAGGTAACCCCTACGGCTAGATGTCGGAATTCTTTCCAGTGTATGGAGAATATAAACAACAATGCAAGGAACTCCTTGATATATCCCTATTTTCACATATATGGCTATTTTCTTGTGACAAATTCCTAGATGTTGAATTATAAAACTGCTGTGTCAAAAAATGCATACACACATTTTTGAGGCTTTTGATAAATATTACTAAACTGTTTTCCAGAAAGTTTGTGCCAATTTACACATTTCTGTTTAGCAACTTAATTTTCCCCAAATTGTTTTTCAGTTGATCTATTTGCTTCACGAAAATTGTTCTCCAAAAATATCTAAGTAGTCATATCCTCGAACAACAGTTCAAAGAGAAATCATGATAACTAGCAACTGAAAATGAGGCAAATTTAGTGTATGTATACCGACAACCCAAGGTTGGAAAAAAAATGGAAAATGAATAGACATTTAGCTTAGGTGTTTTTTTTTTTTNTTTTTTGAGATGGAGTCTCGCTCTGTTGCACAGGCTGGAGTGAAGTGCCGTGATCTCGGCTCACTGCAACCTCCACCCCCTGGTTCAAGCAATTCACCTGCCTCAGCATCCTGAGTAGCTGGGATTATAGGTGCATGACACCATGTCCCGCTAATTTTTTTGTATTTTTAGTAGAGACAGGGTTTCACCATGTTGGTCAGGCTAGTCTCGATATCCTGACCTTGTGATCTGCATGCCTCAGCCTCCCAAAGTGCTGGGATTACAGGCATGAGCCACTGTACCTGGCCCAAACAGGCTTTTATGTTGATTTTTATATTTATTTTCCTGTAAGTCCCATTATAATAAAATAAAGTAACAATTAGTAATAAAAATGCTTAAATTTCACAAGCATATTTGAATTTCTAGTCTCTTGTTTCCAACAAGAAAACTAGGCTTAGTCAAGATTTTGAATAAAACTTTTCATATGAAGGTATAAAGAACAACTTAAAACAATTAGCCTGAGTTCTTAGAAGTTTCAAAATCAGAAGAGCCTTGAATTTGATGGGATATTTACTATTAATTACGGTCTACGTAAACAGAAATATCCTTGAATTAATGAGCATTAAAATAAGGTATAAGAGAAAAAAACAAAAAAAACCAGTCAGGATAACACAGCAGCTTGCTCACTGTTTTCATCCCACGCCTCTAAAACTATCTGGAGGAAAGTTCAAACTTGGCGATAAGACCAACTGGAAAAAAGCTGAAAGTTAATTTAAGTAGTAAATTACTACCGCAGAAAATAAAAATGGTAACAAACAGCACCAAAAATGCACTTGGACGGGGCAATAAATTAAACATCAGCATCAGGCAGCCTCACTAAACAAGACACTCTCACGTTGCAAATTAAGGGGCCAGTCTTAGGCACAAACACAACCAGAAGAGCAGCCTCTGAGCTCATGATAAACTTGTACTAGCAGAATCTGCTCTATGCCCTGTGGAGGAGCTACGATGAATTCTTAGGTGAAAGTACCAACAGCTCTATAATCATTTTGGGCGCTTTCTTCACAGGACTCAGGCTGCTGCTTAATGAAGTCCTGCTCTTGAGGCACCCATCTCTTCTATGGACTGGATGGGTAACTATTTAGATAACTAAAAGGAAAATCCCAATTTATGCTTCATTTGCAATTACAGGGTTGGTCTCTGCAATTTTCAGTATCTATTTTGGGAATCTGTGAACATGTTTCCTTCTCACACATACCCCACTCCCTCCTGTAAACAGTGACCACTACAGGCAGTGCTGACACCCACCTAAAGCAGTGTCTTCAGTGCTTATGGCCTGAGCTTGAGTTAAGCCACAGCTGGCCTACATGGGCGCTGCTCCCATGATGCCTGGAAAAGTTGCTTCTGTACCCTCTGCAGATCAGCAAGGGCGGGGGCTGAGCTGACTGTGGCCTTGGAGCCTGTCTGTCCCTGTGGGCTGGCCACTGGCTGTAGTATGGGAGCACCCAGGTGCTCTGGGTTACCCTGGACCACGCTGTGGTCCTGATTCAGATGGGATGGAGCGGGGCCTGGGCTGGACAGGAGGACCTCACTCCCCACAGGCTGGGGTGCAGTAGCAGCTAGGGGTGGTGCACCCTCCTGAGCTCTGGCCTGGCCTGACAGCCAATGCCATGGCCCCACCTTCAAGAGACAGCTAGAACTTGCCTACTTCCTGCTGCTCCCATGGTTCTCACTTGGGTCCGGACACCACCCTCTCTCACTGGATTATGGCAAGCCTTCTAATTGGTTCCCTCATGTCCACACTTGTCTATTCTCAAAACCAGTGGCCCGTCAGCCTGCTAAGCCTAGGTTAGCTCTTATCACCCACTTTGTTCAAAACCCTACAAGGCTCCCATCTCATTCACAAAACACAGACCTCAGAGGCGCAGAACGAGCCTCCTCACTTCTGGCTCACTTCTGCCTCGGGCCTTTGCACTTCTGGTTTCTGACAACTGAAACCCTTTACCCCAGATAGCTGCACAGCTCACTTCCTCAATGCTCAGCCAGGACTGGGGCAGGGGAGCTTCTCAGGGAGGGCTGCTCTTGGCCATCTTATCCCAAACTGCACCCCAGGCCCATCTTTCCCACACTCTGTCCTTGCTTTACTTCCTCAGCCACTTATGGCTGGCTACCCGCCTTCGGTCTACTCAGCATCTCTTGTATGCTTCTCTCCCCAGGAGTGTACGCCCCACAAGGACAGGACTCTGCTCTGTTCACGCCCATGTCCCCAGGGCCGGCACACAACAGAGGCTCTCCCTGTTACAGGCAGGACGAACTAAGGGACCCCAGGCTCCTCATCCACAAAGTAAGGGCAGCAGTCCTTCTACCTCACAGGCCTCAGTGAAAAACACTGAAGTAGCAGGCATTTTATATTAGATATTAATTAGATCTGCCCTGTACTAAAGTTGATCAAAAATATACAAACCAAACATTTCAATGGATTTTTCATTGGAAATCCTACCCTATGATGACCCATTATTGAGGTTAATAAATAAATATTGGCCCATACTTTATTTGGAAAAAAAAAAAATTAGTTGTACAATGGGTCTGAAAATTCCTCTTAAAATGACCTCCTTTCATATGTCAAAGACAAAATTAAAAAGCTGGCTACTCTGGGTACACTGCCTTTGGGGTAGCCCTGCTCCCTGAGGAGCAGTTAAAATAAAAATGAAAAAGCCTATTAGGCCGGGCGCGGTGGCTCAAGCCTGTAATCCCAGCACTTTGGGAGGCCGAGGCAGGTGGATCACGAGGTCAAGAGATCGAGACCATCCTGGTCAACATGGTGAAACCCCGTCTCTACTAAAAATACAAAAAATTAGCTGGGCATGGTGGCGCGTGCCTGTAATCCCAGCTACTGAGGAGGTTGAGGCAGGAGAATTGCCTGAACCCAGGAGGCGGAGGTTGCGGTGAGCCGAGATCTCGCCATTGCACTCCAGCCTGGGTAACAAGAGTGAAACTCCGTCTCAAAAAAAAAAAAAAAAAAAAAAAAAAAAAAAAAAAAAAAAAAAAAAAAAAAAAAAAAAAAAAAAAAAAAAAAAAAAGAAAAAGCCTATTGACAGGAAAAGATCAAGCAAAAACACAACAGCTTAATTTATTGTGGCAGGTAAATTAAAACTGCAAGCAACTGACAGAGTTTAATAGAAGAAGCAATTTTCACACATCTGTGTATTACTTATTTTCAATTCAAAAATTTAATACTTTCTATGTAAATATTACTTAGCAATAAATTTATAGTAAAAATTTCTATGATTAATACAATACAGATGCTCCTTTAAAAACATTACTGAATTCAGAACAGTCTTCTAGCATCATACCTTCTCCCAGCCAATAGTTATTAACACTACAATCACCTTCTTAGAGGAAAATCGTTTGACATTAGAAAGGGGTCAACTCCAAGAGGGGAGAAGATCACTTATGAGGTACATAGCTGAATTTTTCAGGTTTTGCTGCATGTATCAGTCTGGGCTGCTATCACAAAACCTCACAGATGAGTGGCTTGGACAGCAGAGATTTCTCTCGCACAGTTCCAGAGGCTAGGAAGTCTAAGATGGAGGCCCTGGCAGATGTGGTGTCTGGTGAGGGCCCCCTTTCTGGCTTCTAGATGGTGACTTCTCACTGTGTCCTCAGATGGCTGAAGGGGTACACAAGCTCAGTAAGGTCCCTTTTATAAGGACACTAATCACATTCATGAGGGCTCTGCCCTTGTGACCTAATCACTCCCCAAAGCCCCCACTTCCTAACACCAACACCTTGGGAGTTAGAATTTCAACATAGGAATTTTGGGATGGACACGAGCATTCAGACCACAGCACTGCAAATGAGTAAAATAATAACAGTATTAGTAACACTGCTAATAAAAACCATGCTACATCCTTTAGAAGGAACTTATTCCTTGGGTTTTGTTAATAATATTTCTAAGTTGTATTCCAAATGACAGACCCCACGGTCACTGGCAAGATAATGAGAAAAGGCAGGGCACAGTAGCTCATGTCTGTAATCCCAGCACTTTGGGAGGCTGAGGCGGGTGGATCACCTCAGGATTTCACATGATGAAATCCTGTCTCTATTAAAAACACAAAATTAGGCAGGTGTGGGCATGGTGGCAGGTGCCTATAATCCCAGCTACTTGGGAGGCTGAGGCTGGGGAATTGCTTGAACCCAGAGGCAGAGGTTGCAGTGAGCCAAGATTATGCCATTGCACTCCAGCCTGCGTGATGAGAGGAAACTCTGCCTCAAAAAAAAAAAAAAAAAGATAATGAGAAAATCTGTGGAAGGAGGCCTTGAAATGGTCTCATTCAACAGGGATACCCAGACCTGCAGCTCAGCCCTTGGAGATGGCAAGTCCCAAGAATCAGAAAAAACAGATGCTTCCTGAGTCATCAAGTGAGGGGATTTCATCTCCCAACAGCAAAAAGGAGATCAGAATTAGAAAGAAAATACAGACTATAAGAAACCCTGGCCCAGAGCCCCCGGGCTGGACACAGGTGGGCTCCACGGGAACCATTTCAGGTCCAGGGAGGATGGCTCAGCCTAACTGCAGGTGCACGGCATCTACACCTGGCTCTCTGCGCACAACCAGAGCTCCCCGCTCCACCGGGTGCCCATTGCACAGTGACTGTGCTGCAAGCAGGGTGAGCTGGCTGATGTCACCGCAACTTACATGGAAGACAAAGGAGCAACAAAGCTACCAGAACTCTGGTTTCTCAGCCTTGGCAGAGAAAGCCCAGGACAACTAGAGTGCTCACATGTTCCAGAAGTGTGGAAGAGTAAGTGCGCTGCTGCTTCTTACCCAGATAAACTTTATGTCATGAACAATTAAGTAACTTTTATCACATTTTTGTTTAATATATAGACTTTCTAAAAAATCATTTGAGAAGAGGCCTTGAAGTGAAATCCATTTACTTTAAACCACACTGCACAGATTTCATAAGGTGGCAAAGAAGTAAAGAAGGATTGCAAAACCAGAACAACTTCCACCGACAGGGTCCGTTAAACCCTAGCCACCAACACTGCCCAAGGGCTCTGCTCAGTCTGACCCGCAGCCATGCTGGCCTCTGATGTAGCCACATCTTCCCTGCGGCACAGACATTGCCGAAATTGGTGCTCCCTTCAGAGGGATTCTGTTGACAGCTGAAAACATAGTCCGGCAGGCCATGTAGGAAACCAGTGTCCACTTCTCAAAAAGCCCCTCCATTAAGAACCAGGTGAAAAGTCCCATTTTGCATCCATCTTATAAAACAAAAGGAAATCTGTTTTTTCATGTACAGAACAGCCATTATTTGTCTCCCGAGAGAGGCAGCACCACGGCTTCCTCAGGGACAGTGGGAAGGGACTGTGAGTGCTCAACAGAATCTGCGCTTCAGGCCACTCCTCACCAAAACCCTGAAAACCAGCAAGTGAGTCCCTGTGTTACTAATTTCATGAAAAATCTCTTAACAGAATCCGTTTCAGGCTACTCCTCACCGAAACCCTGAAAACCGGGCAAGTGAGTCCCTGTGTTACTAATTCCATGAAAAAACTAATTTGTTTCAAGAAAGTCCAAATTCTTCCCTTAAGGACTCTCATTTGCTTTTCCTCAGAATTATGGTAAATAACAGTGTTTTTTCTTGGTTTCCTTTTTCTTCTAAAGCTGTTAAGACACAGGCAGAGTCCTAAAGCCTTGGTGCTTTGCTAATATCAGGGGCTTGGTGGGCCGGGCATGGTGGCTCACGCCTGTAATCCCACCACCTTGGGAGACTGAGGTGGGTGGATCACCTGAGGTCAGGAGTTCAAGACCAGCCTAACATGATGAAACCCCATCTCTACTAAAAATACAAAATTAGCTGGGCATGGTGGCACATGCCTTTAATTCCAGCTACTTGGTAAGCTAAGGTGGGAGAATCGCTTGAATCAAAGAGGCAGAGGTTGCAGTGAGCTGAGATTGCGCCACTGCATTCTAGCCTGGGCAACAAAGTGAAACCCCATCTCACAAATAAATAAAATCAGAGGGTTTGTGCTCCTATCAGTCACAGCCATTTTATTTTTAGACGGAGTCTGAATCTGTCGCCCAGGCTGGAGTGCAACGGCACGATCTGGGCTCACCGCAACCTATGCCTCCCAGGTTCAAGCAATTTTCCTGCCTCAGCCTCCCCAGTAGTTGGGACTACAGGCACATGCCACCACGCCCAGCTAACATACACACACACATACACACACACACACACACACACATATATATATATTTTTTTGTATTTTTAGTACAGATGAGGTTTCACTGTGTTAGCCAGGACGGTCTCAATCTCCTGACTTCATGATCTGCCTGCCTTGGCCTCCCAAAGTGCTGGGATTATAGGCATGAGCCACCGCGCCTGGCCCACATGATGGTGCAGACATTTATCAGACTCGGCATCTGTCTAGATGCCTAGGAAACCCTACCTCTAATGAGAAAATTGGTAAACAAAGCATATTTGGACTTTTTTGATGGGTTTAAGGATAAACACATATATAAAATCAAAATAATCCAGATACCTTTACTTTAAAAATTTTTTTTTTTTAATTTTATTTTTAGAGACAGAGTCTTGCTCTGTTGCCCAGGCTGGAGTGCTGTAGTGTGATCATGGCTCACTGTAGCCTCAAATTCCCAGGCTCAGCCTCCTGAGTAGCTGGGAGCTACCAGCATCCACCACCACACCTAGCTCATTTTATTTTTTGTAGAGACAGGGTCTTGCTATGCTGCCCAGGCTGGTCTTGAACTCCTGGCCTCAAGCGATCGTCCTGCCTGGCCTCCCCAAGAATCCAGCAACCTTTAAAAGGTAATTGCTTCCCCTTCTATAACAAGAGGTTACAGTTTATGTTTTCAAGCTCTAAGATGAAACAAAGTTTCCAACTGTAAACATTTTTGAGCTTTGAGGAAATTGAATGGCTTTCTCCACAGTCATGTTTTCCTTTTTTAGATTATTTTAAAAAATAGATGATTTCATGTCCATAGTAGAAATTTCACAGGGTATTAAGGGGTAACCAGGAAAGAGTCTCCTCCTACCTTCCCTTCTCCAGAGGGAACAAATGTTCCCAGTCAGTGGAGTTTGTGTAAGGGGCTATCACTGAGTGATGCCAGCACAGCACTCCTTGCAGGAAGGCACAATATCTGCTATACCTCCAGGGAGAGAGGCTGGGGACAAAGCGAGTCATTTGGGAGAGCTCTCAGGTGGGAAAATGCTCATCATGCCGGATGATGAGCAGACCAATCTGTGAAGGAAATGAAGATGGAAATGGAGGTAATCACCACATGTGAGCTGCCAGGGTGCAGCTGGAGAATCAGGAAACAGCGCATATATTACAAGATCTGGGTATCTGGGCCATGCCTCCATCTGCCTATCTGCAAAGACCCCTTGTCCAGAAGATGTTGGAACACAGAGATTGTGATGTTAATTTCACTTAACTGGGCCACAGCCTGCCTGATGCAATACTGTTCCTGGGCCTATCTGTGGGGGTGCTCATGATGAGGTTAGGATTAGGACTGTGGGTTCAAAAAGTGGCCTGCCTTCCCCAAGTGGCTTGGCATCTTCCAGTCCCTCAAGGGGCTAAACAGAATGGCAGAGGGAGGAAGACTCACCCCTCATTTCCTGCCTTGCTGCTGGAGCTGGGACAGCTCATCCTCTCTTGCTCTGGGACTGGATGTCCACCATCATCTGCCCTGGTTCTCAGGCCTTCAGACTTGAGCTGAGTTTCAATCACACCTTGGACTTCCCTGGGTCTCTGGCTTGCCACACAGATCATGGGACTTCTCAGCCTCCAGAATCACGTGAATGAAATTCCCCATTATAAATCTCCTTTTATACATCTATATATC
This sequence comes from Cebus imitator, assembly GCF_001604975.1. Classification (NCBI taxonomy): domain Eukaryota; kingdom Metazoa; phylum Chordata; class Mammalia; order Primates; family Cebidae; genus Cebus; species Cebus imitator. The sequence goes on along the minus strand of NW_016107397.1, from coordinate 9,998,294 downwards.
CTGTTGGCTGCGCTTCCTTGGAGAACCCGGACTGAGATCAAGGAGACCTGTGGCTGAAGCGCTGAACTGAGTAAGACCCACCCTGGACCCGGGGTGTGCAATGAGTATGTGCTCAAAATGGCAGCACTTTCAGTTTCCATCTGGTATGTTTCCCGAACCCTGCAAGTCAGCATTTAAGAATTCCTATAACCTGAATTAAAGACAGTTAAAGATATCGGAATAAAGCCCTTCTCAAGCTTCTCCAAGCTCACAAATAAAATCAAAGGCACAACTCAAGACTTTTAGGAAATTTATTTTGTACCCATAAAGTCTTTACTTGAAAGACTTCTCAATGCAGCCTTACTGGACCATCCTATTTAAAACTGCAATTCCCACCAAAAAATTCCTTATTTCCTTTTCCTGGTTGATTTTTTTTTTTTCTTGGCACAGAATCTCAGAACTGGAAGGAAATCTAAAAGGCTGGGCCAGTAATCCTCTAGATGTGAACTCCTTGTATATAGTAGCCTTCCACAGAAGTTTATCAGCCTGTCTGACACATGTCCTAGAAAGGGTTCCCAGACTGGCCCTGCGCTGCTCCCAAGCATCCTTCCCGTGCTCCCAACAGCACCAGGTGGGCACCGCTCCCCTCCACAGCACTGAAACAACTGCCAGGCATCCTTGCTAGGCATGGCCTGGGACACATTCTCTGTTTCATTTCTAGTGGCTAAAATACAGTAGGCACGCCTCACTCAGCGAGGCCGACAAGAAAATCACCATATCCATGTCTAGTCTTGCCCCTTCAACCCAATCCAGTCCCTCTGTCAAAGCCACCATGTGCCTGGCACTGTGGCAGGCTCCAAGAACACAACAGAGAACCAGACAGACGAGGCTGTGCCCTCGTGAGGCTTCCGCGTTCACTGGGGAAGGAGCAATGCAAAAAGCAAGTTGACAGGCAAACCAGCGACGTGTCTGCAGTGCAGCGCTCTGTCTGTGCTCTCAAGGAGGAAGCCAGTCAGCAGACCAACAGTAAAGGGGGCTGCTTCCCTGAGGGCTGTTGGGGAAGGCAGCTCAGGAGGTGGCATTAAGGAGGGGCCGAATGCACGGCAGGGGCAGGAGGAGCTTTCCTGGTGGAAGGAATCTTATGCCCGAAGGCCCTAAGCTTCACATTTTTGAAACACTAAAGAAAACAGGGGAGAGGCTGGAGCGTGTGGGAGAGGTGAGTCTTGGCGCAGCTTGGAGTGCAGGACTATATTGGGGGCCCAGGCTCCACGCTGCAGGCAGCCATATGCCTCTGCCAACCACCTTGCGGGCAAGCACTGGACAACCAGGGACCACCCTGATAGCCCATAGCCTGGGGAAATTATTCAAACCAGCCAATTCTAAACCGCAGATGCTGCCTTGTCCATTTCTTTTCAGAAACCACAATCAAGGCTCTTGCCCACCAGTCCATTTCCCTCTGTCTCCTGACCCAGCCTGGTGCTCCCCGTCAGGCTCTGTGTGCTGTGCCTGTTTCTAGGGATCTGTGAACACAAGCTCCTTCCTCACAACAGTCACCTGATGACGTCAAATCCCAGAGACATTTCCCATTACTCCTCTGCTCCTCTCCATCTACACAATTTTTCATCCATCTGAAAACAAGGGAGATACTTTTTGAGTTAATTTAATAGCCTTGCTAACCGAGACTTTCCATGAGAAGCAACAGTTGACAGCCCCTGGCAAAACTGGGCCTGCGTGGAACTGACCCAGCGACTCCACGTCTAAGTACACATCCCGGAGAGACCCTGGCTGCCACGCATGGAGGCGTGGACATGAACACACAGTGCAGCACTGTTGGCTGCAGAGAAAATGGTAAACAACCTAAATATGCATTCGCAGGGAATGGATCAGCAGTTATGATAAGTGATCTGACAGTGGAAAGGAGTAAACTAGATCTTCATGTACCCACATGGACAGCACACACGTGCTGCTCAGCAAATCCATTTTTTTGTTGTTGTTTTTTTTGAGATAGAGTCTTGATCTTGCCACCTATGCGGCAGTGGTGCAATGGCCTGGTCTCGGCTCACTACAACCTCCACTTCCCTAGTTTAAACAGTTCTCCTGCCTCAGCCTCCCGAGTAGCTGGGATTACAGGTGCCACTATGCCTGGCTAATTTTCATATTTTTTAGTAGAGACAGGGTTTCATCATGTTAGCCAGGCTGGTCTCAAACTCCTGACCTCAGGTAATCCACCAATCTTGGCCTCCCAAAGTGCTGGGATTACAAGCGTGAGCCACTATGCCCAGCCTAGCAAATCCATTTTTTAAACGATATATTCAAAATGATATCATTTCTTATAAATTCTTAAAAACAAGTAAAATATATATTGATTATGGACTCAAACCATGCACAGAACATGAACTGAATACATATATATCCAGTTCACGCCAGGGTTTCTTCAGCAGGAATGGCAGTAGCAGCAGTTGACAGTGAGAATGATATTGAGGCTAATATTCACTGAACACCTCCTCTGTCCAGGCACAAGTCTAGCACACATTAACTCTTTCAATTCTTAAAGCAGCCAGAAGATAGGCATGATTACTGTCCCCATTTCACAGATGAGAAAACTCAGGCTAGAGAAATGATCAAGAAAGTGCGATGCACCCCAGTACTTCTTACCATCTCCTCGGCCCCCACCGAGTCAGTCTGGTCTTTGCCACTCTCCACTGATGCCCCTGCTCTCATTCTTGCCCACTTCCACCTCCTAACCCTGAAGGAGGTCTATACTTTGGTCTACAGTCCCCGCTTAACACACAGTGGTCCTTTTAAAAACACAGTCGGGTCAGTTCACCTCTCTACTTAAACCTTCCAATGGCTTCCCATCATACTCCACTATTTTTATTTATTTATTTATTTTTGAGATGGAGTCTCACTCTGTTGCCCAGGCTGGAGCACAGTGGTATGACCTCGGCTCACTACAACCTCTGCCTCCCAGGTTCAAGTGATTCTCCTGCCTCAGCCTCTCGGTAGCAGGGATTACAGGCACCCACCATCATGCCCAGCTCATTTTTTGTATTTTTGGTAGAGACAGGGTTTTACCACGTTGGCCAGGCTGGTCTTGAACCTGACTTCAGATGATCCGCCTGCCTTGGCCTTTCAAAATGCTAGGATTACAGGCATGAGCCACCATACCTAGCCCATACTCCACTTTAAATCAGAAGTCCTTACACAGCCTGCAAGACTGTGTATGCTCCCTGACCCTGGCCACCGCACGTTCACCTGCTCTCTCGCCCTCACTCACTCTGCTCTGCCCACACCGGCCGCTCCGCTGTCTCTGCGGAGACATTAAATATTTCTTCACTTATTCATTATTTGTCCCTAACCTGACCATCACACAGACAAGGATCTCTGTCTATTTTGGCCACTGCTGTTATTCCCAATACTGAAAAGGGCACCTTGGCACTCAGATGTGGAACAAATGAATGAAAGCAACTGATCCAAGGTCACTGAGCCAGGAAGGGTGAAGTCAGGATTCTAGTCCAAGCAGTCTGGTTCCAGTATTAGGACTGGGGAGGAAAATGGAATATAGAAGAAATATCTAAAGTATGACAAATGTTGTCCTATTCATTGTGAATAAGGAATACTTTGTTGTTAATTATCTCTTCCTAGGCCGGGCGCGGTGGCTCAAGCCTGTAATCCCAGCACTTTGGGAGGCCGAGGCGGGTGGATCACAAGGTCAAGAGATCGAGACCATCCTGGTCAACACGGTGAAACCCTGTCTCTACTAAAAATACAAAAAATTAGCTGGGCATGGTGGCGTGTGCCTGAAATCCCAGCTACTCAGAAGGCTGAGGCAGGAGAATTGCCTGAACGCAGGAGGCGGAGGTTGCGGTGAGCCGAGATCACGCTATTGCACTCCAGCCTGGGTAACAAGAGCGAAACTCCGTCTCAAAAAAAAAAAAAAAAAAAAAAAAAAAAAAAAAAAAAAAAAAAAAAAAAAAAAAAAAAAAAAAAAAAAAAAAAAAAAAAAAAAATTATCTCTTCCTTCCCTCTTTTTTCTCTCCTTTCCCTCCCTCCCTTCCTTTCTTTAGTTTTATTTATTTATTTATTTCTGAGATGTAGTCTCACTCTGTTACCTAGGCTGGAGTGCAGTGGCGTGATCGGGGCTCACTGCAACCTCCACCTCCCGGGTTCAAGGGATTCTTCTGCTTCAGTCTCCCAAGTGGCTAGGACTACAGACAGGCATGCACCACCATGTCTGGCTAAATTTTTTGTATTTTTAGTAAACATGGAGTTTCACCATATTGGCTAGGCTGGTTTCGAACTCCTGACCTCGTGATCTGCCCACCTCAGCCTCCCAAGTGCTGGGATTACAGGTATCAGCCATGATACCGAGCCTCTTTAGTTTTATTTTTAAGTCTCCAAACGTACACTATACATGAATTAGTTTCAAATGTACTAGAACACCTGCTTTCGTAGTTAGGAAACTAAACCAAAAAAAGTACTAGAACACTGTAAGATTGCTCTTAATGTTTCAAATGGGATTATAGTTCACTATTAAAATTAATTCAATGAACACAGAATGACTCTCTACACAGCTATCATTAAGAACATCAATTATTTACATAATAGTGTAATTCTGCCGTTAAAAAAAACTGGCCATCTGACATAGAACAAAGTTTCTTTACCTCATCAGTACTGACCTCTGGGGCTGGGGAATTCTGTTTTGGGGCATCTTGTACACTGCAGGATGGTCAGCAGCATCTCTACCCATCGATGTTGGCAGCACCCATCAGTGTCACAACCAAACACATCTGCAGACACTGCTAAATGTCCCCCTGGGGAGCACAGTCTCCCCAACTGAGAACCACTATTAGAGGCTAGATAAACTATAGCTTGTAATAAAGAAAATACAACTTATAATAAAGAAAGAACAAGAGGCCTTGCACAGTGGCTCACGCCTGTAATCCCAGCACTTTGGGAGGCCAAGGTAGGCAGATTGCCTGAGGTCAGGAGTTCGAGACCAGCCTGGGCAACATGTTGAAACCCTGTCTCTACTAAAAATACAAAAATTATCTGGGCATGGTGGCGCACCCCTGCAGTCTCAGCTCCTCAGGTGGCTGAGGTGTAAGAATCACTTGAACCCAAGAGGTAGAGGTTGCAGTAAGCCGAGACCTCACTCCAGCATGGGTGACAGAGTGAGACCTTGTCTCAAAAAGAAAAGGACGAGTGAATAAAAGGGAGGTGGATCAAACCAGCCTTTCCAACAGGTTTCATATTCTGTTTCCCCTTGTTCTTTCTGATCAGCCTCACAACCCTTTTGTGGTCCCCTGTAACTGGAAGGCTGTAAGGAGGGCCACAAGCCCCTGGGATGGGCAGAATTCTAAAGATGGCCCTGGGTATTCCTCAATCAGAAATCTAGGTGAAAGGCCTTTGCAGAGGTAATTAAGGTTACCAATCAGCTGACCTTAAAATGGGGAGATTTTCCTGGATTACCCCGTGGGCCTGATGGAGTCACCAGTCCTTACAAGCAGATGTGGAAAAATCTGGCAGGTTCCTGGTGACCTGCTGCCAGTTCCGAGATGCAGGGGCTGCAAGCAAGACCAGAGTGAGGCCTCTAGGAGCCCAGGGAGGTCAGAAAGGAAACCGGACCTCAGTCCTACAGCTGCAAGGACCTGAACTCTGCTGCAATCTGAATGACCTCAGATGCCGATGCATTCCCAGAGCCTCCAAAAAGGAACATGGTCTGGCTGGCACCTTCCTATCAGTCTCACGACACTCAGTGCAACCAACTGAGCCATGCTGTGCCCAGAACAACTAGGAGCCATGCTCTGACCCAAGTAACTAGTAGCTAACAAATAAATGTTTTAAGGCCCTAAGCTTGTGGTAATTTGTTACAGTGGCAATAGAAAACCAAAACAGCTGTGAAGGTGTAAGTGCCTCATTACTGAAAGGCGAGTTTTTAAGTGAGAAACACAATAATCAAAAGCAGTACCCTGAAGAAATTCCCTAGTCTGCATAATAAAACACAAATGATCCAAATAAACAAATGGGCAAAGTATCTTTATAGCCATGTCTCTGAAGAAGATATACCCCAATGGGTATATCCATATGTCCATAAGCACATGAAAAGAGCTATACCTCATTAGCCATCAAGGAAATGCAAATCGAAACCAGGATGGCTGGAATCCAAAGGAGAGAGAAACACAAGCGCTGCTCAACCCCACAGACGTTATTGGTATGAACAGAAATGGTCTGGCCAATTCAGAAAACCCTTGGGTAGCTTGTCAAAATGTTGAACACACAATAGCCATTTGACCCAGCAATTCCACTCCTAGGTATATACTCAAGAGAAATGAAAACATGTTCGCACAAAAACCTGCACACGGATGTTGATAGCAACATCATAACAGACAAAAGATGGAAAGAACCTAGATGTCCACTGACTGAGGCGCAGATAAACAAAGGCATGGATGAACTTTGAAGAAACTATGCTAAGAAATCAGTCACAAAAGACAACTTACCATACGATTCCATTTACATAAAATGTTTGGAAAAGGCAAAACACTGGCGTGGAGAGTAGACTGGTGGTCGACTGGGGCTGGGGAAGGAAGCGGGTGGAAAAAGTGCAGTGGCTGCCAGTGGATGCTGGGTTTCTTTTTGGGGTGATGAAAATGTTTTAAAATTGACTGTGGTGATGGTTGCACAACTCTGTAAATAGACTATAATCCACTGAACTGTAGGCTTTAAATGAGTGCATAGTACGATATGTGAGTTACAGCTCAATAAAGCTGGTGTTTTTTTTTTTTTTTTTTTTTTTTTTTTTTTTTTTTTTTAAGTTGAGGACAGGCATGGTGGATCATGCCTGTAATTCCAGCACTTTGGGAGGCTGAGGTGAGAGGATCACTTGACACTAGCCCAGGAAACATGCAAAGCTCTATTTCTACAAAAAAATAAAAAATAAATTTAAGAAGTTAAAAAGTTGAAAAAGAAAGTCCCCAGTGCCGTAAAGCACAGAGCATCGAACGGGCAGTGTACCAGCTGCTTATTTTCCAGACCTGCTCCACAAGCCAGTCACCAGCTCCTGGTTCACTGGCCCCTCTGGCCTCTGCCTTGTAATCTTCCAAACAGGAAACTCCACTATGTCTTTAAAAATTTTTCACTTTAGAAACAGAATCACTCTGTCACCAGGCTGGAGTGCAGTGGTACAATCATAGCTCTCTGCAGCTTCAAGCCATCCTCTTGCCTCAGCCTTCCACGTAGCTGGGATTACAGGCGTGTACCACCATGCCCAGCTAATTTTTAAAAAATTTTTAGTAGAGATGAGATCCCACTATGTTGCTCAGGCTGGTCTTCAATTGCTGGCCTCAGGAAACCTCCTGCCTTGGACACCCAAAGTGCCAGGATTACAGGCACAAGCCACCGCACCCAGCCTGCATTCATGTTTTCATCAACACGGACAAAACTCCACAGGAATCACTCTCATTTTACAAAAACGTTGTCTAGGTGAAAGATGCCAATCAATTATTCTCTGGTTAATGTTCTGCTTATTCTTGGCTTAAGAATCTGTGTGATAATGCTTAGATTACAGATATACTGCACGACAGGCTAAGAAACAGAATCATTCCGATCACTGCCACTGCATCCTAAGAGGAGACTCCCTACTTCTTTAACAGTGGGGATGTGCTGCCTCCCGGAACAAGGTGACTGTCTTGCTGCTGACCCAGGCAGAAAGACCACGAGAATGAATTAACCAACCAGGGTTCCCTTCCATCGTAGATAGAGATAGTGTGAGAAAATGGATGTCAGTCTCCAGCTGACTGCAGAGAAATCATACCCAGGTATTGGCACTCACAGAGAAGAGTGAATACAGAACTGCTTTAATCATCTACTCAGGAAACTCCCAAATTCTATCAATGACTCTATATAAGGAAACAAGGCTTGCAACTCCAAACTAACTCACTGGGTGGCCCCAGGCAAAACAATTCACCGCAAACGGTGTCCCCTATGGACAATGGAAATTCCTCCAGCTATTCTATTTTCTCAGCTCCCTGTTCCTCGTTTCCCTCCACCTTAGCAAGACAGTGATGAACAATGCTAGGTAAGCTCCTTAGATTCCTGTGGTAAGTCTAGCAGTGAAGGGCTAATTGCCAAGAAACATGAAGCTACACTATATGCCTGCTCAGTAGAATCCTGACCTTCATGTTACTAAAACATGAAAAATATTTTGTTGACAAGAGCATCAATATTAAAATTTGGCTTTCAAGTTCTCTAAGACCTTTTTCCTGTATTTATTACAAGTATTTATATATCCAATAATATTCAAGTGGCTACTATGTGCTGGCATAGTGCCAGACCCTAGGGACACAGAGAGGAATTGGACCAGGCCCCTGCATGCCGCCTAGGCTGACATTCCAGGATGTGATGACTAGAACTATGTAAATGTGATATCCACATAAACAAGGGTGATTCAGATTAACACCAACATTTCTTAACAAATCCAGCTAAAAAATGTTAGAATGTATTTTACTCAGCCTTCCCATTCTGTCTTTTACTTTTTACCTAAACCTACAATTATGAAGTTTCTATTGGAAGCTATGCTTCCTTTGAGATGTTCTTCTTCATAGGTTTTTCAACCATACAGCGATAGTCATTGGAATGCTATCGCTGTATGGTTGAAAAAACTATGAATCAGGTTTCACTGGGGCAATTTCTTTGGAATTCAGAGATCTACCTACTGGAACTAGTATCTGTAGACTGTCCAGTAACCAAGAGTGGTAGTTCTAAGTTATGTGGGCCTGAGACCTGGCACACTCTTGCCTCCCCAATCGAAGATACATCTTATGGAAGTCTCTTTCTTAAACCCTGATAAAGACTGAAGGGCCAAGAACGGTGGCTCTCACTTGCAATCCCAGCGCTATGGGAGGCCAAGGTGGGAGGACTGCTTGAGCTCAAGAGTGTGAGACCAGCCTCAATCAATCAATCAAAATAAAAAGAAAAAAGACTGAAAGGCCAAGGCAGGAGGATTGCGTTAGCCCAGGAGTTTGAGACCAGGCTAGACGATATAGTGAGTCCTTGTTGCTCCAAAAACTTAGCTGGGTGTAGTGATATGTGCCTGTGTTCCCAGCTACTCAGGAGGCTGAAATGAGAGGATCACTTGAGCCCAGAAAGTCAAGGCTGCAGCGATCTATGATCACACCACTGCACTCCAGCTTGAGTGGCAGAGTGAGACTCTGTTTACAAAAGAAAGATTTAAAGACAATGAGTTGCAAAGGTGTCAAATGAGATAATACTCAACTCCCCCAGTCCCTGAGAGTGTCTTAAGCCCACTCCTTAACGTGATAAAAAGGTGCACCATGGAATCACTATCAGAGTCCTGTGCCCATTCCCCGGCCTCCCGTTACTGGAATTCAACATGGTTTAAGAGATTAAAGACGTCAAGTCCTTCAGGGACACTACAGTTACCAACCACTCTGATGGCCTTGAAGAAAGTAACTTTAATTATCAGTAACCATTCGTACATTATTTGTAACCAAAAGCGTGGGGTCCGAGCCATCTATGGCAGGCTTTGTTGGAGGGCCTTTTCCACACTTCCTGGTGTAGTCCAGAGACAGCCTCATGCCCTTAAGAGCCCTCCTCTCAGCTTCATCCAGCACACACACAAACCCGAGGGACCTGCTTTCCCCAGCTCCACAGAGGCAAGAGGGAAGGAATTATTTATATAAAAGGCTGCTTATCTGACTGAAGACGGATAGCAGTAAGGGCAAAAGTATGTTCTGACACTCCAACTTCTACTGCAGCCCCAATTCAGAACTTTATGATGGCCTGCAGGAAGAGTGCTTGGGGAAGGTAACAGGAACAGACGGTGTAAGGTAGAAGAAACGAGAACCCTAAAGAATTAGATGATCATTCTTTGGTCTTTCAAGCATGCTAATAATAACCCTCTGCAGATTTAGCAAAATAAAACTGTTTTGGAAGAGGCCAGTCATTACTTAAAAGAATTAGAACAATTCGTTCAATAAGCACTTAGGAAGAGTCTGTTACAAGCTGGAATACAGGAAAAAAAATGCAATCCTCAACGTCAAAGGATCTTGCATTCCAGTTGGCTAGGCAAACAAAACTAACCAAAAACAATTAAAAATTAAAAAAGCATGTTGTAGACACAATAAAGCACAAACTACACATTAGTATCTATAAAACCCAATGCAAATGAGTAATCTTAATGGAATAAAGAACATGCTGTAAAATTACATAGAGAAAGAAAGAAGCAGAGTCTAAGACTCTTTTTCCTGTAAAAATAATTTGCATTCTAAGACATACAGATAAGAGTAATAAAAACAAATCCCCTTTACAGAGAAATGCTCATCACATGTTAGTATCATTACCATACGCCACCACCACCATTTTTTTGTTCACATTCAAAACATGGTTCCTAAAAGACTGTTCATTCCTTTTTCAGTTTAACATATCACACCCATGTCCACCTGTCTCAAAAATGGTATTTTCAACATCAGCACTTTCAAACATTTCCAGGATCTGACAGCTTCCCAGCATCTCCACTCCTAACATGCTGGTCCCATAGATCACTGCCAGCCTCTCACCGTCCCCACGTCCACCTGGTCTCCCTCAGCAGGCGATGGTCCGAGCCACCCTGTGAATGTCCAAATCAGATCCTGCCACTCCTCTGCAGAAATCCTCAGGGACAAAGAGCCCCCCATACACAGTCAAGGCCCAAGTGGTCTGCACCAGCCTCTGCCCGTTCGGAGGGGTCTCCTCCCTCACTTTACAGCCACCACACTGGCTCCTCTGGGTCTGCCGAGGCCTTTGCACTTGGGGTGCTCTCCCCGATACCTCTGCAGGTGACTTCCTGCCACCCCTGACGCGGACACATTCTCATCCTGCTTTCTCCTGCCCCCAGCACTTGTTGCCTTCTAATATTTCCTAAGACGTGCCTGTTTACCCTATGGATGTTTCCCACACTAGAATGTAAGCTCTGTGCAGCAAGGATTTGTTTCTAATAATGTATCCTGGGCACCTGACACAGAGAAGGTGCTCAATAAATATAATTGATTAACTGACTTATTAAAAGCTGTGTAGTGTCTGTCACACATCACAATTCAATCAGTTATCCCCGACAGTTGACAATTGGGTCATTCCAGAATTTTAACAATGCAAACCAAACTGCAGTAAAAATCCCTGCTGCTCAAAGTGTGGCTAAGGACCGACAGCGGCATGGCCATCACCTAGGAGCTTACAGACTGGCAGCACTGCAGGCCCTATCCCAGGCATGATGAATAAAACCTGCATTTTAACAGGACAGCAAGTCCAAGAAGCACTTTCCGACGAAGGACAAGCAAGAAGGCCCCTCTCCCTCAGGCCCTGTGAGGGTGAGGTCTGCACCTGCGGATGGACAGACACCTGGTTTGCCTCCTCCTAGACCTCGTCCTGGGCAGTACCCAAGACTTCATGACCATCTCTAAACATCAGATTGCCCCCAGAAGAGAGGTCATGACAATCTACACCCTAAATCTAGTTACCCAACAGGAAACAAACAGCACACTCAAATTAGGAACTATTCACAAAGGTGTGGGGGAAGCACAAGAAACAGAGGGGAGAGGGATGGGGGGGAAGGGGGGAGGGGAGGGGGATACTGAACCTTACTCTCTTCCCTCCCTCCCTCCAAGCTCTTGCTAGAACTCCCCACTGGCCAACCAGATGCCAGAAAGCAAAACAGGTGCTGCTACAATCTACACAGGTCAGCCCCAAGGCCAGAAGCAGGGAGAGGGGGTGGAAAGGGGCGGAGAGAAGCTCTCCAGCATGTGCGCCTCCAGCAGTATATGAAGATGCTTTCTCTCTTCCCAAAAGGGGTGTGTTTTCATTTGACAGGATAATATTAAGACGCCATGTAGAAAATGTAAACTAGGGAAGGGCGTGCTGGAGAAAGGGTGCTGTCTTAGAAAGGAGAAGAAGTGCGTTTGTGCCAGCATACAGCTGCTGTGGTCGTTTCTGGCTGGAAGGTATTTGAGCTGACGGGAGGTTGAGGGCTGCTATAATTTTGTAAACAGGAAAGCAGCCTTACGAAAAATGCCTGAGAAAGCGTGTGTTGGCGTTTGTGTCCAGGACACTGAAGGAAGAAGTATGCAGGGCAGAGAAGCCAGGGAAATGGCTGTGGTGGGACTGCAGACACAAAGCAATTGCGGCAGTTAAAAAGAACAAGTCTTTAGAGCACGTTCGTTGCAATGTTCATCCTGACATTCCCACCACCCAGGTGACAATAAGCATATAAAAAGATGTTCCACACCATATATCACGAGGGCACTGCTAATTAAAACAATGAGATGCCATTCCTCACCTCCTGGAGTGGCTAAAATCCAAAACAGACAATGCCACATGGTAGCAAGGACGTGAAGCAACAGGAACTCTCATTCCCTGCTCTGGGAATGAAACTCCGAAGACAGTTGGGCAGTTTATTATAACACTAAACATACTCAGGCTGGGCACAGTGGCTCATGCCTGTAATCCTAGTACTTTGGGAGGCTGAGGCGGGCGGACGACTTAAGGTCAGGAGTTCGAAACCAGCCTGGCCAACATGGTGAAACCTCATTTCTATTAAAAATACAAAAAATTAGCCAGGTGTGGTGTGGTGAACACCTGTAATCCCAGCTACTCAGGAGGCTGACACAGGAGAATCGCTTGAACCCGGGAGGCAGAGGTTGCAGTAAGCTGAGATTGCGCCATTGCACTCCAGCCTGGGCAACAGAGTAAGACTCTGTCTCAAAAAAACAAAATAATAAACAAACATACTAGTACCATAGGGTTCTGCAATTAACTGCATTTCAAATGAGTTGAAAACATGTCTACACAAAAGCCTGCACACAGGTGTTTACCACAGCTTTACTTATAATTGCCAAAACTTAGAAGCCACCAAAATATCCTTCAGCAGGTAAACAGATAAACAAAGTATAGTATATCCAGACAAAGGTATACAACTCCATAATGAAAAGAAATAAACTAGCATGCCATGAAAAGACACAGAGATCTTGAAAATGTATTGCTAAGTGAAAGAAGCCAGTGTGAAAAGGCTACACATTGCCTGATTTCAACTCTAGGGCATTCTGGAAAAGGAAAAACGATGGATATAGCAAATGCTCAGTGGTTGTCAGGGGTTGAGGAGAGACAGGGAAGGAGCGATGAACTGGTAGAACATGGGGATTTTTAGGGGTAGTGAAACTATTTTGAATGATGCCATAATTAAAATTAGAGACATTTGTCAAAACTCATAGAACTCTATGACACAACGAGTAAACCCTAATGCAAACTATGGACTTTAGTTAATAATATATTAATATTCACTCACAATTTTCAGAAGTGTACCACACTAATACAAGATGCACTCATATGGGAAAGCAGGTGTGGAGGAGATGGAGTATGTGAGAAATCTGTATTTTCTGCTCAGTTTTTCTGTAAACCTAAAATTACTCTAAATGATAAAGTATATGAATTTAAAATAAATGAAAGAAGACAGACACAAAAGATCACATAAGATTCGGTTTATATGAAATATTCAGAATAGGTAAATCCATAGAGACAAAAAGCATATGAGTGGCTGCCGGGGACTGAGAGGGGGAGGTAATGGGGAGTGACTGCTTCCGTGTCCAGATCTCCTTCTGGGGTGATGGGACGGTTTTGGAACTTGTTAGATGTGGTGATGTGGTGGGTGAACAACACAGTGCATGTACTAAATGCTACTGAATGTACACTTCGAAATCATTAATGTTGTGGTATGTGAATTTTACCTCGATTATTTAAAAAAGCAGAGTGAAAACAAAAAGGTCATATTAATGAAACTTCCACTGGTCAGGTGAAGCCTGTAACATCTCATAGGAATTCAAACACTGTGGGCCAGACTGATGGCACCTAAACTGAGGGAATAACAACCAAACCGACTGCCGTGAGGGAACCACAGGGGCTTCTGCATAACCAGGAGGGAACAATGGGGCTGGGCTGGCCGGTCAGCAGTGCAGAGGAGAGAAGAGGACTCCCGACTGCAGTGACACCAGGACTAGACTTAGAACAGGGCAGATGGTAGGATCAATGTCAAAACTACTCAGAAAAAGGAGTTATAATGAAGGAAACAACCTATTTATTATAAAAAATACCAAAGACAATAAATATCCATGTATATCTATCATGAGGTATTGCTAATTAACTACAAAAACATCGGGCACATTTTTGTAGAAGACTCAAGATTGAAATCTTTTAACCTACTTCAAAAACACCTATGTTTAAAACACTCTCCCTACCCCCAATATTTTTTGTTTGCTTGGGTTTTTTTTTTTTTTGAGATGGAGTCTTGCTCTGTTGCCCAGGCTGGAGTGCAGTGACGTGATCTCGACTCACTCGAACCTCTGCCTCCTGGGTTCAAGTGATTCTCCTGCCTCAGCCTCCTGAGTAGCTGGGACTACAGGCACCCGCCACATGCCCAGCTAATTTTTGTAATTTTAGTAGAGACAGGGTTTCACCATGTTAGTCAGGCTGCTCTCGAACTCCTGATCTGGTGATCCCCCCACCTCAGCCTCTTAAAGTACTAGGATTCCAGGCATGAGCCACCTCACCCGGCCTGTTAATTTTTTCAATTAATGAAAGACTAGATAGGGCATCTAACTTTGCGAGAAGAGTTCTACTTTGCTCGATAACAGGAAAGAACTCAGGCAAGTTGGTGGCTCTTTTCCTGAAGTTACCAAAAATGAAGAAACAAGACAAGTTTCCAATTAAAAAAGAAAATGCCGAAGATATTGTGGTCTCCTTGGCAGATAGTTACACATTCTAAAAATATTCAAGATTACAAAAATGCTAAAGCAAGATTCAAACCAGAAATTCAGTTAAAACACCTGCAATTCAAAATGAAAACTTCCTGAAAACTGCAGAGGAATTCATCCAGGGAGAAAAGGCTTTAAATAATCACTAGTGGACTGCTAAATTATATTCCTAAGGATTTGTGCTATAATATCACTATCACCAATGCAGTTTCTAAACTAATGTTTGCTGAAGAAAATATATTTATTTTTATTTTTTTAGAGAAAGGGTGTCACTGTCGCCCAGGCTGGAGTGTAGTGGCACGATCATAGCTTACTGTAATCTTGAACTGCTGCAAACAATCCTCCTGCCTCAGCTTCCCAAACTGCTGAGATTACAGGTGTGAGCCTTCACATCCAGCCAGTGTTGTAATATGGTACAGGGAGGCAGCTGGAGAAAGATCAAAGCGTTGCCTACCAAGCTGGTTGTAGGTGCCTGCCCCCAAGTCTTCTAGCTCACATTACCCGAATGTGCTACATTCAACACCAGGAAAACAAACAAAAGGATTCCTGCTCTAGGGACTTCAGTTTAGCAGATGGCCAAAGAAATTAACTTCCCTCTACTCCAAAGGAGTCTTCTTTAGTGGATACACCCACAGGAAAATGGCCCGCTTGACCAGGCATGGTGGCTCATGCCTGTAATCCGAGCATTTTGGGAGGCTGAGGTGGGTGGGTTACTTGAGCTCAGGAGTTTGAGACCAGCCTGGGCAACATGGCAAAATCTACAAAAATCTTAATTTTTCTCTACAAAAAGTTTTTAAAAGTTAGCCAGATGTGGTGGTGTGTCTGTAGTCCCAACTACTTGGGAGGCTGAGGTGAGAGGATGGCTTGGACCCAGGAAGTGGAGGTTGCAGTGAGCCAAGATCACATCACTGCACTCTAGCCTGGGCAAGAGAGCCAGATCCTGTCTCAAAAAAAAAAAAATAAAGAAAAAAGAAAATGGTCTACTCATTATATTAAGTACAAAGGGCTTACCACAGTGAGAGCAAAGAGGCTACTTGTACAAGAGGCCCTTTGCAGCCATCGGCCCTGACAAACAGGTCCCTGCCCCAAGCAGTTTAAAATCAGGGAGTGGAGAGGAGAAAGTCTTAGAATTGGGAAATATTCCACCTTTATTCCCTCTGCGGGGATAGATAAGAAACACAAAGTCTTCTTTGAACACTGACGTTTAGGTACATGTGTTTTGGGCAAATGCCTGAAGGAGTCCAGTGTCTCTCTAACTCCCAACTCTACAGTAGTGGAGGGCTTGGGGGGATGCTGACAGTGGGCAGGATTCATACACGTCCCCAGGCATCATTGTTAATTACTATTCCTTTCCTTCCTGTCTCCCAGGTACTTAGGAGATCTGTGGCGATGCTATCTGAGTTTTCCATTTATCTCATCAACTCTGCCATTTCCCTCTGCATCTCCTCTTAATGCTTTCTCATATCCTGGAGCTCTTGTTTTATATAATCTACATGCTTATTATTCTTATACAACATAAAGCACTCTTGGGCAGGCTACTTCTCTGTCATAGTTTCCCTTCTTTTCCTGTTTTTCATCTGTCTTTTGGTGCTATTTTTCCTCCCACCCTCTTTTCTTTTGGGACACAGTGCTTCGGAGCTGCCATGTCGTCCCTTTCCCGGGTCCCCGTGCTAGCCCTCCACCAGCCTGTTCTCAGACGAGCTTGAGGCCAATTTTCCCTGATTCTATTTCTACCTTCTTTGTCTTCTTGGACCAAAGCTCGAGTTTGACAGATGGACGCTGCTTTCAATCCTTGTCTGAGGAAAGGAAGGTGATGACAGCTGGGAACTTGGTCTGGGGCTAGAGGATTTTCTCCTGCTAGCTAGTAAGTGCCCTGACCTCCAACGGACTCCCACCTCGAGCTGTGGTCAGCAGAGCTCCGGATGCCTCCACACTTCCTGCCTCCACCAAGGGCCCTTTTGAGTGTCCTCCCGGAACTTTTTCCTGGGCTTCTATTCCCAACTCTGGGTCTGTTTCTCTATAGATAGGAAGGTATCAGAATGTTTAGGGCTGCAACAGCTCTTTCTTTCCTCCACACCACTTTTACGGGCTGGGGCTGAGGTCAGGAAATGCACTACACATCCTAGAATCTTCTTTTTGCCTCGGCTGCTGTGTTCATGCTCATACAAGTCACAGTGTTTCTTCCTGTTCTCCCAAGTCTAGAATCTATTTGGAAATCAAAACAGGAGTCAGGTGGATAGAAATGAAAATACTGGCCTTCTGACTTAAGAGTTTGGTTTTGGGTTTGCAGCCAAGAAGGCTCCTGACCACTGCCATAGTGGGACAAACGCAAGGGAGGTGGCCCCTACAGCTCTGGCAGGAGGAAGGTATGCTCCCTGTGCGCAGGGCAGCTTCTAAAGATGGAGGGAATCTACAGGGCTTGAGCCCTGCCTGCTTACTACCTTCTCCAAAACCGATCAGTCAAGCAAGTCACTCCTTCCCCAAGCAAAGGGGGATAAGGGATGGCAGGAGAAGGCAAGAGAATCATGGTAGCCGAGATCTCTCTGCAAGGAAACATGAGGCTAGGAAAGTGAGAATCCCTCCCATCAGAGTTATCCCACCCTGACTTTGCAGGCTTACTCGGAGGATCAAAGACATAACAGATAAGGTGTTTCAAAAACACAAGCCAGGCGAGATATGGCAGTGTGCACCTGTGTCCTAGCTACCTAGGAGGCTGAGGTCGGAAGATCACTTGAGCCTAGGAGGTCCAGGCTGCAGTGAGCTGTGATTGCGCCACAGCAATTTAGCCTAAGTGACAGAGCAAGATGCTGTCTAAAAAAATAAAAAAATTAAAAAAAAATTTAAAAACCCAATAAAACAAAAACCAAAAGCTCCCAATGCTCGGAGAAAGTATCACTCTTTTCAGGTTGACAGTCTTCTCATCTCCTCAGCTTCCACAGTGCCTAGCATGTAAACACCCACTTAATAGGCATTTGTTGACTTGGTGTCCCAAGATGATTACTTTTAATGAGACATCTACTTTAACTAGTACATTCCGGTAGTCCTGGCATGTTTAAAAACAGTCTCACTGTGTTACAGTCATACCAAATAAGTACTGATAAGAAGGTAAATGACCAGTTCTCTGTTTCTCAATTGTGACCAGCGCATCTCCTATGGAGTTTCGTCTCCTGTTCCACATCACTCGATACTTTTAACAGAGTTTTCGATCTGTATCTAATCAAGTCATCAGAACCTTAGGGAAAAATTTCCTCTCCCCACCCTAAAACTAAAATTATGGAACTTCATTTTCTTAAAAAAACACAAGTGGTCACAAAAGTATAAAGAGTTATTAGTCAACTCATGTGCATGAAGAATTGTAGATATAAAACTGAGTATGAGTGGAAAACACAGATGAAAAGTCCTGTTAACAAGTATTATACAAATAAACATCTAAACCAGCTATTCCCTCTTACTTGTGATGGAAACCGGAAGGCGGGTGAGACTAAGTAATGACTCCCTTCCTTCCCTGGTTATCTCAAGGGTTTGGCTTGGAATACTGTGTATCTTGTCTACAAAGACGTAAAAAATGTTACCTTGAAAATGAATGTAATTTGCATCCCATGGAGTTGTCAGTGACTGCCGGTATCTCACCTCGATTGAGCATCGAACTGCTTTGTTACAAATTCCTCCACAGCCTGAATCACTGATTTTGGCCCCAGGAAACGGCTATACTAGTCCAGATGGATGTCTTCATATTATCTTATAGACAGTCGAATGGCCTCTTCCACTAGACAAGGGCTTCCCTGTCCTCCAAGTGACTTTCCCAGTGATGTCCCAGCTCACGCCCTGTCCTCCTGTTTGTTGTGTTTCCCGTCCCCAGAGAAGCCAACTAGGAATCAGCCCCACAAGGCCAGGATTGTGTCTCTTCTACTCACTACTATACACACAGCACAGCACAAAGCCTAGCTTTGAACGAAGAGCAGGTCCTCTTGTGGACCTCGCATCTAGCCTGGCCTTTCCCAGGTGCGACCAGGGAACCCCCACTGATTGCCCCAAACAGGAACTCTAGGGCTGTGAGGAGTCCATACCATGCACTGTCACTGGAATGCTCCACCACGGTGACAGGAGAATTAACACAGATTCTTTGGGTCTCAGTGTGCCTTGGGCTTAGTTTCTGCTCAGCTCAGGTCAAGTGGCGATTTGATTACAAGGGCCTGGTGCACTACCACCAGCGAATACCCACTAAGGCTGCTGGTTCTCTGCTGCCAGGGTCTGATGTAACAGGACCATGTGCCAAAGTTGGTGCTGTGGATTTCAGACTAGACAGGAAAAAAGAGGCTGACGTTCAGAGAGAGTTGCCATCTATGTGACCTCTGCTTCTTTAAGCAAGCAGGGATCAGGGATGTTTTCTTTCCCTTGACATCCAGAGTGGCCAGATGTGCTGCTCTCCAGCACCTTTCTTTCTGCTTGCAAGCACTCCCAAGGGTAACCATTGCTGCTTCTCTGTCCTCCGGATGCTGCATTTCCAAACCTGAAGTTCCAAACGCATTTGGCCAACTGAACCAACTAGAAGCATGCGCTTCTCTAATGGATATGCTAACACAGGACACAAGTCATGTTTGCCATTCTGCAAAGCCTGGACACACCTGAACACTTATGCTAACATAGAGAAAGACCAACCCATCACATCATCAGCAACTAATATTCTTACTCAGCTTTTAGGATTAAAAGGCAAGCCGGTGGTGCTGAGCAGCTGCTCTGCTGAGCCCACTTGAAGCTTCCATTTCTTTTAAGAACAAACCAACCATAATAGTTACAGCATGAAATGAACCGGCCTGTCCTTACGGGATGGCTCTGTCCTTCAGGTGATGCAAGTTAAGCCTTAGGTCCATTACACAACATCAGCGTCTTTGGTTTGAACCTCACCCTATAATTACATCTCTAGATAAGCCCGAAGTTTAAATCTTCAGTTCCATTTAAAACCAATACAATCCATGAACCCACTCTCAACTGAGTAAGAACAGAAAATAATTATGAGCTGTCAACAGAACACTATCTCGCATCAAGCACAGCTAGACTCCAAATCTCTCATGACAGATGACTGAAGGTCAAACCCTGCTCCCCCAATTGCTTTGGTTAAAATGATCAACAAGTAAACTTGAAAGCCGGGGGACAAGACCAATCATTCATGTGCTCTGAATCCCCTAAAATGGTCAGAGGGGTCTCTCTGGATTTATTTAGCTGATGAAAAAATATGTTTTTGCATTTGTTTTTTGGTATTACAAAAGGACCAACCCCGTATGTTCAACTGTAAGGTAAACTTGTTAAATGTAATTTAAATAAAAATCCAACTGTGCTTCCAGATCCAAAAAGCAAACATATGCTTCCAGCATCACGCAAACCCACTATGGCATCAAGCCCAAAGAGGTGCTTCTGAACCCCTGAAACAGAGATTCAAAGGCCAGAACAGCAGTGGAAGCTTCTTCAAAGTTGCATATACCTTGGCAAAAAGTACATGTGATACAGCAAACAATTCTTTCAAAAAAAAATTTAATTTCCAAAATTTTTACATAATCTTAGATATTCTACAATAACAGTTGTTAATCTGCAGTCCACGGGCCACTAGTAGGCCCACTCTTGGGATTTAGGATATCCAAAAAACCTCCCTGAAACTATATGCAGATATATGAATTTTGTGGGGAGAAGGCCCACAGCCTTCAGCTAGCGTGCTATGACTGCAGTCCAAAGCAAGCCACCACATTATAACCACTCCTGTGGACTAGAGTTCCAGCTAGCTCCTGATTTTTTTAATATCTCTACCAATAGAATGTTCTGTCTTAGCTGATAAACGCGGAGGCATTAAGATGGTTCTCATTTGTGTATTCTTCTCCACTTGCTGAAATCCTACTGAGCCTTCAAAAGCCAGCTCTAATCACAATTCGACAAGGATTTTTCAGATACCTCAGCCAGAACTCATCTTCCCTACTGCCCTACTGCATCACCTCTCTACCTCCACAGTGGCATTTAACACGGTATCCATTCACGTGGTATGTTAAAGTCACTTGTGCCACTGTCTCCCCAGCTTGAGAGTGTGAGTGGAGAATAGGGACTATGCAGTACTCACTGAATATCCCTTCTGCACCAGCGTCTAGAACAATGCCTTGGATATTTTGTTGAACTTGATCTTTTTGTTTCAGTGGCAATGAGACTACCCATTCTAATCATCTAATTCTTTGAAAAGTTTCTAAACTCAGCAAAATAGTCCCGCACCACGTAATGTTTTGGTAAAATAGGAACCGCATATACGATGGTGGTCTCATAAGATTGTAACGCCTGGTTTTTACTGCACATTTTATATGTTTTATGGGCCATGTGCTACAATGGTCCTGTCTGGTAGAGGACTTTTGGCCTCGTTCCCCAGCCATGTGGAAAGGGCCTAATTCCCGAAAAGGAAGGCCCTTCCTCCCCCACAGGGAGGGTCCCTTATCTCACTCTATCCTGGCCGGACCCAAGACCAGCAACCTTCCCCCCCAGCGGCCCACTGAACCAATCACCATCCGCCCCACCAGCTCTCCCATAACCTCCCGTCCCACAAGCTCCCGCCCGGCAGGCTTCCTGCCCAGCAATCAACCTAGCCAATTACTACCTGCCAGGTCAGCTCTCCTACCGCCCCAGGCCCTCTGTCCCTATAAAGTCAACCGAACAAAGAAAGCGCGCGCGATTCTTCCCTTCCCGCTTGAGTCGCCCGGAGATCCCAATAAAGTCGGTACCGGTCACCATGCGTCCTGCCTCGAGTCTATTGAGTGCCTGCCTCCGTGGGTCGGGGTCCCACAGCCAGGGTCGCACAGGTCCATGGTATTCGGTACAGTAACATGCTGTACAGGTTTGCAGTCTGGGAGCAATAGGCTTAGGTGTACAGTCAGCTGTATTATCTAGGTTTGTGTAGGTCCACTCTAGGATGTTTGCATAAGGATCTCACCTAATGACAGGATTCTCCAACGTAACCCAGTCAATGCCTGACTATGCATTTACATATAAGGCAAGTCTACCATGGGGCTGCTTAAGGCTACACCAATGCTATTACGTGGATGGTTAGGACTTCTGGTCCATAAAACGAGGAACCTTCAGACAGCTAATAGTTTATTCACTCCTAACTGGATGTGAAATTTAGTAATTAAAATGTTCTTGGATTGATGCATTAGTGGTTCCATTCCCTGATGCATCATACATGCATCAGGGAATGGAACCACTGTGAGATAAATGTAAGCTGGCTTGATGCCTTCCATCAGCTGAGGCACACACCACCACCAGAGGCATTATTACACAGCTTCAGAAACACCAAGTACATAAACTTTAAGGACAGCCCAGTCAGGAAGTGAGGGGACATCATTTGTAGAATTAGAAAAATAAAAAGAATAAACTAGGCTGTTCACCACAGCCTCATTTGTGTCAGCCCAAGGTGGTTGCCTGTCCCTTTAATTGGCATGTACCAAGTCCTTCCAGGCGACATTTCCTCCCTGTGTCCCAGCTTTTAGGGATCACTGGACATAGGTCCAAGGGGAGGGAATGCAGAGACAGGGTTATATTAGCCGGGGAATTCTGGGCCGACAGGGAGCAAGAGCACGCTCAGGGGAAAAGTGCACCATTCCTTCATGCTGTACTCCAGTCCCAAGATGGCAGTCACCATGAAGATGGCGGCTGCAGAAGATGTCAATGTTACTTTTGAAGATCAACAAAAGAAAATAAGTTTGCACAGAACACAAGCAGAATCACAGAGCTGAAGGAAGAAATAGGGGTAAAAAAGAAACAACTCCAAAACTTAGAAGATGCTTATGATGATAGCATGTTTGCAGATGATGACTACTTAAAGATGCCTTATCAAATTGGTGATGTCTCCATTAGCCATTCTCAAGAATAAACACAGGAAATGTTAGAAGCAGCAAATAAAAATTTTCAAGAAGAAACTGACACCTTAGAATGCAAAGTGGATGCAATTCAGCGGGTGTTACCAGATTTGAAAGTTCAGTTGGATCAAAATTTGGGAGCAACATAAACCTTGAGGTTGATGAAAGTTAAACATTTTATAATACTTTAAGAAATTTGTTTAACAGACTTGAATATTGTTTAAGAAAAAAGAATAAACTAGAAAGTCTTGCTGGCTTTACTGGGAATCAAAGCAACTAGTAGATTCAAATCATAAACTACAGAGGATAATGTGAGGCAACGAAGTCACAGAAATCTTATGTTCAAATTCAGCCACAACAGTGATCAAGAGGGAAAAGCGCCAGACACTGAGGAAAAAGACCAGGATGATGGAGACTTCCATGAGGTAACAGCTCCACCCCTCCCAGGTCAGCCCCTCACAGCTGAAAAAAAAGCTCTGAATGTAACACAACGATCAAGGGTAGAAAGAAGGTGGAAAGAAGGCAGGCTACCTAGCACTCTCAGGACTTGACAAATGACAAGGCAGTGAGTTCCCTGGGTGTCTTTATTGCCTCCTACCTATCTAGGCCGGGTGCTGCAGAAGCCTCCAAGCTGGAATGGCCACAAGCTACAAAGAAAAACAGCTCCAAGAAGAGGCTGTTCTTGGCCAAAGGACCCGGAAGAAGATGATCTTACAACAACAGACCTTTTTGGCAATGCCCACCCTATTCCAAATAACAAGAGAAGGCCAGGTGCGGTGGCTCACACCTGCAATCCCAGCACTCTGGGAGGCCAAGGTGGGTGGATTGCCTGAGGTCAGGAGTTCAAGACCAGCCTGGACAACACGGTGAGACCCTGTCTCTACCAAAAATACAAATATTAGCTGGGAGTGGTGGCACACGCCTGTAATCCCAGCTACTCAGCAGGCTGGGGCAGGAGAATTGCTTGAACCCGGGTAGCGGAGGTTGCAGTGAGCTGTGATTGCACCATAGCATTCCAGCCTGGGCAACAAAAGCAAAACTCCATCTCAAACAAACACAAGGGAAAATATCAGCAGAGAAACTGCATATACCACCCACTGAGGTTTCAGTGGGGTTGAAGGGGAAATTGTTCTTCCACCCCCTTCCTGCCCTCAAGGAACCAGGTGACATGCTCCAAGTGGCGCCTCTAGCAGTGCTGGCCGGGCCAAGCAGGGACCTCACATCCCATTCTCTGCCTGGAAGAAACAGGAATCTCATCTCCCATTCTCTGCCTGGAAGAAACAGGAATCTCATCTCCCATTCTCTGCCTGGAAGAAGCAGGACCTCGCCTTCCATGTTCTGCCTGGAAGCACCAGGGGGTGCTCGGTAGGGACCAGCAGGGAAGTGCGCTCCCACCACGAGGCAGAAAGAGGAGATGGGAGGATGGGAGGCTAGACTAATTGTCGCTTTGCTACCCCCTCCCATTCCCTAGAATCAGCAAGGCCCAGAGGGGTTGATGTTACAACCCCACGCAACAAGGCAACAGGGTATCAGGGACCCAGAGGTCATTAACAAGTGATCAGAGTCCCAGAAGGAGAAGAGAGGAGAGGGACTGAAACAGTCATTTAAGAAGTAATGGCTGAAAACTTCCCAAATTTGGTAAGAGACATAAATGTACAGATTCAGGAAGCTAAGCAAACCCCAAATATAATAAACTGAATGAAGCCTATGCCAAGACAAATCATAATTCAACTTCTGAAAACTAAGAACAAAGAACCTTCAAAGCAGCCAGAGAGGAGCAATGCATTCACTTGGAGAGGAAGACCAATTCAAATGACAGATTTCTCTTCTGAAACAACGTGAAGATGTCCTTCAAGAAGAGGAAATAGATGTTCTCAGACAAAAGAAAGCAAAGAGAATCTGAGCAAGCAAACTGATCCTTAAAGAATGGCTAAAGAAAGGTCTCTCAACAGAAAGGAAACGATAACAGGAGAAGGCTTAGAACTTCAGAAAGAAAACAAGACCATCAGAATAGGTACAAAGAGGGACAATTTTATTCGGTAAAAAGAGGAAAAGATGATATAATATCCTACTTCCAACGAGTTTTTAAAATCACAGTTGATGACTGAAGTAAGGCACCTGATGTGGCAATCAAAGTCTGTTAGAAATGCTAAGACATTTATAGTTAAGTGGGGAGGGTAAATGGACCTAAGTGGAAGTCAAGTTTCTACAATTAACTTAAAGTTGTAAAACACCAGGGCCAGTAGACTGGGATAAGTTACATATGTACACTGTAAACCTAAGGCAACTACCAAGAAAATAATACAAAGCATTATACTAAAAAAACAAAACAAATCAATCAGCCAGGGAGGACTGCTCGTGTCTGTAATCTTGGCACTTTGAGAGGCTGAGGCAGGAGGATTGCCAAGGCCGGTAGTTCAAGAGCAGCCTGAGCAACATAGTGGGACCCTGTCTCTACAGAAAATAAAAATAGATTAAAAATTAGCTGGGTGTGGTGGTGCACATCTTTAGTCCCAGCTACTAGGGAGGCTGAGGTGGGAGGATGGCTTGAGTCCAGGAGGTCAAGGCTACAGTGAGCCATGATCATGCCACTGCACTTCAGTCTAGGCAATAGTGTAAGACCCTGTCTTGAAAATAATAACAGTTAACAACGATAATAATGACTTTACCTTAAATGTAGAGTGGATTAACAAATATGATGCAACAATATGCTGTCTACATGAAACTCACTTCAAAACAAGGATATTAAAAGAATGGAAAAATATATACTATGAAAGCATTAATAAAAACAGAAGTGGCTGTATTAAAACATCTGATAAAGGAGACTTCAGAGCAAAGAAAATTGCTAGGAAAAAAAGGACATTACATAATAAAAAAAAAGGTTAATCTATCAAGATGATATAATAATCCTAAACATTTATGCACCACACAACAGACCCTCAAAATATATGAAGCAAAAACTGATAGAGCTCAAGGAGAAATAGACAAATCCACAATTACAGTTGAGGACTCTTAACTGACATAACTACTGAACAATCAGCAAAGATACAGAACTCAACACCACTATCAATCAACAAGATCCAACATATGTGGAACATTCCACCAAATAAGAGAATAATGCGTTTTTCACGTACTTGTGCAACATTCATTAACAGAAGACCACAGAACATCTGCCAAAAAGACTACATCCTAGGCCACAAAACAAACCAACAAATTTAAAAGAAGTGAAATCATACACAGTATATCTCTGTCCATAGTGGAGTCAAACCAGAAATCAATAAAAGAAAGATAAGAGGAAAATCTTTTCTTTTTCTTTTTGAGGAGGGGTCTCTGCCACCCAGGCTGAAGTGCAGTGGCACAATGTTGGCTCACTGCAACCTCTGCCTCCTAGGTTCAAGTGTGCACCACCACACCTGGCTAATTTTTTGTTTGTGAAATGGAGTCTTACTCTGTCGCCCAGGCTGGACTGCAGTGGCACAATCTCTGCTCACTGCAGTCTCAGCCTCCTAGGTTCAAGTGATTCTCTTGCCTCAGCCTCCTGAGTTGCTGGGATTATAGGCACCTGCCACCACATGTGGCCAATTTTTGTATTTTTTGTAGAGACGGGGTTTCACCATGTTGCCCAGGTTGGTCTTGAACTCTTGGGCTCAAGCAATCTGCTGCCTTGGCCTCCCAAAGTGCTGGGATTACAGGTATGAGCCATTGTGTTGGGCCATATGACATTCTTAAAATGACAAAATTATAGAATTAAAGAATATTCATTGCCAGGGTCTGGGACAGGAGGGGAGAGAGTGGCTACAAAAGAGCAGCTTGAGGGAAACTTCTGATGGAAATGCTGTGTATCTTGACTGCACTGACGTCAATATCCTGGTTGTAAGATTGTGCTATAGTTTCGCAGGACATTACCATTGAGAGAAAGCTGGCAGAGGATGCGTGGGATCTCTAGTATTTCTTGGAACTGCATAGGACCCTATAATTATCACAAAATCCAAAAGTTAATTTTTTTTTAAAAAAAGTATGTTTAGTTCCTAGCTCTGCCATCTTCTAACTAGGTAGCTGAACTTGAAGAGATTTTAAACTCTCTATCCTCAATTTCCTCATTCACTAAATGAGGTAATACTATCTGAAGCATTATGAAAATTAAACACCATATCTGAAAGGGTCAGGCACAATGTGCATAACACACAGTCGGTGTTTTAAAACGGGCCTGTCAACACTAAACCTCTACATAGACACAAATATTAAACAGCATCATTCAAATCTCCAGTACTAAAACCACTGCAGAGCACTCTATTTAAAGTCTCTTCCCTGGCCGGGTGTAGGGATTCACACCTGTAATCCCAGCACTTTGGTAGGCTGAGGCAGGTGGATCGCTCGAGTCCAAGAGCTTAAGACCTGCCTGGGCAACCTAGTGAGACCCCCATCTCTACAAAAATTAGCTGGGTATGGTGGTGCACACCTGCAGTCCCAGCTACTCAGAAGGCTGAGGTGGGAAGATTGCTCGAGTCCACGAGGCAAGACTACAGTGAGCCATGATAGTGCCACTGCACTCCAGCCTGGGTGACAGAATGAAACCCTGTCTCAAAAAATAAAAATTAAAAAATAAAATAGTCTCTTTCCAAAGTGATCTGTTCAAATAAAAATGCGTGGGTGGGGGGTGAAAAGGAGGAAAGGGGATTTTTGAAAGATGAATTTCTAACTTGTTTTTGAAATGGTCACAACAGATAAAGTGAGTTTAATATGGAACTATAATCAGTAAAAAAACGAAGTTGGAAAGGAATATAGGATACTAGTTAACACATTTTGTTGTAAGAAAGTCAGTGAAAGTTAATCTTTCTATGCATCAGGAGAAGGTTAAGGTTGAATTTTCTTTTTTTTTTTTTTTTTTATGCAGTCTCCCACTGTCACCCCGACTGGAGTGCAGTGGTGTGATCTCGGCTCACTAGAACATCCACCTCCCAGGTTCAAGCGATTCTCCAGCCTCAGCCTCCCAAGTAGCTGGGATTACAGGTGCCCGCCACCACGCCCAGCTAATTTTTCGCATTTTTAGTAGAGACGGGTTTCATCATGTTGGCCAGGCTGGTCTTGAACTCCTGACCAAGGCTGGGATTACAGGCGTGAGCTACCGCACCCGACCAGGTTGAGTTTTCTAAAATGCACTTCATACACTGATTTAGACTGAAGATTCTAAATACTTTCTCCACCTCCTGAGTTAAAAGAAACTAGAAATAGCCAAACTGCTATACTTTTATGCTTGCCTGGTTTTGAGGTCTGGACAATCAGAAAAAATAAAATCAGGATCTTTACGAGAGAAGTTAAAGGGCAGGACCTGAGACAACCAAATGCACTGTGTCACAGACGCTGTGGGGAATTCTTAAACAATCGATCCCAGTGAGCTATGCTGGGCACCTAGTCTTTCAAGTTCAGGAAGTATCCGACCAGAGCTCTGACTCACCAAGGCTTTGCAAAGAGGTAATATGAAAAAGGGGGTTTTATCAAATTATTTTCTTCCCTTCACAATCCTAAAGGAGCTATTTCTATTAAAATGAAATATTTCCATGAGAATCCGTCAAGTGGGAATACTGGCCTGGAAGTCTGGACTCCAGCATAGAGACCCAGTAAGGAGTCACTTCATCTCTACGGCTGAGGCAGGGGTCCTTATGGGTGAAGTGAGAGAAATGTACAGAATAGGTTTCCACAGGGCTTTGCTAAATTTAAAATCTCCCAGGCACCAGAAAACCTAGTCTCCAGGTAACTTTTCTGACATGGCAAACTTCTCTCCACCTCTGCTTTGAGATAATTTTCTTTGCCTCTAACTTGGGGTTGGGAAAAAAGCGGTGAGGGGATAAGGAAAGGGTAGAGAGGGAGGTGAGAAAGAAAAAAAAAGGAAGAAAGGGAAGGAAGAAAAGAAGGGAAGGAAGAAAAGAAGGGAAGAAAGAAAGGGAAAGAAGAAAGGGAAGGAAGAAAAGGAAGGAAAAAAGGAAGAAAAGGAAGGAAAAAAGGAAGAACAGGAAGGAAAAAAGGAAGAACAGGAAGGAAAAAAGGAAGAACAGGAAGGAAAAAAGGAAGAATAGGAAGGAAAAAAGGAAGCGAGGGAGGGAAAGGGAAGGAAGAAAAGGAAGGGAGGAAGAAAGGGGGGGGAAGGAAAGGGGAAAAAGGGAAGGAAGAAAAGGAAAGAAGGAAAGGAAGAAGGAAGGAAGAAAAGGAAGGAAGAAAGGAAGAAAAGAAAGGGAGGGAGGAAGGAAAAAGGGAGGGAAGGAGAAGAAAAGATGCTATTTAGGTGTAAGCAAGGTTCCACTATTCCCTCATCACCTGTTTTCTCCAGATTTCCTTCTCTGGGGCCCTTTAACACAGGCTGACAGTACTCAGAGACTAGAACGCTGACTTTATCAACGCTATAGTTCTTTATTTCTTCACTGTCACTCAGGCTGGAGTGCAGTGGCCCAAACATGGCTCACTGTAGCCTTGACCTCCCAGGCTCAAAGGATTCTCCTACCTCAGCTCTCAAGTAGCTGGGACTACAGGTGCACTCCAGCATGCCCAATTAATGTGTTCATTTTTGTGGCACTGGGGTCTTACTATGTTGCCCAGGCTGGTCTCATACTTCTGGCCTCAAGTGATCCTCCTGCCTCAGCTTCCCAAAGTGCAGGGATTATAGGCATGAGCTATGACACCTGGCTGACTTCTACAGTTTCTTTCACAAATATGGCAAAGAGAAAAAAGGAAGCAAGAGATAGGAGGAGAATCTGGAGATTACAATCTGTATCAATTCAAACAAAACAATTATTCCACAATGGAGGAATTCTGAACACTGGATATCCGGCGATATTGAGCTATTGCTAATTTGATTTGCTAATGGTACTGCAGTTTCCTGATGCAATTACACAAAGTTGGATTTGCTTGGAGACCACGGGGGAGGGCACAGGTGAATAGGATTGGCACAGAATTGATAGCTGCTTTAGTTGGGGGGGTGGGTACTTCATAGTCATTCTATTTTCTCTACTTTTGCAAATGTTTTAAGTTTTCCTACTAGAAACTGTGGCTCACACCTGTTATCTCAGCACTTTGGGAGGCTGAGGCGGGAGAATCGCTTGAGCCCATGAGCTTGAGACTCGCCTGGGCAACAGTGAGAGCCTTTCTTAAAAACAAACAAAAAGTAACTGGTTCCCCGTCCAGTCTCCACTGCTCTTATTTGAAGCTCAGCTGGAGGGCAGGGCAAGCTGCACTCCTACCCCAGAAAGCTTCCAGTGGGAAACGGGAAGATGCCATTCTGCTAGGGCACATCCAGGAGGGGGCTAAGTGCCAAGCCCCCACGCCCCAATCCCAGAAGCTGGCCTGAGTTCCCACTCCCACAGTGCACAGGCACCCTAGAGAGGGCAGAGATAGGCCGCGTGCCGTGACTCATGCCTGTAATCTCAGCACTTGGGGGAGGCCAAGGCAGGAGGATCACTTGAGGCCAGGAGACCCACACCAACCTGGGCAACACAGCAAGACCCCATTTCTACAAAAAAAAACACCTTAAAAATTAGCTGGGCTGCTGGTGCATGCCTGTAATCCCATTACTATGGGAGGCTGAGGAGGGCTTGGGCCCAGGAGGTCGAAGCTGCAAAGAGCTGTGCTCGCGCCACTGCACTCCATCCTAGGCAACACAGGGAGAGACCCCCATCTCAAAAAAGGCTGGGGGTGGGGTGGGGCAGAGGCGACGCTAGCAGGCTCCGGGGAATGGGTGGGGGAGTGGGTGCAGGCGGGGCTGGATCCAGCATCCTCGCCCCGGGGGTCCCCGCCCCGGCGGCCCGGACCACGGAGGGGCCCGGGCGGGGGTTAGCGCGCCGGCACACCTGGGTGCAGGTGCTGGGAGGTGGGGGGGCACGCGTCACCTTGAGAATGTTGTCAAAGATGGTGTCGCGGAACTCCAGCAGCGCCTTCTGATCGAACTCGCGGCCGTGGATGATGCGCATCTGCTTGAGGAAAGTGGACTTGCCGCTCTCGCCAGCGCCCAGCAGCAGGATTTTCACCAGGCGCCGCACCGCGCGCCGCTCGCGAGCCAGCAGCGCGTCGATGTCGCGGCTGCGCCTCCGGGCCTCTCGCTCCGCGTCGCGCGCGCCGCCGCCCGCCCTGCGCTCGCGGGCCCCGCCGGCCTCGGCCGGCAGCAGGCAGCGGCTGAGGGTCCGCACCACCCCGGACATGGCCCCTCAGGCCGCGGCCGCACCCCGCCGGCGCCCGGGGGCCATGGACGCTCCCGCCGGCGAGGGCGAGCCCGGGCCGAGGCACCGCCCCACGCCCCGCCGCTCGCCTCAGGCCGCGTCCGCCGCCGCCGCCACAGCCGCAGCCGCCGTTGCAGTAGCTCTGAGGCCCGCACTCGTCGCCCGGCCGCCACTCGGGCCCGGCGGAGGGGCGGGGCGGCGCCGCATGAAGCCCGGCGGATTGGGCTGGCTGCCGTCCATCCGGCCATGAGAGCCCTCCGATTGGCTCATCCTGCCAAGGGAGGCGGGCGGCCTTTCCGGCCTCGGGGCGGGGTCGACGCCGAAAGAGGCGGGATCTTTGAGGTGAAGGCGCTTCTCATTGGACGCCCAGGCCGAGGTTCTCTCTTGCAGAATGAAAGGGAGGCGGGGTCGCCTGGGAGGCTGAGCGGCCGTCCGCCATGGTCGATTATAATTGCTCTGAATGGACGTCAATCATGGCCAACTGGGGTGGGATTGGGTGTTTGAGGAACGGGGCGTGACCAGAAGTGCCAGGTGTACAGAAAGAGTCTCGCTTGGTTCCCAGATTGGGTCCGCCTGTGAGACCAGGACCTTGCGGAGTCCCCGAAGGCTGGGAAATACTGATAAGAGGTTCAGCTGCTCGTCGGGTTCTCTCCGATGGTCTTCCATAAACACTGGAGGGGGATGGGCCACAGATTTCAATCACATGCACCCTTTGATAGTTGCATGGGCCTCTAGGAGGCTTTCCCAAAAGCTAACTTGACTAATCACCGAAATCACCAGAAGCTGCTCCAAAAGTCTTATGCCGCCCAGTGATTGAGGTAGTGGGGTCTGGAGTTGCTGGGCCTGAATTGGAATCTCCAGTTGACCAGTTACTAGTTGTACTAGTTGCATAACTTTTTTAGCAGCTCTCCCCATCTTTTTGATGTTCCTAGCTTCAATTTCCTCACCTGTAAAACAGGGGTGTTAATAACGACATTGGTCAGGCTTGGCATTGCTCAAATCGTCATGAAGATATAAATTGAAAACATGAACTTGCAAAACAGCATGTGAGCCAGCCCAAAATCAGCTCTTGATAAAGATCACCTGATTACACATTCGTGCCTGTCCCATATCTACTGAATCAGAACCTCCTAGAAGGAGCTCAGGTATCCCTTATGAGCTCCAACTGATTGGCCAGATTGAAGAATCATGGTTTTAAGGATTATCCTGCCCCAAGTTCCCTTGCCACCATCTACAGGTGGATACAATGAAGACTAGCAGAAAAACAACATCACCCAAGGGCCAACCAGAATTCTGCTCTTTTACTATATCCTCCTAACTAGCAAGGGCTACACTCAATAGAAAAAGTGATTAGTGAATGTGATTCCATTCAATTATATACGTCATTTTTGCGTAATCATTAAAACGCCAGTCACGGGGGATTTCTGGAGAGGAATCTGAAGATGGAAAAGCTGCAAACTTTGCATCAAGAAACTTACCCATTAGGGGGCCAGACTGCTCAAATCACTGGGCAAAGTGGAGATGGAATACTTCTTACTAAACACTTGCTTTCTGCCATAGAACCAGGGTATTCAAGGATTTATTTATTTTTATTTGTTTATTTCAGTAGGTTTTTGGGGAACAGATGGTGTTTGGTTACATGAAAAAGATCTTTAGTGGTGATTTCTGCGACTTAGGTGCACCCATCACCCGAGCAGTGTACATTGAAACCAATATGTAGTCTTTTCTCTGTCGCCACCCCTGACCTTTTCTGGAGTCCTCTAAGTCCAATGTATCATTCTTATGTCTTTGTGTTCTCATAGCTTAGCTCCCACTTATGAGTGAGAACACAGGATGTTTGGTTTTCCATTCCTGAGTTACTTCGTTAAGAATAATGGTCTCCAATTCCATCCAGGTTGCTGTGAATGCCATTATTTCATTCCTTTTTATGGCTGAATAGTATTCTATGGTCTCTGTCTCTCTATAATAGAATTTTCTTTTTCCACTCATTGATTGTTGGGCATTTGGGCTGGTTCCATCTTTTTGCAATTGCAAACTGTGCTGCTATAAACGTGTGTGCAAGTATCTTTTTCATATAACGACTTCTTATCCTCTGGGTAGAAATCTAGTAGTGGGATTGCTGGATCAAATGGTAGATCTACTTTTAGTTCTTTAAGGAATCTCCACTTTGTTTTCCATAGTGGTTGTACTAGTTTACATTCTCACCAACACCGTAAAAGTTTTCCCAGCCAGGTGCGGTGGCTCATGCCTGTAATCCCAGCATTTTGGGAGGCTGAGGTAGGTGAGGGAGGTGGAAGTTACAGTGAGCTGAGATCACGCCATTGCATTCCAACCTGGGCAACAAGAGCGAAACTTAAAAAAAGTGTTCCTTTTCACCATATCCACACCAACATCTATTTTTTAAAAAATTTTTTGGATTATGTCCATTCTTGCAGGAGTGAAGTGGTATTGTATTGTGATTTTGATTTGCATTTCCCTGATAATTAGTGATGTTGAACATTTTTTCCATACGCTTTTTGGCCATTTGTGTATCTTCTTTTGAGAATTGTATATTCATGTCCTTAGCCTGCTTTTTGATGAGATTGTTTTCTTGCTGATTTGAGTTCTTTGTAGATTCTGGATACTAGTCCTTTGTCGGATGTACAGACTGTGAAGGTTTTTCTCCCACTCTGTGTGGTGTCTGTTAACTCTGCTGATTATTTCTTTTGCTGTGCAAAAGCTTTTTAGTTTAATTAAGTCCCATCTATTTATCTTTGTTTTTGTTGCATTTGCTTTTGGGTTCTTGATCACGAAGTTTTTGCCTAAGCCAATATCTAGAAGGGTTTTTCCGATGTTATCTTCCAGAATGTTTATGGTTTCAGGTGGTGGATTCAAGTCTTTGATCTATGCTGAGTTGATTTTTGTATAAGGTGAGAGATGAGGATCTAGTTTAATTCTGCTACATGTGACTTGCCAATTATCTCAGCACTATTTGTTGAATAGGCTGTCCTTTCCCCACTTTATGTTTTAGTGTGCTTTGTTGAAGATCAGTTGGCTGTATTTGGCTTTGTTTCTGGGTTCTCTATTCTGTTCCACTGGTCTATGTGCCTATTTTTATACTAGTACCATGCTGTTTGGGTGACTAGAGCCTTATAATATAGTTTGAAGTCACATAATGTGATACCTCCAGATTTGTTCTTTTTGCTGAGTCACATATCTAAACTCCCTGGAAGGCTGGGCACAGTGGCTCACACCTACAATCCCAGCACTTTGGGAGGCTGAGGTTTGAGGATCACTTGAGCCCAGGAGGTCAAAGTTGCAGTGAGGTATGATCATGCCATGGTACTCCAGCCTAGGCAACAGAGCAAGACCCTGTTTCAAAAACAAAACAAAAACCAACTTCCTGGGGACCTTGAATGCACATAATATGTATCACTTGTCATTTGCTACAAATACTACAAATCATGGCATGAATTTATATTACTTATAAGTCAAGACTTTGTAATCCTTGAAAAATGATTAGAAAGTCTTGCTTGTTTGTGGAATGACCTCATAGAAGGCCAAATATGGCTGGGTTTGGTGGCTCATGCCTGTAATCCCAACCCTTTGGGAGGCTGAGGCAGGCAGATTACCTGAGGTCAGGAGTTCAGGACTAGCCTGTCCAACATGGTAAGAACCCATCTCTACTAAAAAATACAAAAATTAGCCGGGCGTGGTGGCAGGTGCCTGTAATCCCAGCTACTCGGGAAGCTGAGACAGGAGAACTGCTTGAACCCGGGAAGTGGAGGTTGCAGTGAGCTGAGATCACGCCATTGCACTCTAGGCTGGGTGACAAGAATGAAACTCTGTCTCAAAACAAGAAAAAAAAAAGTGCCAAATACTAGGCCTGGCATGGTAGCTCACACCTGTAATCCTAGCACTTTGGGAGGCTGGGATAGGTGGATCACTTGAGGCCAGCAGTTTGAGACCACCCTGGCCAACATGGTGTACCACTGCACTCCAGCCTGGGTGACAGAGCAAGAATCAGCCAAAAAAAAAAAAAAAAGACATTGTACAACAACAGCAAATCATAATTTTAAAAAATTAATAGAAGAGAGAATGGTAAACATTGGCAATAAAATGAGAGACCTAGAAGATAAAATGAAAAAAAAAAATCTCAAAACCCAGAGGAAAAGTATAAAGAGATAAGAATTGTAAGAGGAAGGAGAGGACAGTTAGAGGAGAGATCCTGGAGTTCTAATGTGTGAACTATGAGTTCCAGAAAGAGGAAGGGGAAAGAGATGGAGAAGAGGATTTTTTTTTTTTTTTTTTTTTTTTTAGGCAGAGCCTTGCTCTGTTGCCAAGCGCCAGGCTGGAGTGCAGTGACGTAATCTCAGCTCACTGCAACTTCCGCCTCCCGAGTTCAAGCAATTCTCCTGCCTCAGCCACCTTAGTAGCTGGGACTACAGGCGACCACCACCACGCCCAGCCAATTTTTGTATTTTTTACTAGAGATGGGGTTTCACCACGTTGGCCAGGATGGTCTGGATCTCTTGACCTTGTGATCCGCCTGCCTTGGCCTCCCAAAGCGCTGGGATTACAGGTGTGAGCCACTGCGGCTGGCCAAGAAGAGGAAATATTTAAAGAAATAATAGATTCCCTTTTCTGACAGTATAGTGAGCAAAACAGTCAGATCAACCCTTCTGCAGCAACAATTTTAAATGCTGTACAAACCACTCAAAAGTTTTTTTTAAGTGTTACTGAGCTGAATAAGAAAGCCTCAAAGACCAAAATCAAAGTGAAAGCAGAGATTCAGAGTTAAACTGACACATTGTGAGGCCTCTAGCTGCCTCGAGGGGATCTGCAGAACTCTTGTAAATCTGACCTTCTGGCCAGGCATGGTGGCTCACACCTGTAATCCCAGCACTTTGGGAGGCTGAGGTGAGCAGATCACCTGATGTCAGGAGTTCAAGACCAGCCTGACCAAAATGGTGAAACCCTGTCTCTACTAAAAATACAAAAATTAGCTGGGCATGGTGGCGCACGTCTGTAATCCCAGCTACTTGGGAGTCTAAGGCAGGAGAATCTCTTGAACCAGGGAGGTGGTCGTTGCACTGAGCCGAGATTGCACCACTTCACTCCAGCCTAGGTGACAAAGAGAAACTCCATCTCAAAAAATTAAAACCAAAAAAACCAAAAACCCGATAAAGTCCAGCTACATGCTTATAAAGGACACACCACACTTTAGGAAGCCAAGGTGGGCAGATCACAAGGTCAGGAGATCAAGACCATCCTGGCCAACATGGTGAAACCCCATCTCAACTAAAAATACCAAAAAAAAAAAAAAAAATTGGCTGGGCATGGTGGTGGGTGCCTGTAATCCCACCTACTCAGGAGGCTGAGGCAGGAGAATCACTTGAAACAGGGAGTTGGAGGTTGCAGTGAGTCAAGATCACGCCACTGCATTTCAGCTTGGTGACAGAGTAAGACTTGGTCTCAAAAAAAAAGAAAGAAAGAAAGAAAAGGAAAAAAGAGACACATTTAAGGAGCCAGAAAAGATCAAAGTAAAAGAATGGAGAAAGATTTACCATGCAAATATTAACCTTAATAAGTATGGTATATCAATATTAATAGAAGGCAAAATAGATTTTAAGTCTAAAATAATTAGAATTACTAGTGATAGAGAGGGTCATATATACAATAAAAGGTTTAATTCATAAGCAAGGTATAACCATTCTAAACTTGTATGTACCTAATAATATAGCCTCAAATATTTAAGGCCGGTCTGGCTGCAGTAGCTTATGCCTATAATCCTAGCACATTGGGAGGCCAAGGCAGGAAGATTGCTTGAGCTCAGGAGTTTCAGACCAGCCCAGGAAATATAGTGACATGCTGTCTCTACAAAAATTTAAAAAATTAGTCAAGCATAGTGGTGCATGCCTGTGTCTCAGCTACTTGGGTGGCTGAGGTGGGATGATCACTTGAACTGAGGAGGTTGAGGCTGCAGTGAGCTGTGATTGTGTCACTGTACTCCAGTCTGGGAGACAGAGAAAGACCCTATCTGAAGAAAAAAAAAAAAAAAGAAGAAAAATTAAAGCCAAAAAATAAGAGAACATCAAGGAGAAACTGAGGAATTCATCCTCATTGCTGGGGTGTAAGTGTGGGTTAAGTATACCTCTTCGAATAATTAATAGTTCAAACAGTTGAAAAATACAATTGTAGCAGTCTATTATATTAGTAGTCCCCAAATGAACCACTTCTCCTGGTTTCCATTCCCTTGAGTAGCCCATCCGCTTAAATCTGGATTGGGCTAGAATTTGTTTTGACAAATAGAATATGTTAGAGGTAATATTCTACCAGTTCCAAGTCTAAGTCTTAAGAAAGCCTGATAACTTCCGTTTTTGTGTTCCTGGAGCCCTGTAAGCCATGCAGGAAGTTCAGCTACCCTTTTGGAGAGATCATGGGAAAAGGTAAAGGGCCTGAGAGTACTTGGGGAAGGAGAGAGTCCTACCCATCCCAATGTCCCAGCTGAGCCAAGACTTCATTCAATCTGCTAGCTGAATATAGTCATATGAAAGTCTAGCAAAGGCCGGGCGCTGTGGCTTACGCCTGTAATCCTCGCACTTTGAGAGGCCGAGGTGCGTGGATCACCTGAGGTCTGGAGTTCAAGACCAGCCTGGCAATCATGGTGAAACCTCATCTTAAAAAAAAGAAGAGAAAGAAAGACTAGCAGAGGCCAGGCGCGGTGGCTCAAGCCTGTAATCCCAGCACTTTGGGAGGCCGAGGCAGGTGGATCACGAGGTCAAGAGATTGAGACCATCCTGGTCAACATGGTGAAACCCCGTCTCTACTAAAAATACAAAAAATTAGCTGGGCATGGTGGCGCGTGCCTGTA
>NW_016107397.1:9959336-9960442 GCF_001604975.1 Cebus imitator | reverse complement strand
CAAAAAAAAAAAAAAAGAGAAAGACTAGCAGAACCGCCCAGCTGAGCCCAGTCCAAGGTGCAGATTCAGGACAAAATAAAATGTTTTAAGCCACTAAAATTTGTAGTGGTTTATTATGCACCAATGGATAACTGAAGCAACAGTGAACAATTTTGGCCTAATAAATACATTTTGAACTTGTGTCTGATATGGTTTGGCTTCATCCCCACCCAAATCTCATTTTGAATTATAGCTCCCATGATTCCCATGTATTATGGGAGGGACCCAGCTCGAGGTAATTTAATCATGGAGGTGAGTCTTTCCTATGATGTTCTCATGATAGTGAATAAATCTCACTAGATCTATGGTTTAGTTTATGAAGAGGAGTTTCCTTGTGCAAGTTCTTCTTGCCTGCCACCATGTAAGACGTCCCTTCCTCTTTCACCATGATTGTGATGCCTCCCCAGTCATGTGGAACTGTGAATCAATTAAACCTCTTTCCTTTATAAATTACCCAGTCTTGGTATGTCTCTATTAGCACTGTGAGAACAGACTAATACAGTATCCAAGAACTAGAGAACACATGTTCAGTTCAAATACAAGAAACATTTTCAAAAACTGACCAAATACTAGGACATGAAGCAAGTTTCAATACATTTTAAAGGAATGGTATCATAAAGCCCACATTCTCTGACCATGTCGCAATTACATCTGAAACAATTAACAAAAAGATATCTTCTAAAAACTCCACAGATACAAAAATTAAAAATACACTTCTAAATAAATTCATCAAGCAAAGATGAAATGTAAAGACAATTTGATGTATTTAAGAAGGAACAACAATGAAGTTACTACATATCAAAACGTGCATGATGCGGCTAAGGCTGAAATTAGTGGGAAATGCACAGGCTTACAGATTTATGTTATAAAAGAAGAAAGGTTGCATATTATTGAGCTCAGCATGCAAAATAAGGAGTTAAGTTGGACAAGGTGGTGCATGCCCATAGTCCCAGCTACTTGGGAGGCTGAGGTGTGAGGATCGATTGAGCTGGGGAGGTTGAAGCTGCAGTGAGCTATGATCATGCCACTGCACTCCAGCCTGGGCGACAGAGTGAGATAGTCTCAAA
>NW_016107397.1:9955382-9959316 GCF_001604975.1 Cebus imitator | reverse complement strand
AAAAAAAAAAAAACAGCAAAACAGACCAGGCACAGTGGCTCACACTTGTAATCCCAGCACTTTGGGAGGCCAAGGCAGGTGGGTCACCTGAGGTTGGGAGTATAAGACTAGCCTGCCCCACCTGGGGAAACCCCATCTCTACTGAAAACACAAAAAATTAGCCAGGTGTGGTGACGTATGCCTGTAGTCTCAGCTTTGGAGGCTGAGGCAGGAGAATTGCTTGAACCCAGGAGGCAGAGGTTGCAGTGAGCCAAGATCGCGCCATTGCACTCCAGCCTGGGCCACAAGAGCAAAACTCTGTCTTGGAAAAAGAAAAAAGAAAAGAACAGCAAAACAAACCTTATGAAGATAAAGGCTAACAGGGTACAAGAGGCTCAGGAGTACCCAGTGAGTCAGGTGTGAGATCTCTAATGATGTCAGCACCAGGTAGGTGAAAATCAAACCCTTTGCAGGGTATTGGTCAATGCTAGGACTAACTAAGGGCAAGCAGAATGACTCATGGAAGCTGAGCTATGTTTCCAGCCTGCCAACTCCATGAGTGGATGGCTGGCCCCCTTTTTGCTTGGCTAGCCTAGCTCTGGAATTATCCTTAATAATCTTATCTTATTTTATTTTTTTAGATGGAGTCTTGCTCTGCTGCCCAGGCTGGAGTGCAGTGGCGCAATCTCAGCTCACTGCAACCTCTGCCTCCTGGGTTCAAACGATTCTCCTGCTTCAGCCTCTCGAGTAGCTGGGACTACAGGCACGAGCCACCACACTGGCTAATTTTTTGTATTTTTAGAAGAGATGGGGTGTCACTGTGTTAGCCAGGATGGTCTTGATCTCCTGACCTTGTGATCCGCCTGCCTCAGCCTCCCAAAGTGTTGGGATTACAGGTGTGATGTGAGCCACCACGCCCGGCCTGATGAATACACAATCTATCACCTG
This sequence comes from Cebus imitator, assembly GCF_001604975.1. Classification (NCBI taxonomy): domain Eukaryota; kingdom Metazoa; phylum Chordata; class Mammalia; order Primates; family Cebidae; genus Cebus; species Cebus imitator. The sequence continues at coordinate 9,958,389 of NW_016107397.1, read as the reverse complement.
ATTTCTTTGCAATTGTAGTTCTAGGGTGAAAGGGCTTTCCCTGTGTTAAAGGTGGCAGCTCAGGAGCTGCTTTGTTATCTAGCCTGTCTGGGGAATGGGATGTTGTTTTGAATCAAATACCCTGGTGTTGCCTGCATTCTCCCTGGATTCACAGTTTGCAAGAATAAACAAGGTCCTGTTGACTTTACCTCCTGATTTCTGTTGCCATGGAAACCAGCACCTGGATAATTGAGGGGCCTCAGCCCCTGCAAGGTGCACTCAGGATAGCTAAGTGTCTCCAGAGAGACTGTGCTTACTGCTAGCCAGGCCCCTTGCTGAGATCTGCTGTATTCCACAGATATTTGCAGTGTCACCTGACTGTCTGCGTCCCCTGTGTGTTTGCCACTGTGGCTCTTCATCCCTGTGCACTGCCTCTGTCTGGTTCATCCCAAAGCCAAGAAAAACCCTAGAGGCCGGGCGTGGTGACTCCCACCTGTAATCCCAGCACTGCGGGAGACCCAGGTGGGTGGATCACCTGAAGTCAGGAGTTCGAGACCAGCCTGGCCAACATGGTGAAACCCCGTCTCTACTAAAAATACAAAAATTAGCTGGGCGTGGTGATAGGGGCCTCTAATCCTAGCTACTTGGGAGGCTGAGGCAGGAGAATCACTTGAACCCAGGAGACGGAGGTTGCAGTGAGCCGAGATCGCGCCATTGCACTCCAACCTGGGTGACAAGAGCAAGACTCTGTTTCAAAAAAAAAAAAACCCAAAAAACCAAAACAACAACAACAACAACAAAAAACCCAAAGAATAAATGCTGCACCCCTTCAAAGCCCTTTGTCAGAAACAGAGCCTCAGTTTCGTCATCTGTAATATGCAAAGCCCTTGAATCTCTTTTAAGTGCCAGATCTGTGTTTGGTCCTTTTAAAAGGCACATGCATTAGTGCACAGCTGAGCTGGCATGGGGACAGGCAGGGGACAGGAACATCTCAGAAGCACTCCACTATTCCCAGCAGATGCCCCTCAACAAATACCTGCTTCAGCCATGAAGGAAAGAAGTATGAAGAGGAGCCTATTAACTGAGAAGGAGATGCCAAGGGGGCCGGTCCCACCTGTCACGCTCATGGCCAGTGTCTTAGTCCATTTGTGCAGCTACAAAAGGATACCCGAGACTGAGGAATTTATAATGAATAGAAATGCATTTCCTCACAGTTCTGGAGGCTGGGAAGTCCAAGATTAAAACGCCAGCATCTGACTGGGCATGATGATTCCCACCTATAATCCCAGTGCTTTGGGAGGCTAAAGCGAGAAGATTCCTTGAGGCCAGGAATTTCAAGACCAGCCTAGCCAACATAGTGAGACCCAGTCTCTACAAAAAATTAAGCAAACAAACAACAACAAAAACAAAAAACAGGGATGGTAGCATGTGCCTGGAGTCCCAGCTACTCAGGAGGCTGAGGCTGGAGGATTGCTTAAAGCCAGGAGCTTGAGGCTGCAGTGAGCTATGATCATATCACTGCATTCCAGCCTGGACAACAGAGTGAGACCCTGTCTCTAAAAAAATAAAAATAAAGGCTAGGCACAGTGGCTTATGCCTGTAATCACAGCACTTTGAGAGGCTGAGGCAGGTGGATCACGAGGTCAAGAGTTAGAGACCATCCTGGCCCCAAAATGGTGAAACCCCATCTCTACCAAAAATACAAAAAATTAGCCAGGTGTGGTGGCACTTGCCTGTAGTCCCAGCTACTCAGGAGGCTGAGGCAGGGGAATCGCTTGAACCCGGGTGGCGGAGGATGCCATGAGCCAAGATTGTGCTACTGCACTACAGCCTAGGTGACAGACCAAGACTCTGTCTCAAAAATAAAAAAAGAAAAGTTAAAAAACGGGCTGGGTGTGGTGGCTCACGCCTGTAATCCCAGCACTTTGGGAGGCCGAGGCAGGTGGATCACAAAGTTAAGAGATTGAGACATCCTGGCTAACATGGTGAAACTCTGTGTCTACTAAAAATACAAAAAATTAGTCAAGTGTGGTAGCATGTGTCTGTAGTCTCAGCTACGTGGGAGGCTGAGGCAGGAGAATTGCTTGAACCCAGGATGTGGAGGTTGCAGTGAACCAAGATTGTGCCACTGCACTCCAGCCTGTGTGACAGAGTGAGACTCCATCTCACAAAAAAATAAAGTAAAATAAAATAAAAAACCAGCATCTGGCAAGGGACTTCTTGCTGGAACCTCCCATGGCAGAGGGACAAAGAGAGTCAGAAGGAGCTGAACTCACCCTTTTATAATCCCACCTGTGGGGTAGAGCCTTCTGGCTCAATCACCTCATATATATATGTATTTGGAGACAGAATCTTGCTGTATCACCCAGGCTGGAGTGCAGTGGCACAATCTTGGCTTACTGCAACGTCCGTCTCCTGGGTTCAAGAGATTCTCCTGCCTTAGCTCCCCCTGGGATTACAGGGACCCACCACCACATCTGGCTAATTTTTGTATTTTTAGTAGAGATGGGGTTTCAACATGTAGGCCAGGCTGGTCTCAAACTGCTGACCTCAGGAGATCTGCCCACCTCAGCCTCCCAAAGTGCTGGGATTACAGGCGTGAGCCACTGCATCTGATGGAACGTGTAATTTTGAGCGAGAGATTTCATGTTGCTGTGTCATTTGTATCTCATGTGATATGAAGATCATAATAGTGATAATAATTAACATCTTTCAAGAGCTCACATTGTGCCAGGCGTTCTCCTTAGGATTTTATGGGAATTATTTCCTTGAATCTTGGTTTTAGTCCTTTTGTGCTATTATTGTAAGTACTATTATTGTTCCCATTTTACAGATGAGGAGGTTAAGGAATTTGCTTAGGATCATATAGCCAGTTTTGGGAAGAGCCGGGATTCAAAGACAGACAGGCAGTGCTGAGCCCATGCTCTGAACTGTGATACTCCGTGCCATGTGTGAGTGGTGTGAGTAAGATCAGCTAGGTGGTGACGAAGGAGGGAGCTGACTTTCATGGCTTTTTTTTTTTTTTTTT
>NW_016107397.1:9951462-9954292 GCF_001604975.1 Cebus imitator | reverse complement strand
GCTGCTGGTCTCTAACTCCTGACTGCGGGTGATCTGCCTGCCTTGGTCTCCCAAAGTGCTGGGATTACAGGCATGAGCCACCATGCTTGGTGGAGCCAATTTCTTAAAATAAATCCCTTTACGTGTATATAAATATATAATACCATTAACATATTAGGTATTGTATTATATGTTATAGAATAACTATATACACATTACGGTCATCCTTTAGTATTTATGGGGAATTGGTTCCAGAACCCCCCATGGGTACCAAAATCCCTGGATGCTCATGTCCCTAATATAAAATGGTGTAGTATTTGCACATAACCTATGCATATCCTCCTGTACACTTTACATCATCTCTTGATTACTAATAATACCCAATACAATGTAAATGCTGTTGGAGACCAGCCTGAGCAACATAGTGAGTGAGACCCCTCCATCTCCACTAAAGAAAAATATACAAAAAAACAAAAACATAGCAGCTGGGTGCGGTGGCTCACGCCTGTAATTCCAGCATTTTGGGAGGCCGAGGCAGGCGGATCACTTGAGGTCAGGAGTTTGAGATCGGTCTGGCCAATGTGGCAAAACCCTGTTTTTAATAAAAATACAAATGCAAAATAATTCGCTGGGTGTGGTGGCACATGCCACCACAGAGCAATACCCTGTCTCAAAAAAAAAAAAAAAAAAAGAAGGAAAAAATATGGAGCCAGTTGTGGTGATGCTTACCTATATCCCAGCTACTTGGAAAGCTGAGGTGAGAGGATCACTTGAACCTAGGAGGTGGAGCCTGCAGTGAGCTGAGATCGCACCAATGTACTCCAGCCTGGGCAACAGAGCGAGACTCTGTCTTGAAAATAAATAAATAACTCTAGTCGTTAAACTGTATTTGTCAGGTGTTTATTTTTTATTGTTGTATTGTTATTTTAAGAAATATTTTCCATCCCTGGTCAATTGAATCTGTAGGTGTAGAACTTGCAGCTATGAGGGGCTAAGAGTGTGTGTGTGTGTGTGTGTGTGTGTGTGTGTACATAACTTATTAATTATATACATAAAATATCTTGGGTCCGGCGTGGTGGCTCGTGCCTGAATCCCAGCAGTTTGGGAGGCTCAGGAGGACAGATCATGAGGTCAGGATATCGAGACCATCCTGGCCATGGTGAAACCCCGTCTCTACTAAAATACAAAAAATTAGCCGGGTGTGGTTGCGCGTGTGTAGTCCCAGCTACTCAGGAGGCTGAGGCAGGGGAATCTCTTGAATCCGAGAGACGGAGGTTGCAGTGAGCTGAGATCCTGCCACTGCACTCCAGCCTGGTGAAACAGCAAGACTCAGTCCCCCCAAAAAAAAAAAAAAATCTCCTACTGGTTTTGTTTCTCTGGAAAACCCCAACCCCAACTAATGCAGTACTAGTTGTGCCTCTCCCAACTAAGGCCCCAGGAAGTACCATCCTACCACTTACCCTGAAGACATCCCAGATATTTGATCAGTGCTAATAAATGCTTTAGGGTTATTGGATAGATTAATGTATGGAGAACAGACAGGGCAGAAAGTGCATCCTGGGTAGACCCGGCTATGCCAAGCACTAGCTCTGTGGGCTCTTGGACAACTTCCTTACCTCCCTGTGTCTCGGTGTTTTTTTTTTTTTTTTTTTTCCTGATATAGTCTCACTCTGTCGCCCAGGCTGGAGCACAGTGAAGGGATCTTGGCTCACCACAATCTCACCTCCCAGGTTCAAGCAATTCTCCTGCCTCAGCCTCCCCAGTAGCTGGGATTACAGGCTAATTTTTGTATTTTTAGTAAAGATGAGGTTTCACTATGTTGGCCAGGCTGGTCTCGAACTCCTGATCTCATGATCTGCCCTCTTCGGCCTCCCGAAGTTCTGGGATTGTAGACGTGAGCCACTACACCCAGCCCTAGGGTTTTCTATTCTGTAAAATGAAAGCTAATGAGTGGAGCCTAGAACTTCCATGAAGATAAAGGGGTAAATGCACAGAAGGAACTCAGAACGTGCCGGGCACCTTGGCAGTGCTTGCTAAGTGCTTGCATTTTTTCCCTCCCTAACTACTGGCCCACCAGGGAACTTGCATTTATTGCTACTGGATGACAGGTCTGTCTCCCTCCTTGCCAAGGGTGGCTGTCTGGTAGGTTTCCCCACTTCCTGCAGGCTTCTCTGCCCTAGGGGACCAGTAACCGTATTCCTGCCCCCAACAAGAATCCTCCGTGCCCTGTCCTGGCTCCCGAGAGCCCTCTTCTGGTGGTCTGCACAGGCCATGGCACTCAGGGTGCAGCAGTGGCAAAGTGGGCAGGGGTGGCCTGTGTCCTGGGGAAGGAGGAGGCTGAGGGCGCCTGCCTTCAGAGACCCCCAGAAGGTACTTGTCAGGCACAGAGGTGCGGGAGTCCTGGAGTTGGCTCCATTTGCTGGCTGTGACCTTGCAAAATAAGGAATGATTCCGGACTGGCTGCATAACTTGCGCAAAATGAAAATGGGTGGCCTCTTGTCCAAAAAGTATTACGACTTTCAAAACAGCCACAGGAGAGCATCACGCCGAGCAAGGCCCCTTCTCAGTGTAGACCCTTAGCCTCCTGAGAGCGTGAGTGCTGGGGGAATCTGGGGGAAGAGGCCAAGAGGTCCCTCCCTGGGGACCGTGTCTGGGGCCCACAAACTCCCCAGGCAGAGGGCAGAGCCAGTCCTCCAGAGACGCTGGGCACCCAGCCTCCTCCAGACCCAGGAACGAGTCTGTAGCTGTTTGCTGCGGGCTCTGACCGCTGTGGGAACACACAGGAAGTGGTGTATTTTCTCCTCATCAGTGACTCACTCCTGTCAGCCCTGCCCTTTCCAATCTCTGCTTC
>NW_016107397.1:9921396-9950612 GCF_001604975.1 Cebus imitator | reverse complement strand
TTAGTAGAGACAGGGTTTTGCTATGTTGGCCAGGCTGGTCTCAAACTCCTGATCTCAAGTGATCTGCCTGCCTGTGCCTCCCAAAGTGCTGGGATTACAGGCATGAGACACCGTGCCTGTTTTCTTTTCTTTTTTTGAGACAGGGTCTCACTCTGTCACCCAGGATGGAGTGCAACGGCAAGGTCTCAGCTCACTGCAACCTCCACCTCCTAGGTTCAAATGATTCTTTCACCTCAGCTGAGTAGTTGGGACTACAGACATACGTCACCACCCCTGGCTAATTTTTGTATTTTTTGGTAGAGACAGGGTTTCACTGTTGACCACGCTGGTCTCAAACTCCTGACCTCAAGTGATCAGCCCACCTTGACCTCCTGAAGTGCTGGGATTACAGGTGTGAGCCACTGTGCTGGTTTGAGATGAGGCTTATTGAGCATGCTGAGAAAGATTCTGGACTCAATTTCTTAACTTTGTGAATGCTCACAGCACTTAACAGTGAGGAATTATCTGATATTTACATGCTTGTTATCTGCCTTCCCCATTAGGATGCAATCTTCACAAAACCATTTTGTTCATCTCTCCCTAATACCTGGTATGCACTCAGTAAATGCTTGGGGAAGTGAATGAATGAATGAAACACCTTCTGCCTGGAAGCTGTCGCTCCTGTATCTATACCTCCTTGCTGCAGCCAAGTGTCAGGTGCACCCTGAGCTCAGCGGTGATCTTGCCTTTGCCCAGAGTGGGATGGGGTCCTGGTGGGCTGTCCCAAGCAGTCTGAAGAACATGACTTGAAATTCCCACCTGTTACCACCAGGTGTCGCTCATGCCGCACAAGGAAGCCCACGGATTACTTTGCTGAATTAGGGGTGCAGGGGTGGGGAAATCTCATCTGTGACCACAAACGAGTTATCCAGGCTGCCAATTGTTCTCATTAGGCTCTGGATTTCCTCCCACCAAACCAGACAGATGTGAGCAGCATTGTGGGCCGAAGGCCCCCCACCCCCACTTGGGCAGCTGTAGGCTGTTGCCGAAGGGACTCTGGGGCTGAGGCCCTGGATTCCATCCAGCTGCAGCCTTGTCACTGCCACTCCTCTTGCCGCCCCCCACCTTTGGCCTTGGCTGCCCAGGTAAGGCTGGCCTGGCATAGCCAATCGTCAGCGTCAGCCACCAGACACCCCTCCCAGGTCACCCATCCTCCAGGAACACTCGCAGGCCCCCAGCAGCAAACTCGGCTTCCCGCCTGCACTGCATGGGGATCTGCCCTACTCCTTTTGCCACGGTCTAAGTTTGGGGTGCATGCTTCCAGCCCCAGGGGCCCTCTCAATATCACACTGAGGTTGACATGGCCCTTCCTGCCTTCAGCTTACATAACTGGATTCTAGAAGATTCCTGACCTCTGTGGGAGGGTCACTCGGCCAGTGGGCACACATTTCTTACTCCATGTACTTGGGTGAAGCAAAATCAGGACTGTGTGTTGTGTTTTTTTTGAAACCAAGCCTCGCTCTGTCACCCGGGCTGGAGATAACAGGCACCCGCCACCACGCTCAGCTAATTTTTGTATTTTTAATACAGACAGGGTTTCACCATGTTGGCCAGGATGATCTTGAACTCCTGACCTCAAGTGATCCACACACTTTGTTGCCCAGTGCAGTGGTGCAATCACAGCTCACTGAAGCTTCAACCTCCAGGGCTCAAGTGATCCTCTCACCTCAGCCTCTTGAGTAGCTGGGACCACAGGCACAGGCCACCATGCCCAGCTTATTAATTTTTTGTGTTTTTTTTTTTGGTAGAGACAGGGTTTTGCCATATTGCTCAGGCTGGTCTTGAACTCCTGAGCTCAAAGGATCCTCCTACCTCAGCCTCCCAAAGTGCTGGGATTATAGGTGTGAGCCACTGTGCCCGGCCAGGACTGTTTTTCTTTTTTCTGTTTTTTTTTGAGACAGAATTTCACTCTGTTACCCAGGCTGAAGTGCAGTGGCATGAGCTTGGCTCACTGCAACCTCTGCCTCCTGGGTTCAAACGATTCTCCTGCCTCAGCCTCCCAAATAGCTGGGATTACAGGCCCACAACACCATGCCCAGCTAATTTTTGTATTTTTAGTAGAGACAGGGTTTTGCCATGTTGGTCAGGCTGGTCTCAAACTCCTGATCTCATGATCCACCAAGCTCAGCCTCCCAAAGTGTTGGGATTACAGGCGTGAGCTACTGCGCCCAGCCAGGGCTGTGTTTTGATATAACTCAACTTAACCGCTATTTCTAGCTCCTTTTCTGACTGATGGCGGAAAATATCATCTTGGCCAATTCCAGGTCAACTTGGTCATTTAAGCTCAATTCAGAGCGTTCCTTTGCTCACCTGAGGTGGCAGGTATACTCTAGGGGGTGGGATAAACTTATGGCCCTAGGGAGGCTCCAGTTTCCCCTCTGACACCTGTGTCTCTTGGAGGGACATTGTCACATGCCGTTCCCCACCCTCCATGCTGGTCCCAGAGATGCCTGGTTCTCTGTAGAGGGCATTTTCTCTGCAACCTGATAGCAGTCCCTGACTAATTTCCCTGCCTTTCATCCTCCCGTGCTCCTCTGGGGGGCTGTGGGAAACTTGGGGACTGTCCTCCCTGGCCCCCCTGCTAGGTGCCTCCTGTATTAGTGAGAGGTGCCCTTGACTTACCATTTCCCAGGGTGCCATCTGTGTTTGTTTGTTCTTGCATTGCTATAAAGGAGTACCTGAGACTGGGTAATTGATAAAGAAAAGGGGTTTAATTGGCTCACGATTCTACAGGCTGTACAGAAAGTGCCGTGCTGCCCTCTGCTTCTGGTGAGGTCTCTGAATGCTTCCAATCATGGTGGGAGGTACAGGGGGCAGGAGAGAGAGAAAGGGGAAGCCTCAGACTCTTTTTTTTTTTTTGAGACAGTCTTGCTCTGTCACCCAGGCTGGAGTGCAGTGGCACAATCTCAGCTCACTGCAACCTCCGCCTTCCAGGTTCAAGCGATTCTCCTGCCTCAGCCTTCCGAGTAGCTGGGATTACAGGCAAGCGCCACCACACCCAGCTAATTTTTGTATTTTTTAGTAGAAACAGGGTTTCATTATATTGAACAGGCTGGTCTCAAACACTTGACCTCATGATCTGCCCGCCTCGGCCTCCCAAAGACCTGGGATTACAAGCATGAGCGACTGAAACCAGCCGAGGCCCTAGATTCTTAAACAACCAGATCTCCTGTAAACTAACTGAGCAAGAACTCACTCATCACCTAGGGGATGCCGCCAAGCCAACCGTGAGGGGTCTGCCCCCCATGATCCAACACCTCCCACCAGGCCCTGCCTCTAATGCCGGAGATCACATTTCAATGTGAGATTTGGAGGGGACATACATCCAAACCATATCACCACCTGTCCCCAGGGCTCCAGCCCTTGTGGGCTTCTTCCACCCACCTTCAAGCCCCCATTAGCACCAGGTGCCTCCTGCCCGTCCCCTCTCTCATCCTCCACTTGGAAGGAAGAACAGTCGGTTCTCCAGACCTCATTTTCTTCCCAAATCTTTCTGGAAGCACATTTTCTTTTTTAACATACAGGTATTGATCGACTTATGACCTATGCAACTTACGACCATTCGACTTTACGACCACAATCGCTAGCCATGGCTGCTCCGCGTCTGGCAGCGCAAACGTTGCCCAGCTGGGCGTACGACAGTGCGGACCAGCTTCCGGCAGCACTACCATCTCCGCGTGCACCATTTCAACTGTTATCCCAGACTCGGTACAGTAATTTGTGTTTTGTGTCTTGGATATTTTTCATCAAAACCCTTCCAATAAACTTCTTATACATTTCAAAGCAATGGACCCAAACATCGAACGATTTGCAAGGATTGAACGGATGGCACACGATGTGTTTTGTCCATATCGTGAAATTTATGAAGAAAAAAAGAAACATACAATTCAGATAAAGCTCACCATGTTTATGAAAAAACCAACTCCGGTAACCCCAACTGCTGCCTCAGATGACAACAGCCAAGCACCAGCGGCCAATAAAATGTTTCGTACATGTTTATATATTTTGATATGTTTTGCAATTGGGAAAACGTTTCCTATGGTATTTTTTACACTTGTATTTTGTATTTTTGTATGCACCTGTATTTTGTAATTTTGTATGTTTTGCAAATATTAAACCAGTTGTACTGGTAATGCAGTGTTTTACTTAAACCTGACGAATGTAAAAATAAGAAACAAAATGTAGAGATGATACAAATGGTATAAAATGAACAAAGAAAATTATGATATATAACAATGAAAGAAAATTATGATAAAATATGACTTAAAGATTTTTATAACATCATTTCACAGTACTGTATGTATAGCCTGCACAACTTACGACCAAATCATGTTACGGCCGGTCTGTCGGAACCAATCGTGGTCGTAAGTTGAGCACTAGCTGTAGTGGTCACAATTTTGCATTCTTTTTCTTCCTGTTAAATGCCTTTCTCTTTCTATATATTTGTATATGTGTGTGTGTGTGTGTGTGTATATATGCATATTTATTTTTAAATTTAATTATTTATTTATTTTTTGAGATGGGGTCTTGCTCTGTCACCCAGGCTGGAGTGCAATGGCACGATATCGGCTCACTGCAACCTCCAACTCCTTGGTTCAAGTGATTCTCCTGCCTCAGCCTCCCGAATAGCTGGGATTACAGGTGAGTGCCACCACACCCAGATAATTTTTGTATTTGTAGTAGAGACGAGGTTTCACCATGTTGGCCAGGCTGGTCTTGAATCCTGAGCTCAGGTGATCCACCCACCTCAGCCTCCGAAAGTGCTGGGATTCCAGACGTCAGCCACATGCCTGGCCTCTCTCTCTATACACACCCCAACACGTATTTATATACATACATATACGTATATGTGTATATATATTGTACATGTATACAGGTATTATATATACACATATACATTAAAATTGTGTGTATATATGTACAGATATGTATTTTATATATACATATATAAAAATTTGTGAAAAATTTAAAATATATATGTGTATGTATATATGTATAGATACAGACACACACACACACACACACACACACACACACACACATGTTTTTCTTTTTTTTGAGACAGAATCTTGCTCTGTTGCCCAGGCTGGAGTGCAGTGGTGTTATCCCAGCTCACTGCAACCTCTGCTTTCTGGGTTCAAGTGATTCTCCTGCCTCAGCCTCACGAGCAGCTGGGATTACAGCCATGCCCCACCATGCCCCACTAATTTTTGTATTTTTAGTAAAGGAGGGGTTTCACCATGTTGGCCAGGCTGGCCTTGAACACCTGACCTCAGGTGATCCACCTGCCACAGCCTCCCACAGTGCTGGGATTACAGGTGTGAGCCACTGCACCTGGCCTATTTATATTTTTAATTAAAAATTTTTTTTTGGCCGGGCGCGGTGGCTCAAGCCTGTAATCCCAGCACTGTGGGAGGCGGAGGCGGGTGGATCACGAGGTCAAGAGATCGAGACCATCCTGGTCAACATGGTGAAACCCCGTCTCTACTAAAAATACAAAAAATTAGCTGGGCATGGTGGCGCGTGCCTGTAATCCCAGCTACTCAGGAGGTTGAGGCAGGAGAATTGCCTGAACCTGGGAGGCGGAGGTTGCGGTGAGCCGAGATCGCGCCATTGCACTCCAGCCTGGGTAACAAGAGCGAAACTCCGTCTCAAAAAAACAAACAAACAAACAAACAACAACAAAAAAAAAAAACAAAAATTTTTTTTTGAAAGAGGATCTCACTCTGTCACCCAGGCTGGAGTACAGTGGTGCAGTCATAGCTCACTGAAGCCTCCAACTCCTGGGCTCAAGTGATCCTCCCACCTCAGCCTCCCTAGTGGCTGGGACTATGGGTGTGCATCACCACACCTGGCTAATTTTCTTTTTTTTTTTGAGACAGAGTTTTACTCTTGTTGCCCAGGCTGGAGTGCAATGGTACAATCTCAGTTCACTGTAACCTCTGTCTCCTGGGTTCAAGCTGTTCTCCTGGTTTAGCCTCCCAAGTAGGTGGGATTACAAGCATGCGTGACCATGCCTGGCTAATTTTGTATTTTTGTAGAGACAGGATTTCTCCATGTTGATCAGCTGGTCTCAAACTCCCGACCTCAGGTGATCTGCCCTCCTCAGCCTCCCAAAGTGCTGGGATTACAGGTGTGAACCACTGTGCCCGGCCTTGTTTTTTTAATTCTTTTGTAGAGATGGGGTCTCACTATTCTGCCCAGGTTGATGTTGTTCTACTGGGCTCAAGTGATCTTCCTGCCTCGGCTTCCCGAACTGTTGTGATTACAGGTGTGACCCACTGTGTCCAGCTATTTATCTTATTTTAAATGGACAAATAACAATTGATATGTTTACCATGTATAACATGTTTTGAAATATGCATACCTTGTGGAATGGCTCAATCAAGCAAATTAACATATGCATTCCTCCCATGCTTATTATTTTTTGTGGTGAGAACACTTAAAATCTACTCTCTACATGGTGAAACCCCATCTCTACTAAAAATACAACACTCGATTGCATTTTCAAAATACAAGATGTCTCAATCTAAATAAGGGTTAAATTTTGTTTTCTCCACATTATTTCCTAGTTCGCTAGCAAATGCTGCATTTGTTAATTAATTTTGGGCAAGTCTTTCTTTCAGTAATTGACAAATAATAATTATGCCTATTTATGGGGTACTGTGTGATGCTTTGATCCATGTATACATTGTAGAATGATTAAACACATATGAATTAACATATCCTAAATCTTTTTTTTTTTTGAGACAGAGTCTCTGTAGCCATGCTGGAGTGCAGTGGCACAATATCAGCTCACTGCAAGCTCCAACTCCCGTGTTCAAACGATTCTCCTGCCTCAGTCTCCCGAGTAGCTAGGATTACAGCTATGCACTACCACGCCCAGCTAATTTTTGTATTTTTAGTAGAGACGGGGTTTCACCATGTTGGCCAGGATGGTCTTGATCGCCTCACCTCTTGATCTGCCTGCCTTGGCCTCCCAAAGTGCTAGGATTACAGGCATGAGCTACCGTGGCCGGCCAACATCATAACACCTAAAGCAGAAGCTTCCAATTTCCTTTAGGGAATTCCCCATGCCCTGTTCCAGTTCTGGTGGAGCCTTTTGAAGCCATACACAAATATGTACATACACACGGATGTACCACATGGAGTCTCACACACACATGCAAGTACACACACACACACGGGGTGTGATCCTGTAACCTGGACCTCTTCACATCTTTGGCAACAGTAATGTGGCTCAAAGGGTAGGTCTATTAGTCTGCTTTCACCCTGCTATAAAGAACTGCCCAAGATTGGGTAATTTATAAAGGAAAGAGGTTTAAGTAACTCACTGTTCGGCATGGCTGGGGGCGCCTCAGGAAACTTACAATCATGGCAGAAGACGAAGGACTTCTTCACAAAGTGGCAGGAAAGTGAAGTGCTGAGCGAAGGGGGAAGAGCCTGTTATAAAACCATCAGAGCTCATGAAAACTCAGTCACTGTCAGGAGAACAGCATGGGGAAAACTACTCCCATGACTCAGTTACCTCCACCTTGTCTCTCCCTTGATGCGTGGGGATTATGGGGATCATGATTCAAGATGAGATTTGGGACCAGGAGGGGTGGCTCACGCCTGTAATCTCAGCACTCTGAGAGGCCGAGGCGGGGAGATGACTTGAGGTCAGGAGTTCGAGACTTGACTGGCTAACATGGCAAAAAGTCGTTGCTACTAAAAATATAAAAATTAGCCAGAAGTGGTGGTGCACGCCTATAATCCCTGCTACTTGGGAGGCTGAGGCAGGAGACTCGCTTGAACTGGGGAGGCGGAGGCTGCAGTGAGCTGAGATGACACCACTGCACTCCAGTCTGGGCGACAGAGCCAAACCCAGTCTCAAATAAAAAAGAGATGATATTTGGGTGAGGCACAAGGCCTCACCATATTGGTCTCCACCCAGGAGAGTCCACCCTGCCTGGAGTAGAAAGAGGGCGCTGGGCTGTGGAAGTCCTATGTGTCCCAGTGGAGGCGCCTGCCTGCCCCCCCTCCACCGCTCCCCCTGCACCCTGCCTGCCCCCTGCCGCTCCCCCCGCACCCTGCCTGCCCACCCCCAACAGAGGGCTACAGCTTCGACAGAGGCAAGGCAGAACTCGGACCCAGGGAGAGCTAAGCTCCTGGTTTGGGCCCTGCTGGGCTCAGTGAGCCACTCTGTGGCTTTTATTTTTCTTTTTTGAGCAGGAGTTTTGCTTTTGTTGCCTAGGCTGGAGTGCAAATGGTGTGATCTCAGTTCACTGCAACCCCCTTCTCCCAGGTTCAAACAATTCTCCTGCTCCAGCCTTCTGAGTAGCAGGCATGCACCACCATGCCTGGCTTTTTTTTTTTTTTTTTTTAGTAGAGATGGGGTTTCTCTGTGCTGGTCAGGCTGATCTCAAACTCCCGACCTCAGGTGATCCGCCTGCCTTGGCCTCCCACAGTGCTGGGATTACAGGCATGATTAAAGCCATGCCCGACCCACTCCATGGCTTTTAGCGATATTTAAGCCAGCAGAACTTACCTCTGAGGGCCAGGAGTGCTTTGTGGGTTCCAATGCTGTTCGCACCCTGTGTCCTCCCATTCTCTCTGGCCCCCCTTTCTCTCGTGCACAGGGAGTGGCTGACGGTCTTCCAGGACTCCCCCACGGCCCCTACACTCTCCACTTCAACTCTGCAAAGGCAGCAGCACCCCTTCCCCAGAGCGTGAGACCCTCCCTGCCTGCCCCTCTCTGCCTGGGCGGGACAGGATGCTATGGAGCACCTGCGAGGCTCTGCCAGGTGCCTGGAGTCCGTGATGAGTGAGAGATGCAGGGCCTGCCTTTGTGGAGCTGGCAGCCCTTGGAGGTGGAGGACATGAGGGAGCTCATTAGAGACTCATTTTGTTACATATGTCAGTTTGGTCATCTGGGAAGCAGACACTGAGACAGAGGAAATGTGCATGAGACTGATGAAACGCAGTGCTGGGGCAGGATACAGGGAGAGGGTGGAGGGTGGAGAAGAGGAGAAGGGGAAGGAAGGAGGGTTAAGTGGGAGGGGCCCCAGGCTGCAGTGCAGCTGAGAAAGTCCTCTCCAGGCCCACGGGGAGCTCTAGCAAGGTCCTGGGTGGGGCAGGCGCTGCCAGGCCCCAGGTGCTACTGCATTCCCATGGAGAGTGATTCTGAGAGGGAAAGTAGAGCTGTGCATTGCCAGGGCCACCCCGACGGTGTCACAAAGGCTGATGTGGCACATGCATCAAAGAACTCACCAAGGTGCCAGGCGCAGTGGCTCACGCCTGTAATCCCAACACTTTGGGAGGCTAAGGTGGGTGAATCACCTGAGGTCAGGAGTTCGAGACCAGCCTGGCCAACATGGTGCTTTGTGGGTTCTGATGCTGTTCGCACACTGCATCTTCCCATCCTCTCTGGGCCACCCTTTACCATGTGCACAAGGAGTGGCTGACGGTCTCCTGGGACTCCCCCACTGTCCCCTACACACTCCGCTTCAACTCTGCAAAGGCAACAGCACCCCTTCCCCAGAGTGCTTTGTGGGTTCTGATGCTGTTCTCTAGTAAAAATACAAAAATTTGCCAGGCTTAATGGCTCATGCCTGTAATCCCAGCACTTTGGGAGGCCGAGGTGGGTGGATCAGCTGAGGTCAGGAGTTTGAGACCAGCCTGGCCGACATGGTGAAACCCTATCTCTACTAGAAATACAAACATTAGCCAGGTGTGGTGGGGGGTGCTTACAGTCCCAGCTACTTGGGAGGCTGAGGCAGGAGAATCGCTTGAACCTGGGAGGCAGAGGTTGCAGTGAGCTGAGATCACACCACTGCATGCCAGCCTGGACTACAGAGTGAAACTCCATCAAAAAAGAAAGAAAATAAAAGCACTGACCAGGGGCCTTCCCAGAGAGGGCCTGACACCTGAGACTCTCCCAGGGAAAAGGAGTTAGGGCCTGAGTGTGAGAGGGCAGGGCTTATGTGGGGGCCCCCGAGGCTGATCATTTCTCGGGGACTGGATGAAGGCAGTATCCCAGAGCAAGTTGAGGGCAAGAGTCGTGGCTTGCAGGAGCAGTGGCATGGGCCAGGTTGGAAAGCCCGAGGGGTGTATGTGGGATTTTGGCCCTGTGTACCAGCCCACTTTGATTCCAGCTCAGAGCAAACCCCTGCCACTGACTGAGCACACAACTGGGCCCTGGGTCTACCACCTGACTTGGGAATGCTGCGTGAGCTCCCTCCAGTATTCTGTCGACCCCTGCCACATACAGCGTGACCTGTACCTTTGTTCTAGCACTGATGTTTGTTCCTGCATGGAGAGCAGGCTCCCCTGTCTCCACAGTTAAGCTGTGGCCATGGTGGGAGGGGCCTGGTTATTCATTGCCCGATTATTCATTGTGAGGTCTCAGGGAATGGGTGCATGCCCCAGGATGAGGTTGAAGAACCCTCTCTCCAGTGCAAGGTTTCCAGGTCCCAGTCTGGAGTGAACTGTAAGCCAGCAGCAGCACCTGAGAGCTTATTAGAAACACAGATACTCAGGCCTCAAGCCAGGACCTGTAGACTCAAAATATATATGGAGGTAGAGTCCAAGAATCCACCTGTTAGGAGATTTCCCAATTATTCTTACATGCACCCAAGTTTGAGAAACACCACTGGTCTAGTGCAATCTCCTCATTCCACATGGGTGGGGACTTGGGATGAGGCTCACTCTGAGTCCCACACCCAAAAAGTGGCTGAATGGGGACAGAGAGCATATCAGGCCTCTAGGCTGTGAGGAATGTGGCCAGAGCCTTCAGTAAAAAAATGCATCTGGGGTACTCAACTTATGATTTGTGAAAAAACACCTGGGTGAAATAGAGCTCATCATGAAACAGAGCTCATCATGAAATAGTCTCATCCTTCTGGAAAAACAATCCACCCATCTGTTTGCAGTCAGATGAGGATGTTCACGTAACACCAGATGCTGTGTTGGGTGCCATGGTAACAGCATGATTCCAGCAAGATGGTCCTGCCCTGCACACAGTTCCTGAAACAGACAAAAAAAAAAAAACAAAAAAACAAAAAACAAAAACGCCATATAAGTTGTCCATGCTCAGGCCTTGTTCTTGCTTTCCCCAGGATGTGTCCTTCCTCTCCTGTTTGTCAGACTCTCATTCACCCTTTGATACCCAGCCCAAATGGCCTCTCCTTTCCATTTGTGTGCATCAACTTCCTTACCGCATCCTTAAATGTACAGGACACTCGGCCTGTACCTTGTTCTGGTGTTCATTTTTGTTTCTGCATGGATGGTAGGATTCACCTGTCTCCCCAGTTACGCTGTAGCCATGGCAGGAAGAGGTCTGATTATTCACTGCCTGATTATTCATTGGGAGGTCCAGTATAGTGAGGTTCTCAGGATATGTCAGCAGGGACTGGGGCTGAGAGATGCTGATTATCACAGCGACATCAGGGATGACCTCCATTATCCTGGCAAGAAGCCAGACTAGAGTGACACTTCTGCAGAGAGAAGCCAGGCTTTCTTCCTGCAAAGTCAATCATGTCTTGTCTTAACTGTTGCAAACTCAGTCAGCAAGTTTATGCTTTGATGAGAACTGGAACACCAAATTCTGTGATGTGCATATGTTGTGGGGAGTGGCAGGTGGTTTTATCACTCATGACTATTCTCTTCCCTGTACCTTGAGTTTGGGCTGCGAAGAGACTTGCTTTGGGCAGTGGGCTGTTAAGGGGAATGTAGCAGGAGCAGAGGCTTGACATGCACTTCTTAG
Organism: Cebus imitator; assembly: GCF_001604975.1. Taxonomy (NCBI): domain Eukaryota; kingdom Metazoa; phylum Chordata; class Mammalia; order Primates; family Cebidae; genus Cebus; species Cebus imitator. The sequence goes on along the minus strand of NW_016107397.1, from coordinate 9,938,827 downwards.
TGGGGCTTGCCTCCTTGCCCACCTCTTTTTTGCCACGAGAAGAATGTCCCTGGGCTAGCCTGCCAGGCCACAGGTCTGAGCCTCACCTGCAGTTTGGAGCCAAGCCCAGGGAGTTCAGTCTAAATCACCAGGATACAATACATACATATTGTTTTCTGCAGCTGAGGTTTTTGCAGCTGTTTGTTATGCAGCCAAAGCTGACTGATGTGCAGGGTCTTGAGTGGCCTATGGACTTAGAAAATCCTTTCTGTTGTTTTCCTGTTTGCTCCTCCTGCCTTTAGCCACATCCCTCTGATTTGCATATGTCCCAGGAGTCTCTGGGAAAGAAGTTTAAACTGCATGTCCGAACAGGGCTTTAAACATATGCAGATGTGTCAGATGGGGTAGAGAGGTACAGGCAATGGAAGACAAATGTAGGGAGGAGCAAAAGGCCCCTCAAGGAAAAAAAAAAAATAAGTCACCATAATTTAGAGAAGAGTTGAGCATCATGGGAAAACTCAGGAAGTACTTTGTGCAAGATGGAACGACGACTTTGATGATGACAGCAGCCTGAACTGAGACCTTCTTTTCCACTCTTGCTTTGCCCTTTCCTGTGGGAGTGGAGTACAGGACATTCCCTTCTCAGGGAGTGACACAGCTAGCTGGCCAAGGCTGATCAAGTACCCTTTCTGTAGGAGGACACCCCCAAGTGCCATCAGAGGTCAAGAGCAGGCCAATGGCAATGTTGGGTGGGGACTTGGGAGACACATATGGCAGTCATCCTTTAGGGACTCAGAGGACCACAGGAGAAGGGAGGGTCAAGGTCACACTTGGCAGTGTGAGCTTTTGATGCAAGCTTTGCTGGGACAGGCTATCAACACACCTGCATGTCTGTTCAGGCCACAACACTTTCATTCACAGTGACCTTTTTTGTTTTTTTAATTTTGTTTTGCTTTTTGAGACAGTCTCAATCTGACACCCAGGCTGGAGTGCAGTGGCATCATCGTGGCTCACTGCAGCCTCAAACTCCTGGGCTCAAATGATCCTCCTGCCTCAGCCTCCCAAGTAGCTGGGACCACAAGCTCATACCAGCACTCCTGTCTAATTTTTTGTTGTCGTTTGAGATGATATCTTGCTCTGTTGTCCAGGCTAGAGTGCAGTGGTGTGATCTCGGCTCACTGCAACCTCCAGCTCCAGTGCTCAAGCAATTCTCCTGCCTCAGCCTCCCGAGTAGCTGGGATTACAGGCTCCCGACACCGTGCCTGGATAATTTTTTTGAATTTTTAGTAGACACGCGGTTTCACCATGTTGTCTAGGCTGGTCTTGAACTCTTGACCTCAAGCAATCCACCCACCCCGGCCTCCCAAAGAGCTGGGATTACAGGCATGAGCCACTGTGCCTGGCCACCCCTATCTAATTTTTAAAGCTTTGTAGAGATGGGGTTTCCCTGTGTTGTCCAGTTGGTCTCAAACTCCTGGCCTCAAATAATCCTCCCACTTTGGCCTCCCAAAGTGCTGGATTACAGGCGTGAGCCACTGCAGCCCCCAACACAGCGACCTTCTCATGCTGGTGTTCTTAATGTCCCACTTACAGATGATGAGGTAGGGGTAAGGTGTGGTGGGTGATTTGCCCATGGTGCCACACCTGGGCTTGGTAAGGCTGGACCTGGAGCAGGACTTTCAGATTGTGAGTCCAGTGTCCTCCTTGATTCCCCAGCCAAGGACACAGGTGCAGGTGGTTTATTTGGGAGGTGGACCCCAGGAACACCATAAAGGCGTGAGAGCTGAGACAGGGCGGGAGGAAGGCTATTAAGGGTAATACATGGAAGGCATGTGAGCTTCCTTTTACTGCTGTTACAAATCAAAACGGAGTGGCTGCAAACAACCATAGTTTGTTTTCTTACTGTTCTAGAGGCCAGAAGCCCAAACTCAAGGTGTCCGCAGGCCCCCATCCTCCTGGAAGCTCAAGGGGAGATGTGTCCTGCCTCTTCCTGATTCTGGCAGTCCCCAGCATTCCTTGGCTTGAGAACCCTTCGCTCCAGTCTCTGCCCCTGTCAACATGTGGCCGTTTACCCCATGCATGGGTGTGTCTGTGTCTTCACAGGGCATTCTCTCTGTGTATCTGGGTCTACATTTTCTTCTTCTTCTTTTTGAGACACAATCTTAATACTCTGTCACCCAGGTTGGAGTGCAGTGGTGCAATCTTAGCTCACTGCAACCTCAGATCAAGCGATTCTCCTGCCTCAGCCTCCTGAGCAGCTGGAACCATAGGCGCCTGCCAACACTGTGCTAACCTACCCTGTGTTAGCCAGAGAGACTCCATTTTGCTGAGAGCCAGATAGACTCCATCTTGACCTCTGCCTCACCCCTCCTGCCACTCCTCCCTTAAGTGCATTCCTGGGTCTTGCTGTACTTAGAACTATAGAAACATACAACCTTTGTAACCATAGCCTGCTTGGCAAGCCCACTTGCCATTGTGAATGTCCCCCCACCCCGATTGATTATATGACAAGTACCGAATACCCCTCTTGGTAACCAGCAATCATGGGAACTGCTTGTGTATACCCTCCTTAAAAAATCAACAGTCAGAACCTGCTGCCTCCTAGTTACCAGCCTCCTTATCTAACTTGCTTGTTCTGCTTCTGTACACTCTGCTCCAGCTAGGCTCCCCCTCCCCTACCTTAAGCAAGGTATAAAAAGGAATCCAGCCTCTTCCTCAGGGCCGAGAGAATTTTAAGCATCAGCTGTCTCTTGGTTGCTGCCTAATTAATAAAGGACTCGTGATTCAAACTCAGAGCGTGGTGCCGTTCTGTCTAACTCGCTTGGGTGCAACAGCAAACCTGGCTAATTTTTGTAGTTTTAGTAGAGACAGGGTTTCACCATGTTTTTCAGGCTGGTCTTGAACTCCTGGTCTCAAGTGATCCGCCCTCCTGGGTCTCCCAAAGTGCTGGAATTACAGGCACGAGCCACCGCATTCGGCCAATTTCCTTCTTCTGATAAGGACTCCAGTCATAGGGCCAGGGCCCTCCCAACTCCAGCGTAAACTCATCTTAACCAATCACACCTGCAACGACCCTATTTCCAGGCAAAGTCATGTTTGCTGTTGCCAGGGGTTAGGAGTCATGCATATCTTTTGGGGAAAGTAATTGAACTCACATGGGAGGGTTGTAGCTGCAGGCACTTGGGGCTCAGTCTTGGTGGCACCCTTCCCTCCGAGAGGCTGTGTGGAGCGTGCCTGAGAATCGCCCCCGTGAGGAGTGAGGCGCTGCAGCATGACCCACCCCCTCCTGCTCGGCAGTGTCCCTGACCCACGGGGTTCTCCTCCCTACGTGGCATTCGCTGTCATCACATTGCTGCCTGGCCCTCAGCCAAGGCGGGAGTCTTGACACCACAGACATCAGTGGATGTTACGAATCAGGCTTCTTTCTCCACGTGAATCAGTCTCCTGTGGTGCAGGAGCAGTAGAGTGAGTCGATTCATGTGAGGAAAGATGGGTCTGGCCTGTCTTGTGAACGGGCTGTGTGTGGTACCGGTCTGAGGACACCCCGGCAGGGTCATGTGGGGACTGCCTGCAGGTGACCTCTGGGCTTGGCTGAGCACCAAGAGTGGGCCTCAGAGGACCAGGCAGGTGGATGCCTTGGTGCCGCTGTTGGCTTCCCAGTGCGGGGGGCCTGCCTGAGGCCCGCTTTGCCCACAGAAGCGAGCAGTTGGCTGTGGCCCGGCAGAGTCCCAAGCCGTGCTGATAGGTGTGGCCAAAGGGCAAAGGGTGTTATTATAAAAAAGAGCTCATGTGATTTACCGCAGCGGCAGCTTGGGCTGGCCGAGCCTGTGGGCAGCAGAGAATGGAGTGGGGCTGGCGGGATGCTGGCAGGATGAAGGATCTGCATTTCATTGAGACAGTGGGTTGGAGTCCATGCGGCTGAGATTAAATAGCCCGTCCCCGGAATGCAGAGAGCCAGAAATAAATCAGCCTTTACTGCAGGTGGGGTGGCAGGGAGTTAATTAGGAAAGAGAGAGAGAAAAAATACATTTCAACTCACAACGAAGCCCAGTGAGCTAGCAGAGAGCAGAGAATAGCCCGGACCCTCCAGGGGTCACCCTCAGGGAGAGGCTGCCATCCCTGGTCCCACCAAAGGGCACACAGGACTGGGAAGGATGTCACCTTGGAAGTGCCAGGGCCCAGTGCAAGAGGGTGAGACTGCTGGCTGCCCCGTGGAGCTGAGCCTGGTCTGTGTCCTGGTCTGTGTCTTGCTCTGTTGTCCAGGCTGGAGTGTAGCGGTGTAATCATAGCTCACAGCAGCCTGGAATTCCTGAAATCAAGTGATCTTCCCCCCTCAGCCTCTTGAGTAGCTGGGACTACAGGCACATGCCACCATGCCTGCCAGGATAATCTTTTTTTTTTTTTTGAAACACAGTTTTGCTCTGTTGCTCATGCTGGAGTGCAATGGTGCGACCTCGGCTCACTGCAACCTCTGCCTCTCAGGTTCAAGTGATTCTCCTGCATCAGGCTCCCAAGTAGCTGGGATTACAGGCACATGCCACCATGCCTGGCTAATTTTAAAATTTTTAGTAGAGATGGGGCTTCACCAAGTTGGCCAGGCTGGTCTTGAACTCCTGATTGCAAGTGACCCACCCACCTTGGCCTCCCAAAGTGCTGGGGTTGCAGGCATGAGCCACCACACCCAGCCCTGGCTAATCTTTTTTTGTTTTTGTAGAGGTGGAGTTTCATCATGTTGGCCAGGCTGGTCTCAAACTCTTGGCCTCAGGCGATACTCCTACCTCAGCCTCCCAGAGTGCTGGGATTACAGATATGAGCCACTGTGCCTGAACTCTATTTCCAACTCTTCATTCATTCATGCATTCATTCCACATCACTTACTGAACTCCTCCTCCCTGCTGGGCCCTGCCAGAGGTTCTATATCCAACAAGACTAGCTCTGCTCTTCATGAATTTACAGCTTAGTGCTGTCCAGGGTGGAGGTGCAGATGTGTGCGCAGGCAGTCCTAGGATGATAGGGGGAGGTTGCTCATGGAGGAGTATGGGGTTTTGGGCACCAGAGGATGGTGATCTAGCCTTTTTTTGTGATGGGGTGGGCACAGTAAAAAATGCTCTGAAGTCAAAGTCTCTTAGAACGTCAAAGCTTCATTTCTTGGTCACACAGCCTGGCTGTGGGTCTGTGCAAAGCCCTGGGGCAGCTGTCCTTTGGTTTTTAGTGTCCCCTCTTGGTGTGGACCAGTCTGTGAAAAGGGAGCCAGCACTGGAGGGTCCCTCATGGCCAGTTCCACCTTGATCTGGCATGTGTGCATCCATGTGACTTGATTGTGTGTGCATATGTGCATGTGTGGCTGTGTGCATGCTGGTGTGTAGCACATGTACATAGTACATGTATATGTGAGTGCTTGGGAGTGTGCATGTATCTGTGTGTGACTTGGGTGCATTAGCACATGCATGTGCATATGTGTGAATGTGTGTGCATGAGGACATATGTGACCATGTGCATACGTGCATGTCTGTGCACAGCACATAAGTGTATATGCATATGTATGTATGTGAGTGTGCATGTGTCTGTGCATGACTCGAGTGCATTTGCATGTGGATGATGCATATGTGTGTGCATGCTGTGGGAAGTAGAAAAGTTTCCCTCCAAAATTTCCTTTCTTGTAAAAGAATAAATCCTTCTTGCTTTTTGCTAATTTTTTGTTAGGCCCTATCCTATGTAGCTGTTAGACATGCTTATAGGCATGTATACATTCTATGTCCTTGTACCTTAAGATACCTGTGCTACACGTGCTCACAGACATGTCCCAGGAGCAGCCTATGCCCCTTCCTTATTTGGACTTCTCTGTTGCTTTTACCTGTTTAGAAAAGTCTTAAGTTGTTAGCCAATCAGGTCTTAGTTTAAATTGTGAGGTCTGGCTCCAACCAATGGAGATCAGACACAGCAGTAAGGACAACCCCAAATGCATAAGGGATAAATATGTTTGCGTTTCCTTTGTTTGTTGTACTCTTGTGGCAAGATGGCTAGCAAGGGCACCCTTCCTGCAGGAAGTAAAAATTGCTTTTCTGAGAGCTCCTTTGTCTCAGTGCTAATTTTTATTTGCAGCACTGACCATGTTTCCAACACATGTGGACATATGTGACCATTTGCATATGTGAATGTATCTGTATGTGGCTTGAGTGCATTAGCACATGCATATGTGTGTGAATGTGTGTGCATGTGGACATATGTGGCCACCTGCATGTGTGCATCCCGTGTACAGCACATATGTGTATATGCACATGGATGTGTGTGACTGTGTATCTGTGCATGACTTGAGTGCATTTGCAAGTGCATATGTGTGTGTGCATGTGGACACATATGACCATGTGCATGTGTGCCTGTATACGTGTGCAATTTGAGTGCATTTGCACATGTATGTGCATGAGAATGTGTGTGTGCATGTGGACATACGTGACCATGAGCATATGTGCATGTATCCATGTGTGACTTGAGTGCATTTGCACATGCATAGGCATATGTGTGCAGATGTGTGTATATGGGCATATGTGACCATGTGCCTGTGTGCAGCACACAAGTGTACTTGTACATGTCTATGTGAGCTTGTGTGCATCTGCATGAGTGCATTTGCACATGTGCATGTTTGCATGCATTCGCATATGCATATGTGTCTGTGTGCGCACACATGTGGGCATATGCATGTGTGCAGCACATGTATATTTGTACATGTATACGTGAGTGTGAGCATATGTACGCATGTGTGTGCATGCATGCATTTGTGTGTGTGTAGGGATAAGGTGGTAAGGCCAGCACAGGAAGCAGAGACCAGACTCTGCAGAGCGTTGGAAACCAGGCTACAGGGGGCAGCAGGGAGTGCTGGAAGTTTCCTGCCCACATTTGCATATAGCAAGACCCCTCTGGGAACAGAGGGAAGAATGGGTTGGAGGGAGCCAGAGTCGACAGGTGGAGACCCAGGCTGTATCCAGTGGGAGGTGATAGTGGCCTGGACTTGGGGGTGGGGCAATGATGGAGAGAAAGGGGCTGTGAGGTGCATCCAGACAAGAGGCTGGCCAGGGTCCCCCCCAAGTGGCCACTGTCCCTCGGGCTCCTGGGCTGGGCCTCTGGCCAGGCTGGCATGAGCTTGCCCTGGGTCCCTGTTGGACTCTCCCACACATGTTGATCCTGCTTATCTTTCAAGCCCATGAGGCATGGATGGTGTCTGAAAATTGCTTGTAGCCCTTGGGGATACCAAAGAAGCTTGAAATGATACCAGTAATCAAAAAAGAAAAAATGCTAAATGGGAGAGAACTGCCTTCTATTGATCCTTACGGGGGAAAGATATTTAGTTCAGCCACATGTCGTGGAGGCTGCAGGCAACAGTGGAGGCCCAGCCCCACCAGCCAGGGCCAGAAATGGCTCAGGATCCACAGTGGCTCTGAAAGAGGGTGGGAGGTGCTGCCTTGGGGCTGCGCTTGGGACGAGTCCCAGCTTCTCTTGGCCTTGCCCTCCTCTCTACCCCGCAGCTCCTCCCACAAGCCTGCCAAGGAGGTCAGAGGTTGAGGAGTCTGGGCTGGCTGCCCCAGTCTGTGTGGGAGGTCAGACCCTGCATGAAGCTGGGAGTAGCAGGCAGACAGCTCATCCTCCTACCCCCAGACCAGAGGTAAACATCCGATGCCCAGATGGAGGTGCAGAAACTTCTAGATGGAGCCAGCTGCTCTGCAGTGGAGAAAAATATGGGTCTTGAAAAAAAATCATTATGGTTCCTGGAAGTAGCAGCGTGGACTCCACATTTGCAGGTGTTTCTGTGCACACTCAGCCTTGCGCAGTTACCGTCTGAGTTTCCCACGTGGACCGCCCATACTATTACACTCAGTTGCCTCCTCGAGCCACTACCTCAGGGCTGCTTTGCTGTTTTCCATGAGCGTAGAATTCAATGCGTCCCACATCCAGTTGCTCTGTGACCTATCGGTGGTCATTTGTCCTTTTTTTTTTTCGCCTAGGCTGTTGCCCAGGCTGGAGTGCAACCTCCGCTTCCTGGGTTCAAGCAATTCTTTGCCTCAGCCTTCCGAGTAGCTGGGATTACAGGCACTCGCCACCATGCCCAGCTAATTTTTGTATTTTTAGTAGAGACAGGGTTTCACCATGTTGCTCAGGATGTTCTTGAACTCCTGACCTCAAATGATCCACCCATCTTTGCCTCCCAAAGTGCTGGGATTACGGGTGTGAGCCACTGAGCCTGGCCTTTTTTTTTTTTTTTTTTTTTGAGATGGAGTTTTGCTCTGTTGCCCAGGCGGGAGTGCAGTGGCGTGATCTCAGCCCATCACAACCTCCACCTCCCAGTTTCAAGCGATTCTCCTGCCTCAGCCTTCCAAGTAAGTAGTTGAGGCCCAGCACTATGCCTGGCTAATGTTTGTATTTTTAGTAGAGATGGGGTTTCACCATGTTGGTCAGGAGGGTCTCGAACTCCTGACCTTGTGATCTACCTGCCTTGGCCTCTCAAAGTGCTGGGATTACAGGTGTGAGCCACCGAGCCTGGCCTTCCTTTCTTTCTTTCTTTTTTTTTTTTTGAGATGGAGTTTTGCTCTATTGCCCAGGCTGGAGTGCAGTGGTGTGATCTCGGCCCATCACGACCTCTACCTCCCAGGTTCAAGCAATTCTCCTGCCTCAGCCTTCCAAATAAGTAACTAAGGCCTGGCACGACGCCTGGCTAATTTTTGTATTTTAACTGGAGACAGGGTTTCGCCATGTTGGCCAGGCTGTTCTCAAACTCCTGACCACAAGTGATCCACCTGCCTCGGCCTCCCAAAGTGCTGGGATTACAGGCATGAGCCACCGCACCTGGCCTGTCCTTTTTTTCTGATGTTGAGTATTACAAGGCACACTGCAGAGGATACCTGGGGCACCATCGCTGAGCCCTTGGGGGAAGATTTCTAGGTGCAGAGGCTTAGAGTCATTTGCTGGGTCCTGAGATGACCCCTCTGTGTCTCCGTTTGCTGATCTGTGAGATGGATTCCAGCCCTCCCTCCTTTGTAGGATCAAAGGAGAAAGAGTGCTGGTGAGATGTGGGTTGAGTTCTCTGATTTCGATGTCCTGCCTGGGTGTGGGTGGCTCGGGGCACAAGCCCAGAACCCAGCCTCCACATCCCAGCCTGGCCAACCAGAGGACAATGCCTGGCTCGGGAGAACAACGGGCCCTTCCCGGGCTGTCAAGGCGTCAGGATTAGATGCAGAATAATGCAGTCCCCGATCAAACCTGCAGCTGTAACTCAGGCCCCAGACGCTGCCAGTGCCATAAATTTGGGCGGAAAGTGCAGCTCTAGCAGTTTGCGAACAAGAGCGGGGGAGGCCGAGTGAATTACAGCCCGAGAGAAAGCGGAGGCCCCCTGCCTGGCATTGTTAGCCCCAGCCAGGGATTGATTGCTCACTGCCTTTAATGAAATTGAATTTTAATTTATATCTCAGTCCAAGGTGGGGGGCAAGGGTGTGCCCAAGCAGAGGTGGGCTCAGCCCCAGGATGGGGGCTCCTTCTGCAAGAGGGGTTTCCAGCCAAGTCCTATAGGAGGGAAGGCTGGGCACCCAGGGGGGCATCTGCACCCTGGAGTTTCGAGGTCCTGACAGTGTGGGCTCTGGTTAGGGTGCAGCCCCCATCTGGTTATTTCTGCCTTGCTCAGGTGCAAGCTTCTACAGTGCTCAGTGAAGGGGAGTCCCCGGCTCTTCCTTGTGGGTCTGGGAGATCTGACAGGTTGGGGGAGGGTGGGGAGAGGGGGTGCTAATGATATGTGGGGTTCTTTGGGAGCTCCCAGCTCCTTTGCCTCTCCAAGGTTCCCAGATGACACATGAAAACCTGCTGCACCTGATTTTCACTTTTTTCTATTTTATTTATTTATTTTTTTTGAGATGGAGTTTTGCTCCTGTCGCCCAGGCTGGAGTGCAATGGCATGAGCTCAGCTCACTACAACCTCCGCCTCCCGAATTCAAGCGATTCTCCTGCCTCAGCCTCCCAAGTAGCTGGGACCACAGGTACATACTACCACGCCCAGCTCATTTTATATTTTTAGTAGAGACAGGGTTTCTCCATGTTGGTCAGGCTGGTCTTGAACTAATGACCTCAGGTGATCCACCTGCCTTGGCCTCCCAAAGTGCTGGGATTATAGGCGTGAGCCACTGTGCCCAGCCCCGATTTCCACACATAGCATGGGGCTTTCAAGGGCTTGCCAAGCACCGGGTGATGCTCCATGGGCATCTGTGTGGCCTTTGCCTCCTGTCTGCGTGCACCTGCTCTGGGTGGTCATGGAGGGGCTACAGCTCGGGGGTGGGCTGGCCCGGCTGCCAATCCCAGCTGCACGTTTCCTGGCCTTGGAAAGCCACCTCCCATCTCAGCCTCAGTTTTTGCATCTACAAGCTGGAGATGAGGAGCACACCTTCGCCCAGAGCATCTGAACGGGGAGAGGATGTTTGCAGGAGCCACAGTTCTGCAGTGGTGCTTTTCCAGACCCTGCTCTGAGCTCATGGTGCAATGGGCTGGGGGCCAGCTGGGGGTGGGGGTGATGGCTACCAGGACACCATGCCCGTGGCCACGGCAGAACAGTGGTCTCCATTGGGCCCAGTGAGGAGGAGGCCTCACAGAGGGGCCGGGAGGCATGAGGGCATCCTGGGAGCAGGGTTCCCATGCAAGGGTTGTGCCTGCCGGTGCAGGGGCTGGGAGGGCCAGGGTCTCCCTTCCGGCTGAATGGAGGGGCCGAGGAGGCAGACAAGGGGGGTGCTGCAGACCTCCCCCAACTTGCCTGGGAGACTGGGAACAATATCTAGGGCTTGTTCTCTGCCTTCGCCACTGTGGTGGCCCTAGCAGGGCCCCTGGACATGCCTCTGGACCGTCTCGTGCCTTCCTGTGTGACCCTGGATGCCTGGTGTCATTTGAGGGCTGTAGGTCCCTTGTTAGTAAAGTGGGGGGTTGTTCTGGCTCCATAGAGCCTGTGGACCCCTCCCCACCCCGTGCTGTGCCCATTGTGTCACCTACAAGCCCTGGCATCCAAGTTTGTGGCCCATGGCTCTTGGGGCCTCCCAGCTGGTGCTGCTCCCAGCCCTGCCCATGTGCACCGGGGAGGGCCTGCTGTGGGGCTGGAAGGCAGCTGCCTCCTTCAGTGACTTAGGACAGGTTGATCAGGCTGTGGCTGATGAGCAAGGCATGAATCCATCGGCTGCTGGGGGAAATTGTTTTCTGCTAGTGGATCTGTCAAGTGAATCCATTGGTTTAGACGCAGGGTGTGTGTGCAGGAGAGAGACTAGGGGAAAGAGAGACTCCCAGACTGATTATGCTGGGGGTGCCATTAGAACCCGTGAGAAATCTTTCGCTCCTACCTTTCAATTTCCAGGTGGAGAGACTACCCCGGCCCAGAAAGGGACAAGCATTTGGTTGAGGTCACACAGCAAGGGAGTGGGAAAGTTGGAAGGAGGAGGATATGGAAGACGCAGGTTGCTCCTGGGTCCTCAGAAAGGAGGCTGGGTGTCCGGCCATCCCTCTCTTCTTTCCTAGACTTCAAACTCTAGCCTTATGATTTTTAGTGAGCAGGCGGTGCCTCTGCGCATGGAAAAAGACACCCCATCCTCTGGGTGGCCTGATCCAGCACTAGGACGTATGGACAGTGAGCAGGCACAGGCCGGGCTTCGCCCACTGAGACCCCTGGCTGTGTGCAAAGAGCCCTGACTGGCACCAATATGCCATTCCTGACCCCACCTTAAACAAACAGATTATAAAAGGAAATTTTATGGCCATGATTTATGGGCAGCCAGCACTGCTTGCCAAACATAGATGATAACACAAAAATAAATATGTCTCCAATACATTTTGTACTTTTTTTTTTTTATCCCCCCAGAGACAAGGTCTCTCCCCATGGCCCAGGCTGGAATCTACTGTTGCAATCATAACTCTCTCCCACTCCTGGGCTCTAGCGATCCTCCCACGTCAGCCTCCTGAGTAGCTGAGACTACAGGCATGCACCACCATGCCCCACTGATCTTTTTGTGTTTTTGTAGAGATGGGGTTTCATGGGCTGGTCTTGAACTCCTGGCCTCAAGTGATTCTCCCACCCAGGCCTCCCAAAGTGCTGGGATTATGGCTGTGAGCCACCATGCCCAGCCCCATCTTATATTATTATAACATTTATGACATAAGTTTGTGTGATGTATATGCATATTTGGATATACATACTTTATATTTGTATAACATTATTGTAAAAGGTTTGTAATCCCAGCACTTTGGGAGGCCGAGGCGGGAGGATTGCTTGAGACCAGGAGTTCATGACCAGCCTGGGCAACATAGACCTGTCTCAAAAAAAAAAAAGTGCAAACCTGAAGAGCAAGCAAACCCGCTCATGAGGATTGACTGATCAGGTTGCTCTCCTAAGATGTGGAGAAGGAATGGAGGGTAGCTGAGTTCTGACGGTGACTGTGGCTGGGGGTCGGGGCTGGGCAGGTGCCACGAGGTGGGGTATTGGCAGCAGGAGGCAGGGATGGGGTGGAACAAGCTCTGGCTGAGCACCAGGCACTGAGCTCAACGCCCTGCAAGAATTTTTTAATTTTTATTTTTTGGAGACAGGGTCTTACTCTGTCATCCAGGCTGGAGTGCAATGGCTCGATCTCTGCTCACTGTAACTTTTGACTTCCAGGCTGGAATGATTCTCCTGCTTCAGCCTCCCGAGTAGCTGGGATTATAGGTGCCTGCCACCACACCTGACTAATTTTCGTATTTTTAGTAGAGACGGGGTCTCACCATGTTGTCCAGGCTGATCTTGAATTCCTGACCTCAGGTGATCCACCTGTCTCGGCCTCCCAAAGTGCTGGGATTACAGGCCTGAGCCACTGAGCCCAGCTGTATCTTCTTCTTATAAAATAATTCAAACATACAGAACACTGCAGAGTAGCAGAATGAATCTGCCAGGTACCTGCCTTCCAGTCCTAACCGGTCCCAGTATGCAGGTACTTTCTTGTTATCTCATGAAGAAACAGACCATGACAGGTGTTACTGAAGCTGCACTCCCCACAGGCTCCAGCCCAGTCCTTCCCCTTCCCTCCCTCCTGAAGAAGAGCCATGTTCTCAGTTGATTATTCATTTTTCCACTGCATGAATTTATACTGTTATTGCATATGTACATAACCATAAATAACATATGCAGTATTGTTTTTCAACTTCCTAGATCTGTGCCTCTTTTGTAGTTGGAAACCCTGCAGCCCAGGGGGCTGAGCCACTTACTCAAGTGCATTGGTTGTGAGTGGCAGAGCTGGGCTCAGACCCTGGGATCCTCCCTCTGAAGTCCCTCTCATGGGGGAATTCAGTGGCCGTGGGTGGTGGTGCCCTGGCAATACATTCCTTTTCCACAAAGGCTGCCCTGAGTCAGGGATAAGGACACTTGGATTTATCGGAATGACTTTTAGGGCCTGGGGACCTGCTGGATGGTTCCAGGACTGAGGGGGCCAGGGTCACATGGGGCGGGAGGGGAGAATGTGCAACGAGCCTGCCCCTTGACTCCCTGTTCTTTTGCAGAAAGGAAATCAATACCTCCCTGCTACAGCAGGCTGGGGCATGACACTATGGCCTGTGAGGTGACTGGGGCAGGGCCGAGGGGGCGGGCACCTTCTCTGCAGAGCAGGGAATGGCTTAATCCTGGGAGACTTATGTCACCAAGGATCACAGAACTATAGGTGAGGAAAAGGAGGTCCTGGTCACCCCTCCTTGTTGCTCTGGCTGAAAGGTGGGGTAATGGGCATGAGAGGGAGGGTCTGCCATGGGGCTGGGTTTGCCCAACTGGCTTTAGGCCTGTCTGGGGGGATGTGAAAAGGGTGATGGTGTACAGCTGGAGGACAGCTGGCTGTCACAGCCTGCAGGGAACAAGGCCACCAGTGGGGCCAGGGTGGGGAGGACAGTCAGGGGTGGGGTCTCCGTGCAAGTGCGTGGGACCACAGTGAGGATCCTGCACTCATGGGTGCCTCACCACGGACCTGACACCCCCCACCCCACTGTGCACAGACATGTGCATGTGCACACATGTGTGTACACCTCTCCACATGTATCACACATGCACACAGAAGTGGACACACACGTGCTCACACGGAGAGACAGGAGAGTCCTTCCCACCGCTAGAGGGTGCTAGAAGTCTTCCCAGAAGAAATTCACTGGCTGAAATGGATGGACACACTCAGAGGCAAAAAAAAAAACAGGGGAAGAAAGAAAAAGAAAAGCAAATCCCTAGAAAAATACAGCCATTGATGGTAATTCAAGTTGACGACACCCGTAAATCCTGGAGGCTGATAACAACAATAATAAAATATGAACAGAACGGTGCCAGATTAACCGAGATATTGCCTCCCAGATCAATAAGCCACACTGACATTTTTTCCTGACATTCGCACCCCAAGCTGGTCTCTGCTGTAGGTTTGTGGGTATTGTGTTTACCTCTGTCCCAACTCTTTTTTTTGAGACGGAGTCTTACTCTGTTGCCCAGGCTGGATTGCAGTGGCACAATCTCAGCTCACTGCAACCTCAGCCTCCTGGGTTCAAGCGCTTCTGAGTACAGTGTGAGCCACTGTACCTGGCCTTGTTTTATTTTCTTATTAAGTTCCTTACAGATCCTGGATATTAGTCACCTCCAAAACAAGCCCATCTAGAGAAAGTATTTGCAAGCTATGCCAGATGGGCTTGTTTCAGAGGTGGCTTCTGGGCCAGACTGCCCAGCCCAGTCTTGTTTGAGGGTCCTTGTTCCTCACTACCCGGGGCTCTGGAGCAGCCTGTATCCGGCCATACTTAAGGTCAGGGCTGCCTGTGAGATAGCTGGAGGGGACGCTGCCATAGAACCCTCAGCCGTCACCAGGTCTTGTATCCAGAGCATGTCCACGTTGGGTCCTGGCTGCTCAGGGCTTTTCCCGCACTAGACCCTGATCCTATTGTCTATGGTGGAGGCAGGGCCGGGCTTTCTGGCCTCATTGTCTGCCCATCCAGGACCCGTATCCGCAACATTCTTTGATCAAGCACTTCCTACACCCTCCAGGTTCTGTGGATGCAAGAGGTTCAGGAGGGGGTTCCGACGGAGTGAGGGGCCGCTAAGACTACCTTGCCTGCAGACACCAGTAATGAGGTGGACAGAGCGGCCGGCAGTGGTCAGCACTGAGGCCCAGGAAGAGACAAACAATGCTTAATGCCTGGACACAGGTTTGCAGTTTTGAGAACACATTCGTTCTTTCAACAACACTTATTAGGCACCAACTGGGTACCAGGCCTGTGTATAGCAGTTCCTAGGAAGACAGGGCCCCTACTCTCTGACGTTTACATTCTGGTAGGAGTTCCCCGTAACTGCCATAAGCAATCACTGAAAAGCATGTGGCTTAAACAACAGATGTGTATTTCCACACAGTTTTGGAAGCCAGGAGGCTGAGGGCAAGGTGTCTGCCAGCTCTCATTCCCCACAAAGGCTCCAGGGAGGGTCCTTCCTGCCTCTTCTAGCCTCTGGTGGCTCCTGGTGCTGCTTGGCTCCTGGCTGTATCACTCCAGCCTCTGCCTTGATTTTCAGCCCTCTGGCCTTCTCTGTGTCTCTGTATCCAAATCTCCCTCCTCTGGTTTTTTTGAGACAGGGTCTTGCTCCATTGACCAGGTTGAAGTACAGTGGTGTGATAACAGCTCACTGACCCCTCCAACTCCTGGGCTTAAGTAATCCTCCTGCCTCAGCCTCCTGAGTAGCTGGGAGCACAGGTGGGCACCACCATGCCCAGCTGATTTTTGTATTTTTTGTAGAGATGGGGTCTTGCCATGTTGCCCAGGCTGGTCTTGAACTCTTGACCTCAGTCTATCCTCCTGTCTTGGCCTCCCAAAGTGCTGGGATTACAGAAGTGAGCCACTGCGCCCCACTCCCTCCTCTTTCTCTTATGTGGACACCGTCACTGGATTTGGGGCCCACGCGAATCCTTTATGACCTCATCTTAACCTGATCATGTCAGCAAAGACCCTATTTCCAGATAAGGCCAGAGTCGCAGGCACTGGGGACTTGAGCACATCTCTCAGGGGGATGTAGACCAGTCAGTCCAAGAAAACCACGCAGCAGCAGAAAAGGGAGAAAATGCACAGGCTGAGGTGGGCCTGAGCTCCCTATGGGTGGGGAGGAGGCGAGGGAAGCGGGAGAGGGGCTGAGAAGGGGGTGGGCAAGGGAAGGGGCAGCAGAGGGAATGCCACCATAAAGGCCTTGCACAGAAAGAGTTTTGGGGACCAACAGGGGGTCAGTGTGGCTAAATGTAGCCAGTAGGAGGAAGAAGGTTCTGGAAGGGGCAAGGCCATGTAGGCAGGGCAATTGTTCTTGTTTATTTCCAACAGCAGGGGATCAGATGCTATGGCTCTTGCCTCTTATCCCTCCTTTGGGAGGCCCAGGCAGGAGGGTTACCTGAGCTTAGGAGTTCAAGACTAGCCTGGGCAACATAGCGAGACCTCCTCTCTACTAAATAAATAAATAAATAGCAATTCCAGGCTGTGGTGGTGGCTCACGCCTGTAGTCCCAGCACTTTGGGAGGCTGAAGTCAGTAGTTTGTGACCCCCCAGCCTGGCCAACATGGTGAAACCCCATCTCTACTAAAAAAAAAAATACAAAAATTTGCCAGGCATGACGGTGTTAGCCTGTAATTCCAGCTTCTCAGGTGGCTGAGGCATGGGAATTGCTTGAACCTGGGAGGCCAGAGGTTGCAGTGAGCTGAGATGGCGCCAGTGTACTCCAGCCTGCGTGACAGAGCAAGACTCCATCTAAACAAAAAAAAGTAGCTTCCAATGGGAAGGTCTCAATTATCAGAGTGACATTCCAATTTGTGTTCCAGAAAGATCCCTTCATCAGGATGTTCGTCACTCGAATCCATGGATAGAGAATTCAGAGAATCTGTGAATGTCGAATGGGAAAAAATAATGACATCTTTATTTTTCCTACTCCCTAATGGAAAGTGAGCATTTCATTGCATTATGAATGGATGGAAGAAAAACAAAAACAAAAACGGCAATAACAGACTTAAAGAGAGCCAAATCTAGAATGAACTGCCATTCACAATTGCTACCAAGAGAATAAAATACCTAGGAATACAACTAACAAGGAACGTAAAGGACCTCTTCAAGGAGAACTACAAGCCACTGCTCAACGAAATAAGACAGGACACAAACAGGTGGAGAAACATTCCATGTTCATGGTTAGGAAGAATGAATATCGTGAAAATGGCCATAATGCCCAAAGTAATTTACAGATTCAACGCTATCCCCATCAAGCTACCAATGACCTTCTTCACAGAGCTGGAAAAAAACACCTTAAACTTCATATGGAACCAAAAGAGGGCCCACATAGCCAAGTCAATTCTAAGCAAAAAGAACAAAGTGGGAGGCATCACACTACTGGACTTCAAACTGTACTACAAGGCTACAGTAATCAAAACAGCATGGTACT
>NW_016107397.1:9910624-9920176 GCF_001604975.1 Cebus imitator | reverse complement strand
GAAATGCCAGATATAGGTGATGGGGAGGAAGGCAGCAAATCACACTGCCATGTGTGTACCTATGCAACAATCTCACATGTTCTTCACATGTACCCCAAAACCTAAAATGCAATTAAAAAAAAAAACGGCAGGGGCGTGGCGCGGCGCTGGGACAGGTTCACCGGTAGAAACACGGAGGTCTTCCTATCCCGTGGCAGCTGCCGCAGGTAGCGCGAAACACCGCGCATGCCTGTCAGGACTCTGGAATAATGAAACTGTTGGCTCCGCCTCCGGAGCTTGTTACTCAATCCTGTGATTTAATGCATTCACACACACACACAAAAAAGCACGCAAATTACCGGATTACCCATTTGCTCTTTAAATATTTTGATAAGAAAGCCAAAATATTTTGGCTTCCTTTGCAATCCTGTGTGTTTGATTTTATGCATTTGAAAATGTTATTTTGAGAAGGGAGTCTCTGGGCTTTCAGAGGTTCAGGGGTTCATGGTTCAGATGAGGCAGAGGGTGGGGCTGGAGAAAAGGAGGGGATTTGAGGTGTCTATTGGGGTTCAGCTGGGAACTGGGGCTGAGACTTGGGCTTCTAGCCTGAGTGACCAGCGGGTGGGGATGCCATTGGCCAAGGGGAAAGTGGAACAGGTTTCCTCTTTCCAGGGAGAAAGGTTGGATTTGTTGGTTTTTGAGATGGAGTCTCCCTCTGCCGCCCAGGCTGGAGTGCAGTGGTACTATCTTGGCTAACTATGACCTCCGCCTCCCAGGTTCAAGCAATTCTCCTGCCTCAGCCTCTCCAAGTAGCTGGGATTACAGATGCCCACCACCACACCCGGCTTTTTTTTTTTTTTTTTTTTTTTTTTTGTATTTTTAGTAGAGATGGGGTTTGGCCATGTTGGCCAAGCTGGTCTCAAACTCCTGATCCCAGATGATCTGCCCACCTTGGCCTCCCAAACTGCTGGGATAACAGGTGTGAGTCACTGGTTTGTTTGAATTTGGACACTGACTTTGGGGAAATCTGAGCTGATAAGCCAAAGGGACCTGTCTCTACTAGGCTGGCCATTTAACAGGCCGGCTGGAGGGGCCTAGGTGAGGGTCCCCTGGCATGGCCTTATTGGGTCCTCACAGCGACTTTGCGTGACTCATCACTCATGCTTTCTAGTCTCATGTTACCTCCCTGGGGTTACAGAAAGCTGTCTGAGAGCTCGGATGTGCCCATTTCCATTCCTGGGGCCCCATGTCATCCCATGTCACAGCGATCTCCCAGCCCACAGACACCCTAGGACTCCTCCCCGTGAAATTACATAGGACAGCACAGCTGGGGGCCCCATTATTCTGCCACCAAGACCCCAGGCCAGGCGCAGTGGCTCATGCCTATCATCCCAGCACTTTGGGAGGCCGAGGTGGAGGATTGCTTGAGCCCAGAAGTTTGAGACCAGCTTGGGCAACATAGTGAGACCCTATTTCTTAAAAAAGAAAGAAGGAAGGAAAGAAAGAAAAGAAAAAGAAAAGAAAAGAAAAGAAAAAAGAAAATTAGCAGGGTATGGTTGTTGGTGTGTGTGGTTCCAGCTACTCAGGAGGCTGAGGCAGAAGACTGAGCTCAGGAGGTCAAGCTTGCAGTAAGCTGTGATGTCACCAGCCTGGGTGATAAAGCAAGACCTTGTCTCAAAAAAAAAAAAAAAAAGAAAAAAAGAAAAAAACCAGACACCTAATGTACACTCCGTGCTGGGCCTAGGTTGGTAATAGCCAAGCAGCTAGTGGGTCTCAAAGCCTGTGTGTGTGTGTTTCTTTCTATTTCTCTTTTTCTCTCTGTTCTCTTTCCCCTCTTCCTGTTTCTGTCTGTCTGTCCCTCTCTCTCTCCTCCCTACCTCCTCGTCTTCTCTCTCCCTTCCTTCCTCCTTCCTTTCTCTCTGAGTCTCCCTCTTCTTCCCTTCTCCATCCCTTCCTCCCTCCCTCCGCCCCCCCCCTACTTTCTCTCTGTCTCACACACACACAGAAGCAAATGCAATTTTACAGCCCCATACCTACGTTCATATCCCACCCATCAGAGGAGCTAGGGGAGGCACACAGCATCAGTCAAAACAAGATCAGAACCGAATGTGACATGTGATTAAGACAGACATTCCTGTATCAGAGACTCATTTCCAGTCACCCCAAGCTGCGTGGAAACTTTCAATACAATTTTTAGCCAGGCACCTGGGGTTTCAAAGCAGACCATGCTGAGAGGAGACAGTGTGAGCCTTTGGCCCCCTGTTCACAAACAGCCAAACAAACCAGAGAGCCCCCAGTCCTCTCTCCTCTCTCTCCTCCACGCCCCCTCCTCACCTACCCGCTCCCAGACGCAGCTGCAGCTCCTGCCCACACTGTGAGCCCCAGCTTCCTGCCAAAGGCCCCGGCTGTCTTGCTGTTCAGCTGCTGGGGAAGGATGAGGCCGGGGAGTTCAGGGACCCAGGCTGGGGTGCTCCTGTGGGCAGAGGGCCTTATTGGCACCAGGGGCCTTGTTGACCCCAGGGGCAATGCAGGAAGTGGGCCATGCTAGGGACCCTCAGCCAGGACCAACCTCTCCATACCTGGGTCTGCAGGGAAGAGGCACTGGGACTTCGAGCCAAGCCCCTGCCTATGACCCAATATTGGTGGTCCACCCATCTCTTTTTTTTTTTGAGACAGAGTCTCCCTCTGTCACCCAGGCTGGAGTGCAGTGACCTGATCTCTGCTCACTGCAACTTCCACCTCCCGGGTTCAAGTGATTCTTCTGCCTCAGCCTCCTCAGTAGCTGGGACTATAGGTGTGCGCCACCATGCCCAGCTAATTTTTGTATTTTTAGTAGAGATGGGGTTTCACCATATTGGCCAGGCTGGTCTTGAACTCCTGACCTCATGATCCGCCCTCCTCAGCCTCCCAAAGTGTTGGGATTACAGGCATGAGCTACCAAGCCCGATCTTCATTCTTTTTTTAAAAAATTTAAACTTTTTTTTAAATAAATTTTTTTTTTTTTTAGACAGAGTCTCACTCTATCACCCAGGCTGGAGTGTAGTGGCAAGATCTCGGCTCACTGTAATCTCTGCCTCCTGGGTTCAAGCGATTCTCCTGCCTCAGCCTCCCGAGTAGCTGAGACTACAGGTGCCCACCACCACACTGGGCTAATTTTTATATTTTTAGTACAGAAGCAGTTTCACTATGTTGGCCAGGCTGGTCTCAAACTCCCAACCTCAGGTATCTGCCTGAGACCCCCACCCATCGCATTCTTCAGCACTGCCTCCTGAGCCTCTGGGCACTCCAGTCTTCCTGAATTTTGCCTGACCTTGACCTCTGTCCTTGGACCTGATGCATACCCTAGTGACGCCTGTACCAAGTAAGCCCCGAAGTGGCCGTGAGAAGCCCTCTAACCCCTGTTCATTATTATAATTATTATTATTTTTAGAGACAGTATCTCACTCTGTCGCTCAGGCTGGATTGTACCATCATGGCTCATTGCAGCCTTGAACTCCCGTGCTCGTGATCCCCTCACCTCAGCCTCCTGAGTAGCAGGGACTACAGGTGTGTGTCACCACGCTGGCTAATTTTTTTTTTTGTAGAGACAGGGTCTTTGATATATATATATATATATATATATATATATATATATATATATATATGTGTGTGTGTGTGTGTGTGTGTGTGTGTGTGTATTTTATTGCACTTTAGGTTCTGGGGTACATGTGAAGAACATGCAGGATTGTTGTATAGGTACATATGTGGCCATGTGGTTTGCTGCCTCCATCCCTGTCACCTATATCTGGCATTTCTCCCCATGTTATCCCTCCCCAACTCCCTACTCCTCCACTGTTCCTCCTTTAGTCCCCCCAGCAGACTCCAGTGTGTGATGCTCCCCTCCCGAGGCAGGGTCTTACTATGTTGCCTAGGCTGATCTTGAACTCCTGGCCTCAAGTGATCCTCCCACCTTGGCCTCCCAAAGTGCTGGAATGACAGGTGTGAGCCACCGTGCCCAGCTGGAGGTTTCCCTCTTCAAATCTCAGCTCTGTTCCCAGATATGAGACTTCTCTGAGCTTCAGTTTCCCCATCTGTAAAGTGGCAGTGATCATCACTAGGGCAGCATGACCATGCCGGGTTTGGAAATACCAGGTATGAATGGGCTGGGTGCATAGTAGGTACCCTCCTCTGCTGGAGGAGACAGTTCTCTTGGCCTAGTTTGGAGGTCACCTTCAAGGTTAGAAGACCCAGGGGCCTCAAGCAAAAGGAGCTGCAATCCCCACTCCGCTCCCCTGAAGCAGGCGCTCAGAGGCATGCACAAGGCAGTGACGGGAATGAGATGTGATGGGAGATCAATGGGAACACGGGCAGCTGCCTGCTCAGGGCTGTGGCTGCCCCAGCCCTAGGGTTGCTGCTCTGACTCATAAACAGAGATCTGATAACAAGAAACCAGGCCAGGTACTGGGGTGAGGGGGGAGCTGCTGATGGCAAAGGACCCAGGCCTGTGGGGAGGGGAGGCCCTCTGGCCCCTTAGGTGAAGCACCGCTAGACCTACCTCCCCAGAGGCCCCCATGAGCTGGTCATGGGCAAAAGTGAGCTCTGCTTTCAGTTTCTGATTATTATTATTCTTTTTTTTTGAGATGAAATTTCACTCTTGTTACTCAGTTGGGAGTGCAGTGGTGCAATCTCGGCTCACCGCAACCTCTGCCTCCCGGGTTCAAGTGATTCTCCTGCTTCAGCCTCTTGAATAGCTGTGATTACAGGCGTGCACCACCATGACAGGCTGTTTATATGTTTACCAGGCTGGTCTCGAACTCTGGACCTCAGGTGATCCACCCACCTTGGCCTCCCAAAGTGCTGGGATTATAGGCGTGAGCCACCACGGCTGGCCAANGCAATCTCGGCTCACCGCAACCTCTGCCTCCCGGGTTCAAGTGATTCTCCTGCTTCAGCCTCTTGAATAGCTGTGATTACAGGCGTGCACCACCAAGACAGGATTTCACCATGTTGGCCAGGCTGGTCTCGAACTCTGGACCTCAGGTGATCCACCCACCTTGGCCTCCCAAAGTGCTGGGATTATAGGCGTGAGCCACCACGGCTGGCCAATTATTTTTAATGCATACAAATTCAGTGAAATCCTTGGATCGGGAGAAGAGTTAGGTATGACCAGAGGAAGGGTTGCCCAGGGAACTGTCTGACAATCCTCTTGGCCCCTCCTCTGTCTCCGAATTGTGTCTCCAACCTGCCTAAAGGTCCCTTTGAGCCCTCTGGTGTTTCTCAAATTTGATTTTGTTTTCCTCCTCAGCATACTGGTTGGTGAAGGCCTGGGGGGATGAAACAGGCCGTGAGAAAAGCCTGGATCACAGCCGGTGGGCCTTGTGGGCTCTTGGGAGTGGCCGTCCCTGGTGTGCCCCCCACTGGTGACCTCTTTCCTGAGGATGGCCAGTCCCCACAACCCAGCTGAACGCACAGGTCTGGGCAGCCACCTGTCTGCCATGTGACCTTTCCCAGGCTGCAGTGGGTCAAGCTGGAAGCCGGCTGGTCCAATCAGATTCCTCCTGCAGTTCTGGGCTGGAAGCCATGTGGATATGGATATGGGGGCCGAATATAAAAACAGTCACTCGAAGCCGACTCAGAGAGGAGGAGAGACATCACATTGTGCAAAAGGCAGAGATGAAAAGAAACAGGTGTTCCCTGTCTGGGAGACAGGTGTAGACAGAAGTGCTAGTAAAGGTTCCCTGCTCTCCCTGGAAGCATCCCGATTCATGGCTTTTGCCAACTCCCTGGTGTAAACACCCCCATCACGTCAATATCAAGCTGCCCCTGTAAAGTCACTGAATAGGGACTTGGGAAGAGGTGCCCACAATTGGCTCTCGCTGGTCTGGGCTGGGTGTGGTCTAGAGTTCTCATGGCTTTGCCTTCCCCCTAGGGCCTAGCAGCTGTCCACTTTCTGGCCATGATTTTTTTTTTTAAATAATTTTTTAATGTGAGATGTTGTGTATCAAATCTTTATGGCAACTATTTGCCATTGGATATATGATGTAAACATGTGACTGAATAATTTTATTATAAAATTTAATATTTATAACAATTGAAAAGTATATCTATATTAACTACATAAACTTTTGATATAAGCTTTTGGATGTTGACTTACGAAAAATAAATGAGGGAATACATGATTTGTCATATTTTTGGGGAGGGAGTCAAGTCAGCACCACCATGGGGCACTTCCTGTTCTGGATCCAAAGCCAAGATCAGAAAGGAGGTGAAGATTTAGGCCACTGTGAAGTCATGACCAACATGACCTACCTCCATGGTTATTTTTACATTCACTCACTCACCCACTCAACCACCTGTATGTATTAAGTACCATTTGTTATCACGAGCCACTTTGCTAAGGGCTAGGAATATATAGGTGACTAATTCAAGGTCCCAGCCCTCCAGGAGAGCATCTCTTGCCAAGAAATGATCAGCAACATCACCATTCTGTGGAGTGCCTAGGTCTGTTCCTGCGCTGCGGCCTTGATTGCTGTAATGGGTGGGTGAGTGAGGATGTGCGGAGCTGTCATACTTTAGACCTAGACCAATGGTCTGTATGGCCCCAACCTGCACTCACCTTCTATAGTTACTCTAATCCACAGCACATCATCGTGTGAATTTGTTCATACAGCAACAGGAATAACAGGGCACAAACTATACTGACAAGCAAATTATAGGCAACCAGTTTTGGCACAGAAGTTCGGCTGGGCGGAACCTGGTCTGAGGAAGGGACCGGTTAGAGAGGCTGTATGCGAAGAACTTGATTCAGAGTGAGAAACCCTGGCAAAGCACAAAGAGTGCTTGAGACTTGGGAGTTATCTGTGGAACTCAGCCAGAAGGGACTTAGCAGCATAGAGTCCTCAGCAGAAAGGGATCTTATAAATAATCTATCCCAGCTCTCTCTTTTGCAGATGAAGATACTGGGGCTTAGAAAAGGGAAGTCTCATTTAAAATGACATAGGACTGGGCACGGTGGCTCCCAGCTGCTCAGGAGGCTGAGGCAGTTGGATGGCTTGAGCCCAGGAGATCAAAGCTGCAGTGAGCTATGATCCTGCCACTGCACTCCAGCCTGAGTGACAGAGCGAGATCCTGTCTCAAAAATAAATAAAATGGAAATGACACAGGGCTGCAGCTAGGACCAGGACCTGATTCACCTGGTTCACACCAAGCCCTTCCCACTCTACCACACTGCATGTCTTTCTTCCTCAAGAACCAGTGGCTGCTGCAGGGAGAAGTCTGGCTGGCCCGAGGTGAAGAAGTTCTGGCTGTGAATCTTATCTGCCCACCAAAGATGTGACCCAAGGCCAGTCTCTCAGAAGTGTCTGAAGCTAAGAAACACAGCCCAGCAACCAAGCAAAGGAACTCTAAGGCTTTTGCTTCTTGGCCGGTCATGGTGGCGCATACCAGTAAACCCAGCACTTTGGGAGGCCAGGGTAGGAGGATCATTTGAGGCCAGGAGTGTGAGACCAGCTTGGGCAGCATAGTGAGAATCTGTAGAAAATATTTTTTAAAAATTAGCCAGGTGTGGTGGCAGGTGTCTGTAGTCCCAGCTACTCTGGAGACTGAGGTGGGAGGACTGCTTGAGCCCAGGAGTTAGAGCGTGCAGTGAGCTGTGATTGTGCCACTGCACTCCAGCCTGGGTGACAGAGTAAGACCCTGTCTCTGAAAAGCTGCCTGAGGAGGAAGTCCTCCATTTTTGCTTTGGGCACCAGCATGTGAGGATGTGATATTTGGATTGGTGGCAGCTATTTTGTGATATGAGGCAACCTACCTAACAAAGAAAACCAACAGTTTTCTTGAACAATCAGTTCTAGCCAGAAAGAGCCTGCTTCCTTCGTGGCACCAGGCAATTGAGGCTGAGCACGAGCTGCCCTGGTTTAGCTGGATCATGTGCTCTCCCCTTCCCTGTTGCATTACTCTGCTCCATTTCACTCATTTACGTTCTTGCTGGCACCTGGGCAACTCCAGTGACAATGTAATAACTTGTTTAATTGCATGCCTATTCCAACAAGCTGCCAGCACCTTGAGAATAGGGACTGGGGCTGATAGGTCTCTGGGCTCTTGGACCCATCCCTGTGGTTCCAGGTACATGGCAGGAACTCAGCAACTGTCTAAGGCAGAGCAGGCCCACAGAACTATCTGCAATGATGGAAATGTTCTGTAATCTGCTCTGCCCTGTATAGTAGCCACTAGCCCCTTGAGGCTCTTCAACATTTGGGTTGTGGCTCATGTGACTGAGGAACTGGATTTTTATTGACTTTTAATTGATTTAAATTTAAATGCCATTTGTGGCTAATGGCTACCATTAATGTGGTAGAGAACCAAGTCCATCTCTCTGTAGCTTCCAGAGCTGTTTCCTGATCCTATTTTCAGAGCTGTTTGGTTGATAAGGTGGTGGATAGACAGGATCCTAGACACCCAGGGTGTTTTCTCTTCTCTCCTCTGCTGGCCTTTATGAGCAAAAGGAGACCTCTTGTTGTCCAGGTAAAATTTTACCCTGAGCAACTACAGCAGGAGCCAGGGAGAGGTTTGTAGAGGACATTCTGTTGGCTCTGTAGCTGGCTGAGGACATTTACTGTTATTTTAGCTATGAGTTCTCAGAGTATGGGGTTTGGGGATGAGGCTGCAAATTCTTTGGGACTCCTCCACTACAGGCAGAATTGATTTCCCTTTTTCTTGAATCTGGGCTGGCTAGTCTTCATGACTCACTTATGAACATGTTCTGGGACTCCAAAGCTAGGTCATAAGTAGCTTCTTGGGACACTGTTTCTGGAAGCCTGAGCTGCCATGTGAGAAATCCAATGCCCTGAAGCCACAATGTTGGAGAGACCATTTATGGGTACCTCCATCCACAGCCCCCACTGAGCCCAGCCTGTCAGTCATCCCCACGGCAGCACCATAGAGAACCACCCAGTGACCTCTGCAGACAGAAGAAACAGAAGAGTCACCCAGCTGAGCCCTGCCTGCATACCTGACCTACTGAATAGGGAGATTTAATAAAATGGATGCTGTTTTAAGCCACTAGCTTTGGGGGTAGTTCGTTATGCAGTGTATTAGCTTGTTCTCATGCTGCTAACAAAGATATACCTGAAACTGGGTAATTTATGAAGGAAAGAGGCTTAATTGACTCACAGTTCCACATGGCTAGGGAGGCCTCACAATAATGTTAGAAGATAAATAAGGGACAAAGTGATGTCTTACATAGCAGCGGGCAAGAGAGTGTGGCAGGGGAACTCCCATTTATAAAACCATCAGATCTTGTAACACTTATTCACTACCACGAGAAGAGAATGGGGGAAATGGCCCACATGATTCAATTATCTCCACCTGGCCCCTCTGTCGACATGTGGGGATTGTTATGATTCAAGGTGAGATCTGGGTGGGGACAGAGCCAAAGCATATCATACAGCAACTGATAACCAGACAGGGCTCATGCGGCACCTCCCCCATGCCTACCCATACCCTCTGCTCCAGCAGCCACTGACTCACAGCTGGACAGAGTCAAATTGCAGGTTACCTCACAGGGACACTTACAGGCAATTTATTAGGTTGTTT
>NW_016107397.1:9876267-9910525 GCF_001604975.1 Cebus imitator | reverse complement strand
TCTCTTTTTTTTTTCCCATGCTATTCTCAGTCAACAATATAACAGAACATTTATAACAGGTACCTACCAGGCTTCTATCGGTCAGAAGGGACACTTGCTCAGGGTTTCACCCTTCAGTTGCCGGATTGTGGGAGGTGCAAAGCTGAGATCATCCCTGTAGGGTTGACAAGAATTGCATGCCCGGTTCTGGGGAGAAATATAGATATAATTAAGCAACCGTCAGGCTGAACTCTGACCCATTTCCTTGTTGCTAAAGGTCATGTGCCACTAAATCCTGACCATTGCATCCCCAGTGACCCTACAGATGGAGTCTCTGACAGACTTGCATCCCCATTGTCCCCATAGGCAGGATTTGTGACATTTGAATCAGAA
Source organism: Cebus imitator (assembly GCF_001604975.1). Classification (NCBI taxonomy): domain Eukaryota; kingdom Metazoa; phylum Chordata; class Mammalia; order Primates; family Cebidae; genus Cebus; species Cebus imitator. The sequence goes on along the minus strand of NW_016107397.1, from coordinate 9,910,153 downwards.
GTCTTTTGTTTAACAATTGCCTAAGACAGCTGGGTGTGGTGGTTCATGCCTGTAATCCCAGCACTTTGGGAGGCCAAGGTGGGTGGATCACCTGAGGTGTTCAAGACCAGCCTGGCCAACATGGCGAAATCCTGTCTTTACTAAAAATACAAAAAGTAGCTGGGTGGGGTGGCAGGTGCCTGTAGTCCCAGCTACTCAGGAAGCTGAGGCAGGGAGGGTTGCTTGAACTGGGGATGTGGAGGTTGCAGTAAGCTGAGATCATGCCACTATACTCCATCCTGGGCGACGAAGTAAGACTTAAATTGCTTAAGAGTTTTTTTTTTTTTTTGAGACAGTTTTGCGCTTGTTACCCAGGCTAGAGTGCAATGGCACAATCTTACCTCACTGCAACCTTCGCCTCCCAGGTTCAAGCGATTGTCCTGCCTCAGACTCCCTAGTAGCTGGGATTACAGACATGTGCCACCACGCCTGGCTAATTTTGTATTTTTAGTAGAGTTGGGGTTTCACCATGTTGGTTAGGCTGGTCCTGAACTCTCGGCCTTGGGTGATCCACCTGCCTTGGCCTCCCAAAGTGCTGGGATTACAGATGTGAGCCACCACACCCGGCAAGATGTTTTTAAGACCCCAAATTCCAGCAATCAGCCTGGAGGCCCCCACAAGGGCTGGGATCAGCAATGAGAATATAGCTTCTTCCTCTCCCCATCCCAGGACTTCACCCTGCACTCTTCAACCAGTCAGCGATCTCCACATTTCAGCCCACTCCCAAACCCTTAAAAACCCAAACCCCAAATTCCTCCGGGAGCTGGATTTGACATTGGGTGACCCTGTGACTAAACCCCTTTCTCTGCTGTGAACTGGTGTCTCCATATATTGACCTGCTGTGTGCATCAGGCCACAAACCTATTAGGGCTACAGAGCCAGGGAGGCAGACAGTGGGCCTTGAAAGAATCCAGTATTTTTCCCAATGGATCAGCTCTGCCAAGGCCATGAGCAGCTGAATCCCTGGCTAGTCCCTGACCACTCTCTCCAGGCGTCACGCTTCAGCTTCTGCTTTTCCTCTACCCAGAGTCTGTGAGGACACACTCGGCCAGAACCAACTCAGCCTTCAGGCCTCGCCTCTGACGCTCCCGCTTTGACCCCCTGGCAGAATTGATCATTCCTCTCCTACACTTTCACCAGAACCCCTTTTCATGGGGCGTGTCCACCCTGAGGATGCCCTGAAATTGGTTGTTGAGTGAATGTTAGAGCAAACGAAGAAAAGTTCGTGGGGGCCCTGCAGGCTGCCCCTCTGACAGCCTTCTGCCTCCTGCAGCCAGCAGGAGAGGAAAGATTTGCTCTTGCTCATGCTTTTTCTATTTTAAAAAAGTTGTGCAAAAATACACATAACATCAACTGCACCATTTTAGCCATTTTAAAGGGTACAACACAGTACATTCACAACGCTGTGCAGTCACTATCACCGTCTGGTTCAATGCAATTTGATCACCCTAGAAAGAGACTCCACACTTCTTTTAATTAATTAGTTAATTAGTTTGAGACAAGAGTGTCAGCTCTGTCGTCCAGGCTGGAGTGCAGTGGCACGATCTCAGCTCACTGCAACCTCCACCTCCTGGGTTCAAGTGATTCTCGTGCCTCAGCCTCCTGAGCAGCTGGGACTACAGGCGCCTACCACCATGCCCAGCTAATTTTTGTATTATTAGTAGAGACAGGGTTTCACCATATTGGTCAGGCTATTCTTGAACTCCTGACCTCAGGTGATCCACCCGCCTCGGCCCCCCAAAGTGCTCAGATTACAGGTGTTAGCCACTGCGCCTGGCCGGACCCCGAATTTCTTAAGCGGTCACTCCCCATTCCTCCCTCCCCGACTCCTGCTAACTAGTAATCTTGTTATTTTTTCTTTTTGTCTCTACGGATTTGCCTATTCTGGATATTTCATATAAATGAAATCCTACAATGTTGGTTTTTTTGTGGCTGGCTTCACTGAACACAGCGTTTTCAAGGTTCATCTAGATTCATCTAGGTTGCAGTGTATATCAGTGTTTCATTCCTTTATTTATTTTTTTTTTGAGACAGGATCTGTTGCCCAGACTGGAGTGCAGCGACACACAATTATAGCTCACTGCATCCTCGAACTCCTAGGCTCAAGCTATCCTCCTGCCTCAGCCTCCCAGTTGCTGGAACTATAGGCATGCACCCCCATGCCCAGTTAGATTTATTTTTATTTTTGAGATGGAGTGTCACCCAGGCTGGAGTGCAATGGTGTGATCTTGGCTCACTGCAACCTCTGCCTCCTGGGTTCAAGCCATTCTCCTGCCTCAGACTCCTGAGTAGCTAGGATTACAGGCATGCACCATCACACCCAGCTAATTTTTGTACTTTTAGTAGAGACAGAGTTTTATCATGTTGGCCAGGTTGGTCTCGAACTCCTGACCTCAGGTGATCTGCCTGCCTCAGCCTCCCAAAGTGCTAGGATTACAGGTGTGCGCTACTGTGTCCTGCTTGTTATTTTTAGTAGAGATGGGGTATTGTTATTAATGCCTGGGCCCAAGCGATCCCCCATCTTGGCTTCCCAAAGCATTGGGATTACAGGCGTGAGCCACCATGCCCAGCCTCATTCCTTTTCATGGCTGAGTAGTATTCCATTATATGAATGGACTATAATTTGTGTATCCATCCACCACTTGATGGACACTTGGCTGTATTGAATAGTGATGCTATGAATGTGTGTGTACAGTTGCCTGTACAGACTGAGAGGAGAGGGGAGGGGACAGAGAGAATGCCTGTGTTAGCCAGGTTTCTGGCTCAGTGACTGAGTTAGGGATGGGGTGGGGAGGAGAGGGGCTGGTGTGGGGGTAACAGGGTGAGTGGGTTTTAGGCCTGTGTGGACTGGACCAGTGTCTCCCATAGGATGGAGGGTGGGGATCAGTCTGTATCTAGCAGAGGTGGTGGGGTCCCAGCACCAAATGTCTCCCCAGATCCTCCCTAGGGAGAACCACCACGGTTCACAAACCACACGCACTGCTCTGCAGTAAAGAACGTTTACAGTGGCCGTGAGTCCACCATCCACATGGACCCTGTCCCCATGGTCGGACAGGCTGACATGGAAACGTCCCATGCCAGGGCCGCGAGCCTGCTGTAGCCGTCACAAACCCCCCGTCTGTGTGCATGTGCCCTCAGGGGAGGGCTGTGGGGCTTCCTTCAAGGAAATCAGTGCATAGCCCCTCTTGGGGTGTATCCATTTTGCCCAGAGAACTGGGCAAAATGATGCTCAGTAGTGACACCCTGGAATTGACTGGCTGTCTACCAGAAAGGACTGGTGACAGAAGGACAAGCCAGCACCAGCAGAGCATCACATGGCTGTCAAAAGGAATTAGAGAGGCTGTGCAGTGGCTCGCGCCTGGAATCTTAGCACTTTGGGAGTCCTAGATGGGAGGATCACTTGAGGTCAGGAGTTCCAGACCAGCCTGGCCAATGCAGTGAGACCTCGTCTGTAAAAAGAATGTTTAAAAATTAGCTGAGCATGGTGATATGTGCCTGTAGTCCTAGCTACAAGGGAGGCTGAGGCTGGAGGATTGAGCCGAGGAGGTTGAGGCTGCAGTGGGCCATGTTCATACTACTGCGCTCCAGCCAGGGTGTTAGCTCAAGTGATATGCTTGCCTCCCAAATTGCTGGGATTACAGGTGTGAGCCACCACACCCAGACTGTGATGGCTTCTGAGAACAGAATGGTGGCATGATGCTGGGACTCAAAGACATCTCTCTCCTCCATTCAGTCTCTCCCCAAAGCAGTCCTATTCCTGGGTTGGGTGAGAAAGCAAGCATTTCCCAGAATTGTGACCTGGTTAGGTAGAAGCCAAGGGCAGCTGGGCCAGCACTACCAGGGGTGAGCAGATGGCCTCTTCCAAGAGAAGAAATTCTGTAATCCCAGCACTTTGCGAGGCCGAGGCAGGTGGATCACCTGAGGTCAGCAGTTCGAGACCAGCCTGGCCAACATGGCGAAACCCTGTCTCTACTGAAAATATAAGTTAGCCAGGCATGGTGGTGGTGTGTACCTGTAATCCCAGCTACTCAGGAGGCCAAGGCATGAGAATCATTTGAACCCGGGAGGCGGAAGTTGCAGTGAGCCAAGACCTTGTCACTGCACTCCAGCCTTGACAGAATGAGAATCTATCTCAAAAAAAAAAAAAAAAAAAGAAAATCACCCAAACAAAAAAACCACAAACAAGAGGGAAATTCACATCCTCTCAATGTGGTCATTAGCCACTCAGCCACCAGCCAGCCACTGCCCGGGACACCAACCACTTCCTTGGTTCCTAGAAGAGCAGAGGGGACACATAATCAAAGGTACTAGGACCCAAAACAGCACCTCGGAATTGGAAAATCCAGCCCGGAGCTTGCAATTGCAAATCACCAGACCTGGGTGAAGTTCCAGTTTACCAGCTGTGTGACCTTGGACAAGTCACTTAACCTCTCTGAGCCTCAATTTTCTCCTGTATAACACGGAGAAGAATTTGGGGATAAGTAAAATAACACTTACAAGGTGCTTGGCACAGAGCAGAAGCTCAAAAAGCATTTGCTCATATTTGCCGAATCCCAGAGCAACGGTTCTTCACCTTTTTGGGATTGCAGAACCCTTTGGGAATCTGAGAAAGCCTGGACTTTTTGCCCAGAAAGGTGTGCGTCTACACATATGACATGATTTCTGGTGGCTCTGGGCTGCGTGGCTGGTGCCCGTGGTGTGAACCAAGCATCGTGTGGCATTATCAGCCTGGCATAGGCTTCCAGAGCCTTGGGCTCCAGGCTTTGCTGTGCAGGGAGCTTCCCTGAGCCCCGGGCTGGCTCTGCAGTCAAAACTCAGCTTGCAGACCCTTGTGCAATAAATACTTGGAGCTGTAGCCAGACAGGGCAGGGAGCTCCGTGCTGCCCATCCCCGGCCTCCCAGGCCCCACTCGGCTCTCCAGGCAGACACAGGGGTTGGTGGCAGCTGAAGGCAGGACCCAGGCGCTGAAGCCGATGATGCCAGGGGTCTCCCTGGGAATCTTCACGTGGACCAGTCCTTGGGGTGCCAACCCCATTCCCCTGCTGACTTCCCCATTTCATCAGAGAAGGGACGGGAACAGGGAACCCCACTCCGGTCCTCGGCCAGCCCCCGTCTCCTCTCACCAGCTTATTAGCAAGTATCTACCCCGCAGCCCTGCAGTCTAGAACCTGCTTAAAATCACTTGGGCATGGCAGGGGGAAAAGAAACCCCACCACAAATTCTTTTCAGGTACCCTTCCTCAGGCTCTGCCTACCTTCACCCCACTTGCCCTCCCAAAGGGTAGGCCAGCCACATGTTTGCTTACCCTGCTCAGCCGCCGGAGAGTTCTGAAGTCAAATAACTAGATATAAACCAATCAACCGGCCTTTTACCTGAGGCTCCTTCCCGGTCACGTCTGTCCACTCAGCACAGGGTGCTTTACAAGGAAGCACAGCTTCCAGGCGGAAACACGAAGGCCTCAGCGTGGGGGAAATTTACGGCTTAACTTAAGGCTTTCACAAGATGGACGCAGGAGGCCTTCCGGCCAGAGCATTGCCTCCTGGGCCGGTTTATTGGGCCCTAAATAGCGGCAGCTGCACCTCGGCTCTCTAAACCCAGCGCATCTAGCTTGTTTCTGGGGGCTGTCTTGGAAAAAGCAGCATTGCTCACGGGCTCTTGGAGGGAGACATTCTGTTTTTCAAGGTGTCACACTCCCTGACAGACCCAGAACCAATGGTGCAGAGATGGACTGTCAGGGAGGAGGCGGGAACAAGCATCCTCCTAGGACCCCCATCCATCCACTCCCACCTCCCAGAGATTTCTGGTGCTAATTTGTGTTCTGTGGGTCAAAATGCCAGAAAACGCTACAGGCCACACAGTATTTTTCTGTTTTTTTTGGAAGAGATCTTTATTAATAGAGTTCTTTTATTAATAATTCATACCTTGTCTGGGTGGGAGAACCTAGCAGAGGATCAACCCATGCCCATGGTAGCTGAAACTATAAAGAATAAATTTTTTCCCTGTAACTGCTAGGAATTGCTCTTGGCTACAAGAACAGAGAATTGAAATAACAGTCATTTAACACAAGATACAAATTTCTTTCTGTCTCATGTAAAAGAAACCCAAGGAGTAGTCTTAGGCCCCCAAGTGTCATTAGTGACTGTGGCTCCTTCTCTCTTTCTGCTCTACCATCCTCTGAGTGGGGTTTCCATCCTCATGGTCACCTCAAGATGCAAGAATACTGCTGGTGCTCCAGCCATTGTGTCTGCATCCCAGCAGAAAACTGGAGGAAGCACCATTTGTCTCTCCCCAAACCTCTCCTTACATTTCCCTGATTGCAAGGGAGGCTAGGACACATGGTCTTTGAGTTGTACATGTAGATTCCCAGCATAAGTCAGGGTGCTCTTAGGAAGGAAGGAAGTCTGCGTATTAGGTTGTCAGTGGGCATTTGCTCCCAGAGTTCCCACAGACAGATGCCTGGGTTTGAATCTGAGCCTGCCACCCAGCAGCTTCCTGCACATGCACCATGGTGCCCTGCCAAGGGTGCAACCTGGCCTGGTTTGGCTGTGTCTGTCGGGTCCATACTTGGCAAGTTTGCAACAAGAGGGTGAAGGAGAAGAATGGTTCTAGAACTCCTAGGGCCTTTGCTACCTGCTGGGGAGTGGGAATGGCTTTCCTGCAACCCCAAACTCCTGGGCAGTGAGATATGAACCCCCCAGAAGGCCGTACGCCACATGCTTGCTCTTGACATGCAGGAGGAAGTCAGGCTGCCCTCTAGGGACATTGAATGTACTGCGGCAGGGGTAGTGACGTGCAGGGAAGAGCTGAGTGATGGGGGGCCTGGCCTCAGGGCTGGAGTTACGGGGAGGCCAGGTACAGAAGGCAAGGGTCCCCAGAGTCTGTGAGAGGACAGGCCCTTCCCAAGATGAGAAGATAGTTTATTGATCTTCCAAATCAGGATGCATTTGAGTCCATGGGGTACGATTAGCAAGTGTCACCCTAATCCCAGGGATAAATCAGGCCTGTCCTGGGACCCTGTGGTGTGTGGTTACCCTACCTTCACCCTACACAGGAACATGGGGCCTGAGTCCCCAGCTAAGCATGCTGGGCGTGGTTTTCAGGTTAGGAAGGTGGCAAGAGCTGAAACCCTTGCAAGCTGTTAACAAAGAAAAAGGGTTGAAACAAAGAAATAATACTACGTTTTAATGCAAGAGAAATCATAGCCTGGTACACCCTCTTCCCTGATCTGTCCTGCCTGGGAGTGTGTTTAGGGTGAGTGTGTCCCCAGGACTGGTGGACGCCTGGCTATCAGGGTCCCTGCTCTACTGGTGGCAGCACACCTGTCCCACACATTACATTCAACTGCTGCTCTGGTTCTCCAGAGGCCGGCTGGCCTCAGGGCTCTGGCTTGGTGTCCTTTGCTCAGCCCTGTCTCCCTGCGAAGGCCGGCAGGGCCAAACCACTGGGCCAGGTCAGCCGGAGCTGGGGGAATGGACTGTGCCTTGCTCCTCCCCGGGCACGTCTGTCCCCCCAGGCTCTACCACTGAGAGGGGCAGAGCATCCGCCTGGGCAGCTCTGTGGGCTGCAGGATGCCCCTGCACCCGCCACATCTCTCTGCCCAGGGTGCCCGCCTCACAGGATGACCCACGCCCATAGTGTCTCTGTCAGGGGTGCCCGCCTCACAGCTGGTCCTCGTCCACCCAGATGGTCTTGCGCTGCTCCTCGCCGATCTTGTCCTTGACCACGCGGAGCAGCTCCTCCACGCTGCCCCACATGTCAGGTTCCACCGTGGCGTACAGGCACGGCAGGGCCTCCAGCTCCTTCTCCTTCAGCCGGCACACGCGCAGGAACTCCTCCTCCGTCTCAGGCCGGGGCAGCAGCTTTCTGGGAGGAGACGTGCAGGGGCTGTGGGGAGGCTGCCGTGGCACTGGTGTGGCACCACCTGCCTGGCCACCCCTCATTGCCGTGGTCCCCATTCCTTCTCTGCCTTTCTTCTCCCTTATATCATCTGTGCCTCTTAATGCTAGGGACCGTGCCCCTTCATGCTGTTCACTGGAAATTCCAAACGCATCCTTTTTATTTTAATTTTAATTTTGAGATGGAGCCTTGCTCTGTTGCCCAGGCTGGAGTGCAGTGGCGTGATCTCAGCTCACTGCAACCTCCGTCTCCCAGGTCCAAGCAATTCTCATGCCTCAGCCTCCTGAGTACCTGGGACGATAGGCATGCACCACCTTGCCTGGCTAATTTTTGTATTTTTAGTAGAGATGGGGTTTCACCATGTTGCCAGGCTGGTCTCAAACTACTGACCTCAAATAATTCACCTGCCTCGGCCTCCCAAACTTGGGATTACAGGCGTGAGCCACCACGCCTGGCCATATCCTTTTAATTTTTAATTATGCTAAGATATGCATAAAATAAAATCAACCATTTTACCTATTCTTTAAGTGAATAGTTCCGTAGCATTAGGTATGTTCTGTGTAGCATTAGGTATACACTGCTGTGCAACCAATCTCCAGACTTCTCATTTTCCCTAAGTGCAACTCTGAACCAATAAAATACTCACTCCCCATCTTCCTCCCGCAGTCTCTGGGAACCACCCTTCTACTACCTGTCTCTAGGAATCTGACTGCTCTAGAGCCCTTATATAAGTGGAATCAGATACAGCATGCGTGTTTTTGTGACTGGCTTATTTAACTGGGAATAACGTCCTCAAGGTTTATCCATGTTGATGTGGGTGTCAGAATCTCCTTCCTTTTGAAGGCTGAATAATATTCCACTGTATAGGCTGGGCGTGGTGGCTCATGTCTGTAATCCTAGCACTCTAGGAGGCTGAGGGGGGAGGATCACTTGAAGTCAGGAGTTCAAGACCAGCACGGGCAACATGGTGAAAGCCCATCTCCAGTAAAAATACACAAATTAGCCAGGCATGGCGGCAGGCACCTGTTATCCCAGCTACTTGGGAGGCTGAGACAGGAGAATCACTTGAGCCCGGGAGACGGAGGTTGCAGTGAGCCGAGATGACGCCACTGCACTCCAGCCTGGGTGACAGAGCAAGACAACAACAAAAAAAAAAAAAAAAAAAAAAACCCAAAAAATCATACAGCATTTTTGGTGTAGTACATACTGCACCACAAACACATTTCCAGGCAGGACGGATGGGGAAGGGGGTATGTACCAGGCTATGATTTCTCTTACATTAACATGCATTATGATTTCTTTGCTTTAACTCTTTTTGGTTAACAGTTTGCAAGGTTTTCAGCTCTTTCCACCTTCCTAACCCGTGTGGATGGGCCCCATTGTGTGCATTCACTCCCCAAAGATGGACCCTTAGGTGACTTCCAGGTTTTGGCTATCGGGAGTGACGCTGGTGTGAACGCTGGCGTGGAAATATCTCTTAGAGACCCTGCTTTCAATTCTCTCGGGGATATGCCCACAGGTGGGGTTGATGGATCCTGTGGTCTTCTATTTCTAATTTTTGAGGAACCACCATGCCATCCTCCACAGGGGCCACTCTATTTTGCATTTCCAGCAGCAGTGCGCTGGGTTCTGACATCTAACCTCACCAACACTTGTCAGTTTCTGCGTTTTCTGTCTTGGCCAGCCTAAAGGGTGTGAGGTATCGAGTGGGGATGTCTGTCTCTTTTGCTTACTGCTGGGTTCCCCAGAGCCTAACCCTTCACAGGAGCTCAGTAAGTATCTGGTGAAAAGGAATGAAGGGGCCTAACCCCTCCCAGTCTCAGTTATTCCCTCTGTAACGTGGCAGCAGGACATTTATTTTGCAGGTGCGTGTGAGAGGGGCGGGGATCCGAGATGAAGCTGCTGAAGGGCCAGTCTCTCCTCATCACCCAGGCTCGAAACCTCAGCAGCATCCTTTTTTTTTTTTTTTTTTGAGATGGAGTCTCTCTCTGTCGCCTAGGCTGGAGTGCAGTGGTGCGATCTCAGCTCACAGCAACCTCCACCTCCCACGTTCAAGCTATTCTCCTGCCTCAGCCTCCTAAATAGCTGGGACTACAGGTGTGCACCACCACATCCAGCCAATTTTTGTATTTTTTTTTCTAGATAGAGTCTCACTCTGCCACCCAGGCTGGAGTGCAGTGGCACAATCTCGGCTCACTGCAACCTCTACCTCCTGGATTCAAGTGTAGATGGGATTACAGGCGTATGCCACCACACCTGGATTATTTTTGTATTTTTCAGTAGAGACACGGTTTCATCATGTTGGCCAGGCTGGTCTCAAACTCCTGACCTCATGATCCATCTGCATTGGCCTCCCAGAGTGCTGGGATTGCAGGCGTGAGCCACCGTGCCCGGCTTAATTTTTGTATTTTTGGTAGAGATGGGGTTGCACCATGTTGGCCACGCTTATCTCAAATTCCCAACTTCAGCTGATCCGCCCACCTTGGCCTTCCAAAGTATGGGATGACAGGTGTGAGTCACTGTGCCCAGCCTCTCGTTCTTTGGAACCCCAGAGTGAACCATTTCCTGAATCCTGCAGGCTCAGCCCTGAACACGGGTCCAGAGTCGGGCTGCCTGTCATCGCCTCCCAGACAGGATCCTCACTCACTGCCATGGGTCTGGGGATGTGTCCTGAAGGCCTTCCCCGACCACCCTGGGTGATGTGCACTCCGTCCCGTCCCTCCTAGCTCTTGTCCCCCATGATGTGTCCCATGTGTGTGAGTCCCCACCTCGGCCGCTGCCCTCGGTGTCAGCTCTGCAAGAATGGTCCCGTACTTGGTGAGGGTTTACTAAGAGGTGCATGAGGTGGGGCACAAAGGCATCCTGCCCTCCACTGAGGCTTGGTGGGGTCCTAGGGACAGGAGGGGCAGCCCCCAGGGGTCTCGGAACCCTACCTGAACCTCTTGATGTTCTTCTCACACACCCGGATGAAAAGCACGATGGGGTAGATGTTGGCCTTGATCAAGGCTCTCGCACAGCTGATCCCGGCCTCCAGCAGGCAGTGCTTGTTCTGCGGGCACAGTGGCTTCAGTCAGCAGCAGCCCACTCACCTTCTGCTCTTATGAAGGTGTCTGTGGCAGGGCCTGGATGCAGGTTGGGGTCGATAGTGGGGTGGGAGCCCTGAAAGCCACCTGCCTCTGATCCAGGAGATAAGACTCCCCATGAGTTTGGATACTCCAGGACTCTGCTGACCACAGTGCTGTTCATGGGCAGAGACGAGGCCCCGGCTGAGGTGAACCAGGTGGCATGAATGAGTTTGAATGAAACACCTGCTACCAGTCTGGCATGGTGGCTCATGCCTGTAATCCTTGCACTTTGGGAGGCCAAGGCGAGTGGATCACTTGAGGTCAGGAGTTTGAGCAACATGGCGAAACCCCATCTCTATTAAAAGTGCAAAAATTAGCCAGGCGTGGTGGCGTGCACCTGTCATCCCAGCTAGTCAGGAGGCTGAGGCATGAGGATCTCTTGAACCCAGGAGACAGAGGTTGCAGTGAGCTGAGATGGTGCCACTGCACTCCAACCTGGGTGACAGAGCAAGACTCTGTCTCAAACACACACACACACACACACACACACACACGCACACACACACACACACACACACAGACACGAAACCCCCTAAACACCTGCTACCCTAGCCAGCCTTCAAGTAAGAGGGTAGGGAACACATGGGTGAGGCAGCCAGGCTGGCCAGTCCCAAGAGTATCTGCAAGGGTCCTCAACCAGGAGCTCATCATTTTGAGAAAGGACCATCTATGTTTTGCTGAAGGCATTGCTTAAAAAAATGCCACCAAACGCTGGCCGGGCACAATGGTTCATGCCAGCAATCCCAGCACTTTGGGAGGTGGGAGGATTGCTTGACACTAGGAGTTTGAGACCTGGGCAATATAACAAGACCCTATCTCTAAAAAAATTAAAAAATCATTAGCTGGGCATGGTGGTGCGTAACTGTAGTCCTAGCTGCTCGGGAGGCAGAGGTGGGAGGGTTGCTTGAGTCTAGGAAGTCGCAGCTGCAGGAAGTCGCAGCTGCAGTAAGCTGTAATTGTGCCACTGCACTCCAGCCTGGGCAACAGAGCAAGACCGTCTCTAAATCAATAAAACATGAAACTTTGCATTGGAATGGAACATAAATAGAGCATTCTAAGTTGGCAGCTCAATGAATTTCGCACACTGAATGCAGCCTGGAACAAGCACCCATGTCTGGAGGCGGGAATGGCCAGCCCAGGGCCCTGCTGAGCCTCCTGCAGACCATGGCTCTCCATTCCCTGCCAGCAGGACCATGGCCTACATTTCTAACAGCACAGATCTGTGGGACAGCCGTCGGATCTTCTTTTCAGCTAAAAACAATCTTGGTTCCACCCCTGCCCACTCACTTTTTGTCCACTCCAGCTGTCAGAATTTCCTAAACTGCTGTGGCCCAGACTTTAAAAAACAAAACACCACCACCTGCTCTCAGTGTCCCCAAAGTCAGCGTCCACCATGGAGCCAGCCCCTGCCAGCTGGGGGAGCATGCCGCTAATGCAGAGTGACAGCCCTTCCTTCATCCGGCACTGGGATGAGGAAGAACTCAATGCTTAGGTCACGTCGTCTGCCTCAAAGACTCTATAATGCACACAGACAATCTCTGCATCATCACTAATAACCCTTGTGATGTCCCATTTTCCCCTTGTTTGGTGAATGGGATACCTGTCACCTTCACATTTGTTCTGCCTCTCGCCCTGATGAGCTTGTTCTCTAACTCTGGCCCTTGTTATGACAACCAGACACACACACCCCCCTAAACAATGCAAACACACACCAGCTCAGGAAGCCACCACAAATAGAAAGCAGCTCCAAAATAAAAACTCACATCGGAGTCCAGGGGACAAAGGGGTGGAGAGGGAGTTGACACAGGGCAGCTGCGGGGACAAGGAGGAAAGGTCTGGCCACGGGGAGGTGAAAGTGGCTCTTCATCCCACCCTTGTCCTTGGCCCAGGTGGTCTCACGAGGATCATCACGGAGGGTCCCGGCCCCGTCCAACCTCCCAGCCCTTGCCTCACCTTGGCAGCCACAGCTTCGATGTTGGCAGGGGAAATGCATTCAAATGTGTTGGGGTTCTTCTCTCGGGAGTGGATGATGGTCTCTGTCTTCTGCTTTCTGAGGAACTCATCTCTTGTGACGATATCTGCAGAGAGAGGGGCCGGTCCTGAGGGCAGTATGGGTGGCCTTGAGTTGGCCATCCCACCCAGGCCCTGCCTGCCACCTTCTGATCTCTACAGAACTCATTGTCCATCTGCTTCCAGCCATGTTTAAATGAATCTCGTCTCTCCTCTACTATACCGTGAAGCTCTTTGAGGGCAGGACTGAAGTTAACCTTCTTCACGCTCCCCATGGCAGCTCATAGAGCAGGTGCTTGGCAAATACTCACGGTTTGGCTTCTCAGCAATACCTTTCATTGGACAAAGCAGCTCGGGCACCAATCTGAATAAATCTCCTGTTTAACCCACCCAGCCATCCATCCATCCACTCATCCATCTACCCACCCACTCAACTGTTCACCCACCTACTCGTCTACCCAACCACCTACCCACTCATCCATCCACCTATCCATCTACTATCCACCCACTCACCCACTCATTCATCCATCCATCCACCAGCCCATCCACCCACCCACCAATCCACCCACACCCATCCACACATGCACTCATCCATCCATCCATCCATCCATCCACTCATCCACCCACTCACCCGCTCATTCATCCATCCATCCACCAATCCATCCACCCACTCACCAATCCACACACCCACTTATCCATCCATCTATCCATCCACTCATCCATCCATCCATCCATCCACTCATCCATCCATCTATCCATCCACTCGTCCATCCATCCACCTACTCATCTGTTCACCCACCTACTCGTCTACCCAACCACCTACCCACTCATCCATCCACCCATCCATCTACTATCCGCCCACCCACCCATTTTCATCCATCCATCCACCAATCCATCCACCCACCCACCCATCCACCCACACACTGGTCCACACACCCACTCAACCATCCATCCACTCATCCATCCACCCACCCACTCATCTGTTCACCCACCTACTCATCTACCCAACCACCTATCCACTCATCCATCCACCCATCCATCTACTATATACCCACTCACTCACTCATTCATCTGTCCATCCACACACCCACTCTTCCATCCACCCATCCATCCATCCATCCATCTACTCATCCATCCACCCATCCATCTACTATCCACCCATTCATTCATCCATCCATCCACCAATACATCCACCCACTCATCCATCCACCCATACACAGATCCACATACCCACTCTTCCATCCATTCATCCATCCACCACCCACTCATCCATCCACTCACCTACTCATTTACCCACCCAACTATCCACTCATTCACCTACCATCCACCCACTCACCCACTCATCTGTCCAATCCACCAATCCATCCACCCATTCACTCATCCACTCACCCACTCATCCATCTACCCACCCATCTACATATCCATCCATCCATCCATCCATCCACTCATTCGTCTACCCATCCATCCATTCACCCACCCACCCATCTATCCATCAATCTGTTCACCCACCCATTCACCCATCATCCATTCATCCACCCATCCAGAGGGAGGAAGAGAGATAGGGAGGAGGGAGGAGGATAAGGAGGGAAGAGAGGGAGTGGAGGATGAGGAAGAAGAAAAGGAGGGAAGCATAGAAGGAGGGGGAGGGGAGGAGTGAGAGGGTGGAGGAGGGAGAAGAGGGAGAAGGGAGGAGGAAGGAAAGGAAAGAGGGAAGAGGGGAAAAGGGAGGAGGGAAGATAAGAGGGGAAGTCATCCTTGTCCATGGCTCCCCCGTGGCGGCTCACCGCTCACCTGACTTGCAGATGGTGAACTCCATGGCGCCCCCCGAGTTGAGCAGCCTCTGCACCAGCGTCTTGGCCAGTGAGGTGGGCGTGAAGAGCACGGGCCGGCGGCGCTCACAGTAGAAGGCACGCACCAGGCTGTAGGGGATGAGGCTGAGGTTCTTGCCCAGCTCGCTCTCAGGGTCCAGCTCTGGCAGGGGCAGGAGAGGGCGGTGGTCAGAGCCCTGGGGCTCTGAAGGCCTTCCAGGGAGGCTGGGATCCCTAGACTGGGTCCTGGAGGCCACCGTCAGTGTGGAGGCCTGGCTGCCACCCCAGGTATCGGTTTCTGAGGTCACCTCAGGCTGGCACTTCTTGGGGCTCGTGTGCCGGGGAGGGGAGGCATGGTAGGAGGCGGGCAGAGTGTGTGGCAAATGCAGGAAACTTGGCTGAGCTCTGGAGGGAAAGGTTGCCTTGGCAGACGATCAAGGAGGGCTTCTCAGAGGAAGGGCATGGACTGGGTACAGCCTAGCAGAGCGGAGGACAAGGGCAAGGAAAGCAAATGCTGGCGGATGCCCACAAGGCAGCAGGGTCAGTGGGCAAGGCCCTGGGCATCTCCCAGGAGGACTGGGAGGGACAACTTGGCCTCAGTTCTGACTTCTTCATCCCTCTCTGGCTGGGGTTGGGGAGCCACACAGAAACCCGGGTTCTGATGAAGCCACCCCCAGGCAGCCTGAGGAAACACTTCCCAGAAACAGGCAGCCTGTCCCTTGTCCCATGTGCCTTTTATCATCCCCTGTCCTGGCAGCTCCAACTCCCAAAGGGCCAGCCTGGGGAGCCGCCCTGGGCCTCCTCTGAGATCTAGTCCAGGCTGTGACCTCCCTTTCCCTCAGCAGGGCCAGCTGGGGCCAGCGGGGTAGGGGATGGCAGCCCTTCGCTGGCTTGATAAATGGCAAGAGGCACTCAGTGGGTAGAGAAATCAATAAAATGAACACTTTACAGCAAACAGCCCCAATTAACATGGGCACCCGGGCGTGAAGCAACCACAACGAGCGTCGTTAGCGGGCGAGCTTGGCGGGACGTCGCCCGAGGCAGCCTAGTCCTCACAGCCAAGGCCGGGCTCCCTCACCCTTTTAATTTGTCTTTCATTTTTATTTTTAGAGCTAGGGGTCTTGCTGTATGGCCCAGACCAGTGTGACTCTGCAGTGATGTGATCTTGGCTCACTGCAGCCTCAACCTCCTGCTCAAGTGATCCTCTCACCTCAGCCTCCCGAGTAGCTGGGACCACAGGCACGTGACACCATGCATAGCTATTTATTTATTTATATATTTAAAAATTTACTTTTAATGTTTTTATATATTTTATAGTTATGTTTCTCATAGAGATGTGATCTTACTATGCTGCCCAGGCTGGTCTTGAACTCCTGGCCTCAAGCAATCCTCCTGCCTTGGCCTCCCAAAGCACTGGGATTACAGGCATGAGCCACCCATGTCCATCCTCCTCTCCCTTTTGAGGACTTCCAGGCCCCCTCACGAGGACCAATGTGCCCCCAGGTGAGGGTGAGGCATGTGTGACTGTGGCTGGGGGTGGTGGGAGGGGCCGGGCGGTCCCCATGTACCTTCCTGCTTCTCAGTCAAGAGCTTGGTAGCGTCCAGTGAGGACCGTGCCAGACTCCCCAGCGGGCTCCCTGAGATGATGCGGACCCGCTCATTGCTGTTCATCCGCTTGTACTTGTTCTCGGACCTGCTGACAAACTGGAGGAGCAGAGGGAGGGTCGGGGGAGGATTGTGCTGCTTCCCCTTCTTTTATTTTGAGATGCAGTACTGCTCTGTCGTCCAGGCAGGAGTCCAGTGGTACAACCTCAACTCATTGCAACCTCCACCTCCTCAGTTCAAGCGACTCTCCTGCCTCAGCCTCCTGAGTAGCTGGGACTATAGGCACGAGCCACCACGCTCGGCTAATTTTTTGTATTTTTTATTAGAGATGGGGCCAATTCACCATATTGGCCAGGGTGGTATTGAACTCCTGATCTCATGATCCACCCACCTTGGCCTCCCAAAGTGTTGGGATTACAGGCGTGAGCCACTGTGCCCAGCCTGGCTTCCATTTCCAAACAGACCAGGTGCTGCCTTCAACCCAGGCAAATTTCAAACCCAACCAAAGCAGATTTTTTTTAACCCACTCTGCCCCTGGGGGTTCCTGGGCCAGTCACTTCCCCTACAAAAGCAGAAGACTCCTAGCAGGTGGCCCTTTAGGCACTGGAGAGAAGTCCTGAGTCGGGAGATGAGTGAATCAGTGGCCAGGCTGTCTTCCCGGGCCGGGCCCTGGATGAGTCTCAGGTCAAGCCCATCTGCACCCCCACGGGAGCCTCAGGCACAGCTCTGTGGGCACTGTGGGAGCTGAGCTGCCCTGGTCGTGAAGACCCCTGACTGGAAGACCCTGTGGGCAGGGACAGCCCACAGACTGCCCCCCGGTGGGCATGTGCTGGACAATGTCACCTCCCTCTGACACTGCTCATCATGACTTTCTGCCTTAGTATCCCCAAGTTTTCTGGGGACACCCAATTTTTCTACAATTCAGAGGTGACTCCTGAAGGGCAGAAATGGATGCCCCAGCAGTGGGCACAGAAGCAGGTTCATGCCATATTCTATGGGCTACTTTGGGCCTCTCCCCACCCCTCCTTCTGCAGGAAGGAAAATACATGGCATCTGGGAAGTCAGCTGGCTCTCTGTTAACCGGCTGCAGGGCTTTGGATTTCACTTTTTTTTTTTTTTTTTTTTTTTTTTGAGATAGAGTCTTGCTCTGTGGCCCAGGATGGAGTGCAGTGGTGTGATCTTGGCTCACTGCAACCTCCGCCTCTGGGTTCAAGTGATTCTCTTGCCTCAGCCTCCCGAGTAGCTGGGATTACAGGTGCCTGCCACTGCACCTGGCTAATTTTTGTATTTTTAGTAGAGACGGGGTTTTGCCATGTTGACCAGGTTGGTCTCAAACTCCTGACCTCAGGTGATCCACCCATCTCAGCCTCCCATAGTGCTGGGATTACTGGCATGAGCCACCGTGTCTGGCCCCAAGATTTCATGCTTACATGACATTTGGGTGTAAAAATGCATCATCTCAAATGGTCCTGCCTTTGCCAACCCCTCAGACTTTGCCAGGGTTCCTTTCCACCTGGGTGTCTCTCTGCCACTTGTTTGTGTCTACCTGGATTTTAGGGTCACGCTGCTCACAGTTTCTCTGGGTTTCCCTGTTCCACCATCAAGATAGAGCAGCGGATGATAACACTGTCTCCACCGGGGTCTAACGAGTGAGGCAGCTACACAGGAACACGCCCATGGTGCTACATTTTCATACAACTCTCTTGGTTTTTGTCAACTGGTGATACAAGAAATGATCACAAAGTGTGCTTCTGCATTTATGAGAAATCATTTCTGAAGATACCACACACAATGCTAGTCAATGTTATTTGTACAATAATCCATGCAAAAAAATTCTCTTTTAGAATTAAGCAGAAAAGTCCTTTCTGGTCCTGATGGCTAAAATGTTTCTTAAGACTGATAAGATTGAAAGAATCTGCTGCATTCCCTTTTCCCTTGGCTGCTGGGATGCTCAGATAAGTTGAATGTTCAATTAATGAGGACCTAAACTGGCCTAGACATTTAGGATGTTTGTTTTCATCTGATACACTGCTTCTGATGTTTCTATTAGTATCTGAACAGCTAACTTAAGTTTCTTTTCACCATAAGGTTCCTTAACCTTTAATGAAAGTGGGATTTGTTTCCCAGAGGCACAGAGACAGTCTTCTAGCCTGTCACTGAGAGGATGAAATGGGACAGGAGATGTGAGGCACTGTGAAGAGTTGCAAGTGGTGTACAAACACAAAGCACGGTTATTTTGATTCGGGTGTCTCTTCTCAGTGGGGAGAGGGCAGGGCCACAGCGGAATATGATTGAAAAGTCAGCAGGCACTCTGGAGAGCCTTACCTGAAGGAGCTGGCCAAAAAGGAAGCTTGCTCGAGAGAGACGGGGACTGACCCGGGGGTCGCTGGTTGAAAGTGCCTCTTCCGGCTGCAGGGTGTTCTGAAATAGATTTATCAATCAGTCAGGCCCCTCTGGGCTTGGCAGGAGGTGAGAACACAGTGACACTGGTGAGAACTGGAGACTTGTCCTCAAGCTGCCTCTGTGCTAACACTTCTGCAGGGAAATCAAAGGGCTGCAGGCAAGGGGTGAGGCGGGGTAGGGGAGAGGAGTCCTGGGGACTTGGGAGATTGGTGACTTGCTTCAACAGGGACCAGGAACGGTAAAGCAAAGGCCTACAGTCTAGCCGGAGCCAGAAGCCTAGGCTCACCCTCCTTTTTGTTTTTTTGAGACAGGGTCTTGCTCTGTCACCCAGGCTGCAGTGCAATGGTGCGATCTTGGCTCACTGCAACCTCTGCCTCCCAGTTTCAAGCGATTCTCCTGCCTCAGCCTCCTGTGTAGGTGGGATTACAGGCGCTCACCACCACACCTGGCTAATTTTTGTATTTTTAGTAGAGACAAGGTTTCAACATGATAGCCAGGCTGGTCTCAAACGCCTGACCTCAAGTGATCTGCCCACCTTGGTCTCCCAAAGTGCTGGAATTATAGGCATGAGCCACCACGCCCAGCCAGGCACCAACCCCTTGTCCTGGAAACTCAGGACATGTGGGAGGGCGTGAGAGGTCAGGGCTCCTACAGGCAGCATTCCACTCCTAAGGAACCGAGTCCCTTAGCACTCATCATCCCAGTACAGATGGCTTGCATTTGTTACTGCCTCTAAAAAAGACTCAGGAGTGAGATTTGAAGCTGGCGAGGTCCCTGCCCCTGCCACCACCACAGGGAGCTTGGCAGACTTACCCGGAGTGCCCGCAGGGTGTGGTGGGTGCCGTCCACCTCCTCTCGGCTGCCCCGGTGCATCAGGCGCTGCAGTTTGACCAGGAGAAGCTGCTGGGCTCTGGAGAGTGAAAAGAGGAGCCTCAGGGGCTGAAATTCAAAGGCCAAGCACCGGGAAGCCAGCAGGGCCACAGCACCACACTGGCATGGGTGGGGTGTGGGTCCAACTCTGCGTAAGGATGGCCCTGTGGCTGGTGTGAGCTCTGAGCCCAAGGGGCACCCAGGGAGAAGATGTGGCTCCTCATATATGTGTTTGGATCCTACCTCCAGCACTGGCTCACTGTGAGGCTGCAGCAAAGTGGGTGAACCTCTCTGAGCCTTCTCCTCCCCTGTAAATCTGGTGTGATGATGCGCTCCTTGGAAGAGTGGCCTGAGGTGCGGTGTTATGGTCTTACAGATGTCGCGGTATGGACATGTAATTTCACAGTCTTACAGATGCTGCGGATGCCTGCCGTGTGCCTGACACACTACCTGTGCCCAGTCCTTGGGGGATGGTGCTGTTATAATGACAACGTTGCTGTCAGGATGGGGTCTATGGAAAAGGAATGACAAGTGAACCCAGCAAGAGAGCACAGAATTGGGTGCCAAGTGGTCTGGTCTCTACCAGACAGAAGAGGATTCTACGGGATTCTTGTGAAGGTCAAGAGAAAGGTCCTTGGGGAGGCAGGAAGGGCTTCCTGGAGGAGGAGGGCCTGGGAGACCTCTCCGTGAAACAGGGAACACAGTGGCCTTCTTTGGCCTGGGCTTCTCTACAAGCCCCTCTGCTGATGTTCGTGGCATCTGAGGCCCCCCTGCCTGGTCCTATGTCATAGACTCAGGGAAACAGGACCCCACTCTGGTTCTGGCCTCACCGGCTGTAGCTGGGTATGGTACCCATGTCCAGGTCATGGTCTGTGAAGGGGTCGACCCGTGCACACAGCCACTCGTGCCTGTCCTGGTACATGGTGTCACGGACGTGCACAACGTCGTCACACTTCAGAGACATGGTGCAGGCGTCCAGCTGGCTCGAGATGTTCAGGTTCAGCCGGATGTAGAACGAGTCCCCCGACGTGATAAGGCCATCCTCCATGTCCTTCAGGAGCTTCCGGTACCCTGCGGTGGGATAGATGCACCAGTTGTCTATTGGCGTGGGGCCACCCCGACCATCAGAGCACCTCCTAGAGTGCCTTACCTCACCACCAATGGGCCTGTGCAATACGCTTCTCTTAGAGCTCATACCTAGGGGAAAGCTCTACCTCCCTAATGAGGGGTAGCCATGTCGTTTACCAGTTTCCCTCTTTGTCTTGGCTGCCAGGAAGCTCAGAGCTAAAATTTTTTCCAAGTTGCAATGATAACCTTTACTAGCATTCCTGCTACAATCTTCATATTTCCCCACCATTATATGGCTCTTGTTTTTTATTTTTTTCACTAATGCATAACTCACATACAGTAAACTGCATACATTCTTAAGTACTCAGCTCAGTGAATTTTCACAAATGTGTATGTGTGGGCAGCAACAACCGTAGGCCTCTTTGTCAGTACCTTTCCCAAGGGGAACCATCATCCTAACTGACATTGCTGTAAATGAGCCGAATCTCACTTCATGTAAATGGAACCAAGGAGTATGTGCTCTCTTCACTTCCGGATTCCACCATTCAACATTATGCCTGTGAGATTTGTCTGTGATGCTGCAACATAGCAGGAGGGCACTCCTTTTCACTGCTGTATAGTATTCCACGATTTGTGGCTGTATCCATTCTCTCACGTGCAATTTGCATTGTTTGCAGTTTTGGGCTACTATGAACAACTTTACTATGAGTTATTTGTATACATTACTTTCTGTGGATATATGTGCTCATTTCTCTTGGGTATATACATGTAAGTGGAATTACTTGGCCATAGAATATCTATCTGTCTATCTATCTATCTATCTATCTATCTAACTAACTATCATCTACACAACTATTATCTATCTATTTGTGGATGTATGTGCTCATTTCTCTTGGGTACATACACAGAAGTGGAATTGCTTGGTCATATCATATCTATGTATCTATCTATCTAAATTTTTGTCTATCTTCTAACTACCTATCATCCATCCATTATCATTTATCTATCTTCTATCTATTCATCTATGATCTATCTACCTATCATCGATCAATCATCTATCCATCTATCTATCAATCAATCATCTATTGATCTGTGGATATACGTGCTCATTTCTCTTGGGTGCATACACAGAAGTGGAATTACTTGGTCATAGAATATCTATCTATCTATCTATCATCTATCTACTTATCATCCATCCATCATCCATCTATCAATTATCTATCATCTCATCTATCAATTTTCTTTCTTTCTCATCCTTCCTTCCTTTCTCTCTCTTTCTTTCTTTCCTTTCCTGCCAAATTGTTTCCCAAAGAGACCATGGTACGTGTCGTTTTAACCTTATTTAAATGTCATCATCCTCCCAAGTAAAGTTTTGCAAATACTTTGTGAGGGAGTGGGGCATGAACCATGAACCCAATAAATGCAGCAAGCTCTGCTATGATACAAAACCATAATATACACCCTCAAATCAGCTCCACATGCTGAGGCCTGTATAATACTGCAGAAGCTTAAATGGTTCTAACAGCTAGAGCAGCTCGTCAAATATCCACACCACATTCCAGGGCCATACCAGCCAGCTGGATTACCTGATGAATGTTCCCACCCCCTGCGCATGGAGAAACAGGGATTCCATTCCGGGTCCATCCGGGGGATCCTGGCCATCTACCTGGCCAGGGGCTGGTTGTGATCACCATCTGAGTTCTCTGACTCCTATAAAAACAGAACCTGCACACACAGGACCCTGCCGGAATGAACTTCTTTCCCTGGAATTCCAGACTGCAGGGTTGTGCTGCTGCACAACTCTGGGGGGCGCTGCTCACATCCTATTCTGCGGACCCACAGATTTCCTCCTGGGCTGGGAGATCAGGGTGCAGGACTAGGGAGGAGCCTGTTCTGCAAGTAGGAATGGAGCATCATTATTGTCTTTGCACGGGCAGGGCACTGCGGGGAAGGAGCTCGAGCAGGCAGCTCTGGAGAGTGGATAGAGAGAAACTGGCTATTTATGCTCTGCTGAAACATTCATGAGCCCTGGAGGTTAAAAATAAGATCCAGCCACAGAGATAATCATGTAGAAAAACCCAGAGGTGAGAACGAGAGCTCAGACTCCTTCAGAGCAGAAAACAAAGCTCAGAGCTCACTGCCCAGGTTTCTCAGTGGAGAAGGAGGAGATCCCATTCAAAGGATGCTGGGGGCCTGGTGAGAAGGGAGGGTGAGGCCCGACTGCCCCGCAGCTGGAGATCACAGAGCAAGAAGCCTGGGGCCTGGACTATGGTTCCGTGGTCTTGCTCCTGGGTGGAGAAATCTCTGGGCCCCTGGCCAGCAGTGGCACAGCATATGGTGTGAGCAGCGCCCCCCCAGAGTTGTACAGCAGCACAGCCCTGCAGTCTGGAATTCCAGGGAAAGAACGTTCACTCCAGCAGGGGGTCCTGTTTGTAGGTTCTGTTCTCAAAGGAGGCAGAGAGCTCAGGTAGCCATTGCTAGGGTCCCTGGCCTGGTGGGTGGGCAGACTTCTGAGATGGGCTGAGCAAAGCCAGGAATCCCCCAGTAGGACCCGACAGGGAACCTCTGTTTCTCCACGCCCAGTCCGTGGGAAGACTGACGCCAGAGCTACTATCTATGTACATCAGGGACAGGAAGCCTGAGAGAGGAAACAACTTCCACCTGCCAGGGAGAGGGCTGAGCTGGGCCTGCCGGGGCTCCAATAGGTGTGCTGGGGGCTGGGGATGCCGTCCGGCAGCTGAGGCACCTGGGCAGGTGCATGCAGATGTGGCCAAGGCGCCAGTGTGAAATAGCAAAGCCCTGCTCACGGCTGCTGCCATCCCTGTCTGCTCTCCCAGACCCGCCCTCTACGCCTCGTGATGCTGCCGGGAGGGGCCCACGCCTTCCACTGAACAGATGAGCAAGTGGAGGCTCTAGGTGGTGAGGTCACTTGTCCAGGTCAGGGACTTGCCTCCCTGGCCAGGGGTAGCTCCAGACGGCCGAGGGAGGTCTCACCTTCGTGGTTGACCTTGTAGTGCAGCGTGATGGGGCCGCTGCACCTCTGGATGGTCCAGCGGGCTTCCTCTTTGGTGCATGTGTCCAAGGGGACACTCTGCCTCTCGCCTCGGATGCAGCCTTCTAGCTGGAGAGCAGAGACAGCGTTCATCTCCCAGCTCCACGGGCAGCAGAGCCGCAGGGGCGAGACCACTCTCTCTACATTGGGAAAAAAGCACCTCTCCCCAAACAAAGAGTAGCTCAGTGGCAATGAGGGGAGAAAGCATCTCACTTGGGGGTGAACCTGCTTCCTGCTTGCACTCTGGGAGCTTGCAGGAGTCAGTGCCTGTGCACAGGCTGCAGAAACACGGGTGGGGAGCTGGGGAGAGAAGGGCCCCCAAGATGCTGATGGCCTGACCACCTTCCAGCTCCCTCCTCCTGCCCAGGGATCTGTGGCTGAATGCAAGGCTTAGGGGCTCCTAAATGTCACTGCTGACACTACAATTGCAGCCACCTCCCCTGCTGCCAGCCCCTCACCAGCAGCAGCTGGTGGCCCTCTCGGAGGCCGGCTTTCTCGGCCAGGGAGCCAGGCTTGACCGAGTGCACGAAGCTCCCTCGCGCATTGCCCCCCACCAGGGTGAGCTGGGAGATGAGGCTGTCGCCGTTCAGCGTCGTGTGCTGCACCGAGGGCCCTGGGCCCCGCACGTGCCCCACGGAGGTGACGGAAGGCCGGAAGGGTCTGCAGTGGGAGACAGAATGGCAGTTAGGCAGCTGGGCTGAAAAGAGAAAAGCCCTACCGGGACACACCAAGGGCTGGTGGCGCGCACGGGGACACCAGTCGCATGGCCTTCTGTGGTTGTCAGGTGCCTGGGAGTCCTGGCTTCGAGAATGACCCTTAATGCCTAAGGGAAGTGAGAGCTCACAAGCGGCTGCTGCTGTGAGAAACGCAGATGAGGAGAGGAGCAGAGGTGCCCTCCCTAGCCTGTGGCGGCTGTGCCATGTTAAAAGGGGCTCCTTGAGCAGGCCCACCAGGCTCCAGTGTCATGGACGGGGCCTCCTGGGTATCTGAGCCCCGTTTCTTTGCCTCTGCCTCATGGGCAAGCCCCTCCCTCTGTGGGCCTTGATTTTTGCACCTGAACAATTAGAGGGTCAGAGAAAGTGATGTCGTTTTTTCTTTTTTTTTGAGATGGGGTCTTGCTCCGTCATCCAGGCTGGAGTGCAGTGGTGTAATCATAGCTCACTGCAGCCTCAATCTCTTGGGTTCAAGTGATCCTCCTGCCTCAGCCTCCTGAGTAGCTGAGGCTACAGGTGTGTGCCACCATGCCCGGCTAATGTTTAAATTCTTTTGTAGAGATGGGGTCTTGCATGTTGCCCAGGCCGGTCTGGAACTCCTGGGTTCAAGCAACCCTCCCGCCTCAGCCTCCCAAAGTGCTGGGATTATAGGTGTGAGCAACACGCCTGGCCAGGAAGTGATTTCTGACTGAGAAATGCCAGGATTGTGGGACCAGCTCTAGGAGAACAGGAGAGCAAAGGGGCGAGGAGCCGAGGGGTCTTTATCTCATCCCACCTTCAACCCCGGCTTTCCCTTCACCAGGGTACCTTTCCAGAGAGAACTTCCTGAACATGAGGTTGACCTGCTCCAGGTCGTAGGCATCCAGGCCCTCAGACTGGTGGGAGGAGGAGGAAGAGTGAACGGAGGGGGGTCCGAAGGAGTAGCGTTCGTGACTGTCATCTGCAGAGGCATGAGGGCCCGTAAGTACCAGGGGTGACAGGGAGCTCCAGAGACAGTCCCGAGACCTGCTGGGGTGGCCCCGGCACTGGGGGCAGGCTCAGA
Source organism: Cebus imitator (assembly GCF_001604975.1). NCBI lineage: Eukaryota > Metazoa > Chordata > Mammalia > Primates > Cebidae > Cebus > Cebus imitator. The sequence continues at coordinate 9,884,522 of NW_016107397.1, read as the reverse complement.
GCCCTCCTGCCCTGCTCCTCTTGGGAGATGGGTCTCTGAGGATGCCTGGTGCAGATGGCTGAGTCCCTGCACTGAATGTCTCCAACACAGACGTCCCCCAGCCTCCAGGAGTTTCCTTGTAGTAGGAAGCCTTATCAGATATCTAGTTTTTAAGATTCCTGTTTTTTTTTTTTTTTTCCTGTATCTGGAAAGGGGAGCTTTCCATTAGCAGTTACTTGTTCTAGTTTTTTTGTTTTTTGAAAGAGGGTCTTGCTCTGTTGCCCAGGCTGGAGTGCAGTGGTGTGATCATAGCTCACTGTAGCTTCAACCTCCCGGGCTCAAGTGATCCTCCCCCCTCAGCTTCTGGAGTAGCTGGGACTATAGGTGTGCACCATCATGTCTGGATAATTAAAAAAACATTTTTTTTTTAATAGAGACCGGGTCTCACAATGCTGTCCAGGCTGGTTTTGAACTTCTGGGCTCAAGCCATCCTCCTGTCTTGGCTTCCCAAGGAGCTGGGACTACAGGCATATGCCACCATGCCTGGCTAATTTTTTTGGGGGGGGGTCTTGCTATGTCTCCCCTCCTGGCCTCAAGTGATCCACCTGCCTCGGCCTCTCAAAGTGCTGGGATTACAGGCATGAGGCACTATAGCCAGCTTCAAAAATAATTCTGTTTTTGAATTAGACCCCCAGATTTTCATTTTGGGACCCTAATGTCTCACCATCATCCATCGGCTTCCCAGCCTGCAGGGGCCTGAAGCAGGGTTGGGAGGGGAAGGTCTGGCCCCGATAAGAGGCCCCTCCCTATCTTCTCACCCCAGGTGGACCCAAAACACCTGGGGGAAAGACACCCACTGCGCAGAACTCGACGTGGCTGGGACAGGGGGAACTGCAAACGCTGCTGGGGGCTGATAACAAAGGCTTCTCTGCAAAACGAATTTTTCCCGACACTGCAAAATACTTTGGACGGTTGCCCAGGATTCTCTTCCCTTTCCAAAACTCTTTCAATTCTTCTCATTACCCAGCCTCGATTAGGTGCTAACCTCTCTTTAACACTTGATAGCTCTGATGGTGGCCCATTAAGGAGGACCGCTCATCTTTAGTTTCATCGGCTGGCAGCCTTAGCTGGCAAGGGCTGAGGGAGCCCTGGAATAGAGGGGGCTGGCAGGGCTCACCTGGAGGGTTCTGAGCCACAGTCTCCACTGCTGCCAGCTCTGTTGGGGCCAGGGGATGCTGCCATGCTCCCATGGTGCAGAGACAGGCTCGCGGGCAGTGATCCTGCAAGCCCGCCTTCACCCTCCCTATTTCTCCCCCTCCTGCCTTGCCCCTCCAATGCCGGCCTCTCCATCTGCATTCTGTACTCCTTTTGCACAGGCTGGTTAACAGCTTAACACATGAATTTCTTATGGGAACTCTCTGCTCCCAGCCTACTCTGCCCTCCTGTTTGTTCCTATCTCTGAGGCTCCTTTCATCTATAAAATAAGGGTAACAGTAACATTTCTGAGAGTGGTTGTCGACATTAAATTGGATCAGGTATGCAGGCTGAGCCCCTCCACGTGCCTGGCTGCAGCACGTGAGAGCTACTCTTTTTAAAAGCCCAGACCTGGCTTGGGCTCTCTGCACATAGGGTGGATAGACCCCCATTACCTACAAGTTAAAGAACAAGCTTGCATGTGTCTGTTGGCCATGGGCAAGCCCACCAGGGACAGAGGCTTATCTTCCATGCTCAAGAGCAACTCTGAGTCCATTCCACACAGTAGGTCTTAAGGGCCTACTATGTACAAGGCTGTTAGTCAGAGGCATGTGTGCGGTGGCCCTGTTCTCACAGAACGGCACCTGTGACCCTCCACCTGTGGCCCTCTGTGGCCTGTCCTACCCATGACCCTCCCAGATCTGAGAGGCACGTACCGTCCAGGTCTAAGGCGTCAAACCCGCCACTGTCATTGTCTTCTTCGACTGTGCTGCAAGATACAAGGGAGGGATGGGGAAAGCATGCATGTAAGCACGACTGTGCGTGTGTGTATGCAGGCAGAGGAGGGGGAAGCTTCCGGGTTTCCAAATGGCCTTGCTTCTGAGAGGGCAGTGTGGATGGAGGAGGTTGGGACAAGGAGGGGTGGAGGAGGCCGGAGGCTCCCGGGGAGGGTGGGCGGCCTGGAGGTCTTGGAGGTTGCGCCCTCCAGCAGGGGAGGAGGAAAGCTGGGGCAGGTGAAAAGAGGCCCTGTGGGCCCCACCTGCCATTCACTTCTGTCTCACTCTTCTCTGACACAGTGCAGGACTGAGATCCATCTGCCTTGTGTGATGGGTCTGGGAGCTGAGCGCCCCTTAGTTGGAGTGGACCGGCAATTGTCTGCCTGTGGTTCTTGCAGTAGTGCTTCAAGGCAGAGGTGGCTTTGGTGCAGATGCCACATATGGTTTCCAAAAGCTGCTTTCAACACCTGTCCCCAGCTGGCCAGAGGGAGTTCCCCCAACACAGCTGCTGGTGGAAGGGCTGGCATGGGTTTTTTTTTTTTTTTTTGAGATGGAGTTTCGCTCCTGTCACCTAGGCTGGAGTGCAATGGTGTGATCTTGGCTCACTGCAACCGCCATCTCCCGGTTCAAGCAATTCTCCTGCCTCAGCCTCCCCAGTACCTAGCATGACAGCCATGTGCCACCATGCCCAGCTAATTATTTATTTTTGTACTTTTAGTAGAGATGGAGTTTTGCCTTGTTGGCCAGTCTGGTCTTGAACTCCTGACCTCAGGGGATCTGCCCACCTTAACCTCTCAAAGTGTTGGGATTACAGGCGTGACCCACTGTGGGTATGACCCACTGCAGGTGTGACCCACTGCACCTGGTCTTTGCCGCTGATCTCTGGAATCAGCCAGGGAAGGCCATACAGAGAAACCCAAACCCAGGCCCCAGAGGGAACAGAGGTGTGAATCCAGCCTCCTTGGTCACTGCTTGCTCTCTGCCCTTCTGGAAACTGCCCAACAACCTCTGACTTTGTAGGTGACGTGCCAAATCCTGGCAGACTGGAAACAACTGTAGCCTACGCATACCTCTACCGTGGTTCTCCTTGTGAGGACACTAATGATTTTCAGGAAGTAAGGAGAGTGGGAGAGGAGAGTGGAGAAGCCATTCATGAGTTTCTTTTGTTTTTTGTTTTTTTGGAGACAGACTCTTGCTCTGTTGCCCACGCTGGAGTGCAGTGGTGCAATCTCAGCTCACTGCAATTTCCATCTCCCAGGTTCAAAGTATTCTCCTGCCTCAGCCTCCCGAGTAGCTGGGATTACAAGTGCATGCCACCATGTCTGGCTAATTTTTTGTAATTTTAGTAGAGACGAGGTTTCACCATATTGGTCAGGCTGATCTCAAACTCCTGACCTCAGGTGATCCTCCTGTCTCAGCCTCCCAAACTGCTGGGATTACAGGTGTGAGCCACTGTGCTTGGCCATGAGTTTCTTATTTTTTGGCAGAAAAAGCCAAGCTCTGGGGCCGTGGGGCCTGGGAACCTGATTTCTGGGCAGCATGGGGCCACGGGTCATGGTTTTTATCCTTGTACAGGTAGCTTGTGATCCTGGGGAGGCCACTTCCCTCCTCCGAGCCTCAGCCTCTCATCTGTACAGTGAGCAGCACCCTGCCTTTCAAGGTTGCTTTGAGGACGGCTGAGTCAGCAAGCTTGGACTGGCTCAGAGACAGGGTAAGAAGGCTGATGGGATGGGGCAGATGCCCAGTCCTCCCTCACCTGCCACCCACCTGCGATGGGGCGCATCCTCCTTATAGCGTCTGACGATGGAGTCGTTTCCCGGGGGCTCAGCGGTGATTGACATGATGCTGCTGCGGCTCCGGGGGGGCTGCTGCAGAGACACACACACACACGTACACACACACACACACACGTTACGGGTGCATAAATATTACACACGCAGGGACTACATTAAATGCAAAATCATGCCTGCCTCCTGCTCAGGCAGCGTGGAGGCAGCGAGCCGGCTCTCAGTGGTGACCTTGGCTGGAGCAGGCTCATGCTCAGCCTGGAGTGGCCGCAGCCGCTGAGTTTGGAGCACATCTGTTCCCACATCTGCTCACAGGGAGGACGCAGGCGGGAGCTGGCCGGCTGGGGGACTGGGGCGCTGCCTCGCCATGGCACACAGGCTGAGCTCGAGGCCTCTGGGCTCCACCTGCTGTGGGCACCTGCTCTGGACATGGTGCACAGTGTGGGCCTGGGGTGTGGGGAGGGCAACAGTGTCCCTGGATGGCACAGCTGCTGGAGGGTGACCTTTGAAACCAGGCCTGCTGGCTCCTGGCCAGGGCTGCCCTTAATAAGAGCCTGGGATTCTGCCACTCAGAGCCGCCATCAGACAGGAATCATTCTTTATAAAATCTCTGCCTCCCCCAGGGCCTGATTCTGGAAGCTGAGCTGATAAGCTTCCCAGGGCTTCCCCTGGGGTTAAAATTTCGAATCCTGGGCCTTCTGCTGCCTGCTTCCTCGGATGCAGTGGCTGGGACCCTGCCCGGCTCTGCCCCCATGGGGGTTCTGGGCTGGGGGGTGGCCTGAGCTTCAGTTTTGCGGTGGTTCCAGCTGCTCACCGCCCCCTGCCCTGCCTGCCACCCGCTCCCCAGGCTGCGGGAGTTGCCAGGGGCTGAGAAGTTGCGGCAGAATTTTCGCCGCCTGTGCCATGTGCGCGACAGCCCCTGGGAGGCCCAGTTCCTCCTCCCACCAAGTGTTAAATTGGGAAAGGAGGTGGCAGGAAGGTGTAAATACATTGTGAGGCTGTGGAAACTGCTCTAAATAAACATAAAGGAGGCTGAGGCTGCAGCTCAGAGCAGGCAGCAGTGTTGCTCAGAGGCTGGGACTGGGGGAGGAAGGTGAGGTGGGTTGGGGCTGGTGGGGTGGACAAGGCTGGGCCCGGGCCAGTGTTCTGCAGCGGGAGAGGGTGGTGGGGACTAGCTGGGGCCCTGCATGGCATTCTGTGGGGGAGACAGAGTGGTGGGGATGAGCTGGGGGCCCTGAGACAGCACTTTCGAGGGAGACTGGGTGGTGAGGATGAGCTGGGGTCCCAGATGGCGTTCTGCAGGGGGGCTGGGTGGTGGGGATCATCTGGGGCCCTGGATGGCTTTCTGCAGGGGGACTGGGTGGTGGTGATAAGCTGGGGGGTCCTGGGATGACACTCTGGAGGGAGAGCGGGTGGTTGGGGTGAGCTAGGGCCCGGATGCTGTTCTGCAGGGGAGACAATGGAGGGGACCCCAGGTCGGGCGGAGGCCGCGGCTCACCATCTTGGTGAAGGAGTTGGTGATAGGCAGAGAGCCGCAGGAGCTGGGGCTGGCGTCCGTGCCTTCTTCCTCATGTCCTTTGGCTGTTCTCACGGGAGACGACGCGGGAGAGACAGAGAAAGGAGAAGGGAGCCAGGGAGGGTTTGAGGTGGAAGAGAGAGAGGAGAGGGATCAAACGGGGGAAAGCGAAGTCAGAGCCCTGTGGTCAGTAGGCGTATGGGGCTTTCTGTCTGGCATCTCCCAAACCTCCTCCGAACAAGGTGGGTATGGGGCCTCTTCTCTCCCTTGGGGCTCGCTCTCCTCTCTGTGGCATCTGCTGGAGAAAGAGCCCTCAAAAACCTCCTGTTTTTTGTTAAATTTAGTTTTTTATAGAGATGGTGTCTTGCTATATTGCCCAGGCTGGTCTTGAACTCCCAGCTTCAAGCAATCCTCCTGCCTTGGCCTCCCAAAGTGCTGGTATCATAGGCATAAAACTATCTCTTCTTTTCCCATCTCCCCCCACCACAGTAGGCTCCTGGGGGGTGGGTCTCATTTGCCAACATACCACAGCTCCCAGTGAGGGTCAACCCCCGGGCAGCCTGGGTCAAAGCTGGACAATGTCATGTGTCTCTGAGGATTGCGTGGGGTCCCTGGCTGGCATTTTCTGTGAACCATGGACAACCGGGCATGAGTCTTCCTGTCCAATTCTCTGCCATCAAAATGGACTCTGCCTCTCCCTGACAAGAAGGGCTGGCTGATGGGGATGAGGGCAAGCTGGGGGCCCAGTCTGCCTCCTCCTCAGTGAAGCCTCCGTTGGTGTCTCCGCCCCAAGCCCTGGCTCTGTTGTGGGTTGCCTGGGGACCGTGTGCTCATCCTCTCAGCCCTGGTGTGATGGCTTTGCCGTCCGTGTCCCCTCCTTGCTCCCACCCTTGCTTTGTGTGTCCGTGTTGTGTGCACAGACAGCTATGCATACATGCACCCCCATCAGTGGATGCCTTTCAGGGAGAAACCATACGCTGTCCCTCCCTGGGCCCCCAGCACCTGGCACTGGGCAGCCTGTTAAGGTCTGATGAGGAGCAAAGAAACCCCATGGCCACTATGTCCTTTCCCTGCCCTTTGGTGCAACCCCCTTCTCTGCTTCCTGCAGGCCCCAGGCCCTTTGCACCTCCCTTCTGATAAAGAAGGCCATTGAGACAGCAGATGTGGCCATGAGGGAGCTGGATGTCCCTGCCCCCTGCCGTCCTGGCCTCCCTCCCCTCCCCTCTGTGACCAGAGAGAACAGCCTTAAGCATGGGTCTGTACTCTTCACTCTCCTGCCCTCCCCAAAGCCACCTGGGGGAGGCTTCATCCTCGCCATGCAGGATTTCATCCATGTCTTCAGCGAGTGCCCGCTGTCTCAGCCCAGGGCTCTCCTGCTCTGCGCTCCGGGGCACCAGTGCAGCTTCCTATCGTGCACCTCCTGGTCTCCACACCTGTGTTATGGGCCCTTCTCTGACCTGAGGAGTCCGTCCGGACACTGTGTCCCTCCACCAAAAGGCTCCTGTTTCCAGCCCCAGTTTAAATGTCCCCCCCCCTTTTAAATTTTGAGACAAGGTCTCACTCGGTGACTCAGGCTGGCATGCAGTGGTGCGATCTTGGCTCACTGCAACCTCCAACTCCCGGGCTCAAGTGATTCTCCTGGCTCAGCTTCCTGAGTAGCTGGGATTACAGGCAGCCGCTGCCATGCCAGGAGTATTTTTAGTAGAGACAGGGTTTCACCATGTTGGCCAGGCTGGTCTTGAATTCCTGACCTCAGGTGATCCACCTATCTCGGCCTCCCAGAGAGCTGGGATTATAGGCTTGAGCCAACACACCCAGGAAATGTGCCCTTCTTGACGGATCCTTCGCCAACCACTCTTGGGATCCATGCACTTTCTACCTCCTGGCTATGGCCCTGCCTGAGTGTGTGGTCTCTATGGGTGTCTACTCGGCTTTCCAGCACTTGGCACATAGTAGGTGCTTGATTTGCTTAGGCAAGCCCTACTAGCTGATCTGTCACTCCCAGAGACATGGTGAGGACCAAAGAGAAGATTTTGAAGGCAGTGTGTCTCGGAAAGCCAGGGACTGATGAATCAACCAGCCTCCCGTGAAGTCCTGTGGGGGACCGCCTGGTTAAAAGTCTTGCAAGAGGGTCAAACAGTCCTCTCACTGAGAAGCCATGGGCACAACGTTCAGCTGATGTACCAGAGGTTCCGGACAGACCCACTGGGAGAGGCAGGGAGGCGTAGAGGGAACCACAGAAGGGACATTTCACGGTCAGGGCTCCTGCCCGCTTTGAATGACAATGAACGTTAACTGCTATATGGATGGACGCCCACCACCCCGAGACCCCCGAGGCCCCGCCACGTTTACCCCGCAGGATTAATCAATACAGGGGGAGAAGCAGATGGACCAAGAGAGACAGAGTGACAGATGAGACAGGCCGAGAGAGATCCGGGCGTCTCCTAACCTTGAAAATCTGATGCTCGCTTCAGGCTGATGGGGGATTTGGCTCTCTGCAGCTAACAGGGAGGGGAGGGAAAGAAACAAGACAGGACACAAATCAAACAAGGCCCTAGACACATGTCACCGGAGCTTAGAAAAAACTAAAGCGAGGCCAACCATCCTGCCCCTCGTCACAGAGCTGCCTGGGTTGGCCTGGAGTGCACATGGACCGACGCGCATCTCCCTCGGCCAGGACTACAAGACACAGGAGCTCCCCTGGGCTCAAATCAGGCAGCTGCTGGTACAGACAAGCTCTCCTCCCAGGGCGGCTGTGCAATATGGCTCTTGGCAGAAGACAGGACAGGAGCCAAGAGCAGCAGAGGCGACTGAGCCACGCACGGGGAGTGTGAGGCTGAGCAGGTTTCAGAAGAGGGTGAGGCTGCTTGGGCAGGTGCCTTGGCCCAGGGTGCTAACGGGGGCCCAGTCAGCTCAGATGTGCTGCCTCAGGCCTTCAGGCTCACTGTGCGCTAGGCTGGGAGAGGCAGAGGCACTGTCAGGCTCTGCCGTGCTGTCTCATTC
>NW_016107397.1:9868717-9875807 GCF_001604975.1 Cebus imitator | reverse complement strand
CCTGCTAATTTTTGTATTTTTAGGAAAGATGGGATTTTGCCATGTTGGCTAGGCTGGTATCAAACTCCTTACCTCAGGTGATCTATCCACTTCGGCCTCCCAAAGTGCCGGGATTACAGGCATGAGCCACTGTGCTCAGCCTGAATTTTGAAATAATGCTTATTTCATTCTCTCTCTATCTATTTTTCTTTCGTTATTCAGACAGGGTCTTGCTCTGTTGCCCAGGCTGGAGTGCAGTAGTGGGATCATAGCTCACTGCAGCCTCTAACTCTTGGGCTCATGATCCTCCTGCCTCAGTCTCCTGAGTAGCTGGGACTACAGGTGTGTACCACTACGCCTGGCTAATTTTTTCCTTTATTTATTTTTTTGAGACACTGGGTCTTTCTATGTTGCCCAGGCTGATCTAGAACTCCTGACCTCAAGCAATCCTCCTGAGTTGGCCTTCCAAAGTGCTGGGATTACAGGCGTGGGCCACCATGCCCAGCCTCTCTTTCTTTCCCTCTCTTTTAACTTATGTTACATTTATAAGAGAGAGGGAATCAGTAAAAATGTACAAATGAGTGAGTGGGCAGGATTTTCAACTTACAGTGTTGAAATAGGTTGAGTCACAGTCTGGGCACCTAAGACCTACCCAGAAGTGGGCGTGGCCGTGCTGCCCTGTCGCCGCCTGCAGGGGCCCCCGGCTCCCAGTCTTCCTGCCCTGCACCTGCACCCCCTCCCTCCACACCCATGCACCTGGATGCCCTTCAGGTTCATCCTGCGCTGGGGCGGGTGGTAGGGCAGGAAGTACTTGCTGTCTTCGGGTGACTCCTCCGAGGTGGAAGAATCGTCAGCTTCTTGACCATTGGTCCTGGGGCTGGCATCCCCAAAGTTCTGAGAGATGATGGTTACTGGCAGGTTCCTGGGCAGACTCTGGGGACAGAGAGAAGCCGGCGTTAGTGATGACGCTTGGTGACGAGCCACCAGTGGGCAGGATGGCTGGGCTGATGGCGCCACTGTTCTATCGGCCATTTGAGCTTGAAGCTCACTTCTGCCGTTCTTCTTTCCTGACCCTGACCATACCCCCAGACACCAAGCCCCATCATTCCAGCCTAACGATGCCTCCTCCTCACAGGCTTCTGGGCCAGTCTCCTAAGCAAGCCCTGGTCTTCTCGTACCATGGTAAAGATCTTGCCTCCTAATGGGTCTCAGCCCCTTATATCTCATCTGCTACCCTTACATTTCCAATTTCTAGCCCTGTGACTGAGCTAAAAGTAGAAAAAATATTCAGAATGACTAGATGATGCTAAAAACAAAAAACAAAAAACAAAAACCAACAGTGCTAGGTACTGTCTGGAGTGCTTCATAGCCACCACCTCATTGAATCCTTCCTGACAAGTACAGATGGTTGTTGATAATCACCTTTTACAAAATAGGAAGTGGAGTGCTGTGGCATGATGGAGCTTCTGTGTGGCCCACAAAGCCACACAGTACCCTCATGCCGTGCTGCCTCCACACTCAAAGCTTCTTGTCCCACTCCCAGTGCAAAATCATTCAGGGGCTCAAACAACAGGAAAGCTCATTGGTGTGCACAGCCCACCCTGGCATGCCCCGTTACCCCCTTGCCACTGCTCCTTGACTCCTACTCTGCGGGTGGGTGGAAGCGCCAGTCATGGCCTGCTGGTAGGCCGCATGCCAGGCCATGTTCATGCTGTAACTGCGGTTGGGAATACAGATCCTCCTGAAGTGCTGGGATTACATGTGTGAGCCAAGGCGCCCGGTCAGGGTCCTTTCCTTTCTAAATGAGGACACTAAGTATGCTTTCCTTGCAGGACAGTTCTGTGGGGTCAATGAGGTAATGCACAGAGGACATGTTGCGTGGCACCTGCCCGTGACAGTGCTCGGTAAACCCAGAGCTACCATAGTGATAAGATCTACCTTGGAGGCAGCATTCCTTCATTTCTCAGTGCCTGGGGCCCTGATGGGAAATGCACTCTGCAATTCACACGGGCGTCTTAAACCCAGTGATGGTTCAGGTGTGTGGGGGGGAACCCCAGTGGGGGGCCAGCAGCTGTGTGTAGTCAGTTGAGAGGGCGCTGAGGATCCTAAGAGGGAGGCTGCCCAGTGAGGAAGTGGCTGGGTCAGGCTTGACCCTAAATCTTATTTACACTTTTAATTTTAATTTTTTAAATTTTAAAAAATGTTCACTCTGTGGCCCAGACTGGTCTTGAACTCCTGTCCTAAAGCGATCCTCCTACCTCAGCCTCCCAAAATGCTGAGATTACAGGCAAGAGCCACTGAGCCCAGCCCTACCAATTTCAAAATGAGTGGTTTCTACTCATCACTAACCAGACACAAACACAAGGCTGAAAGATGTGGATTATTCTGGGTGTGGGAGGGACCTTCTGGCTTCAAGTAGATGAAGAGCTGACTGGGCACAGTGGCTTACGCCTGTAATTCCAGCACTTTGGGAGGCCAAGGTGGGAAGGATTGCTTGAGGATGGAGTTCAAGACCAGTCTGGGAAATAGTGAGACCTTGTCTGCACAAAAAAATACAAAATTAGCCAGGCATGGTGGTGTGTGCCCTTAGTCCTGCTACCTAGGAGGCTGAGGTGGGAGGATCTCTTGAGCACAGGAATTTGAGGCTGCAGTGAGCTGTGATGGTGCAACTGCACTCTAGCCTGGGTGACAGAGCAAGACCCTAATTCAAAAAAAAGACAAAAAAAACAAAAAACAAGGGCAGACACGGTGGCTCATGCCTATAATCCCAGCAATTTGGGAGGCCGAGGCAGGCAGGTCAAGAAATCAAGACCATCCTGGCCAATGTGGTGAAACCCCATCTCTACTAAAAATACAAAAATTAGCTGGGCACGGTGGCTCGTGACTGTAGTCCCAGCTACTCAGGAGGCTGAGGTAGGAGAATTGCCTGAACCCGGGAGGTAGAGGATACAGTGAGCCGAGATGGCGCCACTGCACTCTGACCCGGTAAGAGTGACACTGTCTCAAAAAAAAAAAAAAAAGCAAAGGACAGGGAGCTATTCATTTCAGGTGGAGGCGGCAACTGGCCAGAGCCCTCAGCGGGCGCCAGGGAACACCTGACTTCAGGCGCGGCGCTGCCTGTCCTGCCCCACCTGGTCCAGGTTGCTGCTGTCCTTGGAGAGGCGCCGGAGCTTGCTCTCCAGGTTGACGATGCAGGCCTCCCGCCGCACCATCTCGATCCTCATCTCGTCGTTCTTCTCCTCCAGCTCGCGGATCTGCTTCCTGTACTTGTCTTTTTCGATTAAGCACTGCGAGTACTGTGTCTGGGCTTCGTCTCGGGAGTGGAAAGCCTGCCAGGGAGAAGTGGGACAAAGGCTGCTTTGGGGCTGAACCTCAGCCAAATCCAGTTGGGCCCAGGGACAGGCATCGTCCCCATCCCAGGGGCCAGCCACGTCACCTGAGGCTCTAGTCTGGAGCCTGACTCCTGGGCGTGTCAGTCACTACCATCTTCATTAACATGGTCACAGAACCGTTGGTCCGACCCTTGCTAGTGGCAGGCTCTGTGTTGAGAACTTTGATGCGGTATCCCTTGAAGGCCGCAGCCTGCCCCTGTGAGGTGGCGCTACTGTAATTATTTCCATCTTACAGGTGAGGGCACTGAGGTCTCACAGGGGTGGCAGTTTGCCTATGGGCACACATCTTATGAATGACAGGGCTGGATCTGAACCCCTCCCTCTCACCCGAGAGACCAGAAAACATTTAAGAACCATGCTTGGTTGGGGGAGTTGCTGGAGCCCAGCTCAGAGGCCCCCGATACCCAAATGCCTGCGAGATAGAACTCATTTTTGGAACAGAAATGGGAAAGATGGATTCAGGAGTAATCCCTGCATCGTCAGTGATGTTGCACTGGGCAAAACTCTCTGAAAGACCTGGTGGTCTGGGGCGTGGGCCCCACGGTGCAGCCTTGCCGCCTGCACGCTGCAGGTGGTGCCTGTACCTGGTCCCGCTCCCGCTCCACCTCCTCCAGCTGCAGCATGACCGTGTTCATGCGGTGCTTGTACATTTCACAGTCCTTCCCCAGGGTCGAGCACTTGAGCTCGAGGTCCTCCTTCTCCTCCAGGTACTGCGAGCAACACAGAGAAATCAATACATGCATCAAGCAATCAATAGGTCAGGGCTGACAGCTGTTCTCTGCTCATGCCTTCCCGCCAGCTGGCTGGAGCTGGCCTGTCCCTCCCTAAGCTGGCATGGTCAGCACATGGCCTGTCCTTCTGAGAACTGGCTATCTGACCACAGGGGCTCAAGGTAGGAGGCCAATCAACCCAGCATTGTCATGAAACCACTACACACCAGGAAACACAGGGGAGGCCAGTGTGGCCTCAATCAGGAGGGGGACACAGGTGCTAAGCTGGTGCAGTAGCTCGTAAATGCCCAAGCGTGGCCTGCACATCTGGGATCCTGCAGTCTGCAAGGTGTGGGTGAGGCTCTGGGACTCGCACCCTGGCAGGTATGTCGGTTTCCCCAATCCCAAGCTCTCATCCTCCCCTCTGCCACACTGCCCCACCCCCAGGCCCTCACCTGGTTGGTAAACTGTAACTCCTGCAAGGGGCTGAATACTGGGAAGCGCAGGGGATCTGTGCCAGGGGTCTGACCTAGTCCTCTGATAGGAGTGTGGGGTCAGGGAGGTCCTGCTGACACACACCACTGCCCCCTGGTATGAAGGGGACCTGCTCCCACCTTGTCCCGCAGCTCTTCCGCCTGGCGGGCCTCCTCCTGTAAATTATAGATCTTGTTGACTAGCTCCTGCCGGTCCTCGAGGGCCTCCTTGCGGTCGTGTTCCAGGATGTCCAGGATGGCCTTGTCTGAGTCCGGCAAGCTGCGCTTCCCGGCCTGGGTGGGAGGGAGAGGGTTTAACAGGGTCAGGGTGGGGGCGGGGAGCCAGGTGGTCCGGGAAGGGAGGGGACAGAAGAGCCAGCAACAGACACAGACAGAGAAGAAGTTTTTGTGCCTGGAAGATAGAGGAAAGAAGAGACCTATGTCCCTTGGGGTCTCTAGGAAGCTTAAAATTTAAGAAGTTTATCGCCTGGAAAGAAGCATAAAACTGGCTTCTCCTTGGGAGTATCCTGGGCCTTTTGTTCTCCCTTATCAGAGCCCAGGGAAGCAACTGTTGGACCCTAAACACTTCACAGGCGACAGCAAAGGGAGGGTGGATGCGCTTTTTTAGATGCTGCCCCTGAAATACCCAGGAATGTGTTCTGGTGAAGCTGGGTTCATCCTCCGCTCCGAAACAGCCTTAGTCACCAGGCAGCCACTCCTGGGAGGAATCGTTCTGGAGGGAGGAGGAGGATGGTTTTTTTTTCTTGCCCTGCAGGTATGTTTTGGGATGTCACTCCTCAGCAACTTCCTCCTCCATGCCCACAAATGATTCCATGATGACCAATGCCAGGAGGCATCTGGGGTTGCAGCAAGTGGTGTGGAGCTTAGAGTTGAGTTTCTTGGAATCTTTAAGGGCACGAAGGTTTCCTGGATGTCCTTTTCTCTTCCCACAGTGCCCAGGGCATTGATTTCCACATGGATGGTGGTTTTCCCGGAGTGCTTCAAATAAGGACATGTTTTCTCAAGTATTATCTCATGTCGCTGACACATGGGTGGTGAGGGTCACCGCTTTACAGAGGAGGAGGCACAGGTGCCCAAGTGGGGCACGCATGTCTATGATCCTGCGGTCAGCATGGTGTAGGTGAGGCTCTGGGACTCACACCCCGGAAGGTGCGTCTGTCTCCGCAACCCCAAGCCCTCATTCTCCTGCTGCCCACGCTGTCCCAGCCCCCAGGCCCTCACCTGGATGATGGACTGCAGCTCCTGGTTTTTGGTTTTCAGCATCTCATTCTCCCGCTCCAGCTCCAGAACCTGCTCCTTCTTGGGCCTATTTTCAATGTCATTCTTCAGTTTCAGAGACTGATTTCTCTCCAGCTTACATTCCTCCTCCATTTTATTCAACCGGTGCTTCAGCTGATCGATCTGAAACACCCCAAGGGTGCCGAGGGGAGAATGCAGGTGTTAAGAAACACTCAGAAAAGGCAACGCTTCCCCAGAGCCCACTGGGCTTGCAGCATAACCTGAGGTATGCCCATCTCTCCTTCTTCCAGGGGCAGAGAAGAGCTCCAGGAAGCCTTCTCCAGTAAAACAAACCGTTATCTCCCTGTTGATGGAGAGTCTATTAGAATAGCTTTAAAGCTATTAGTCTATTTCAGAGTAGCTTTAAAGGGGCTATGGGCCTCAGAGAAAACTCCCTCAACCTTTTTCGGATGGAATAGGTTATGGATTAGGATAAAAGAGATCAAAGCTGGTATTTTCCACTTCAACACCCTTGTCTGATGGGTTTCAAATTCTGACCCTCAGAACCAAGGATTCCCCTGAAGAATCCCGGGGTTATCCAGGGGGAAGGAGGAGATGGTTGAGAAATCGGGGCTCTGGGCGTCCACCCTGACTTCACATCCCAGAACAGCTCTGCTTGCATGGTTTGTTCTCTTGGGTTTCACACAAGATTTTACTTGGATAACTAGCATTGTTGCTAAAAAGGAAGAGGTGGAGGAGGAAGAGGAAAAAGAAGAAAAAGCAGGAGGAGGAAGAGAAGAAGAAAAGAAGTGGAAGAAGAGGAAGGGGAAGAAGAGAAAGGGAAAGAAGAGGAAAAGGAAGAAGAAGAGGGGGAGGAAGGAGAAGGAGAGGAAGAGGAAGATAAAGAAGAGGAAAAGGAGGAAGAAGAAGAAAGAAGAAGGAGAACAGGAGGAAGAGGAGGAGAAAGGAGAAGAAGAGGAGAGGAAAAGACGGAGGAAGAAGGAGGAGGAGAAGGGGACGGGGAATGAGAAGGAGAAAGAGAAGAAGAAAAAGAAGAAGAAGAAGTGGAGGAGGAGAGGAGGAGGAGGAAGGAGGAGAGGGAGAGAGAGAGAGAGAGAGGAAAGTAGAGGGAGAAGAGGAATAAGAAGGAGGAGGAAGAGAAGAAAAAAAGAAGCAGAAAAAGGAGGGGAAGCAGAGAAGAAAAAAGAGGAAGAAGGGAGGTGGATCCAAGATGGCCGTTTAGGAACAGCTCAGGATTGCAGCTCCCAGTGAAAGCGCAGAGGGTGAGTGGACGCCA
>NW_016107397.1:9860417-9863252 GCF_001604975.1 Cebus imitator | reverse complement strand
TCTTCACATGTACCCCAAAACCTAAAATACAATAAAATAAATAAATGGGGAAAAAAAAAGAGGAAGAAGAAGGAGAAGAAGAGAAAGGAGGAGGGGGAAGAAGAAGAGGAGAAAGAAGCAGAAGAGGAAGGAGGAGGAGGAGGAGGAAGAGGAGGAGAAGAAACAAGAAAAAGAAGAGGAAGGAGGGGGAGAAGATGAAGAAGACAGCCTGAAGGCCACTGAACTGTAATTTCACAGGATCTTTGGCTTAAAGAACTTCCCTGGACTTAGCTGCAAAAAGAGTGGCTTCTTGGAGGAGACACTATTGCATCTGGAAATGAGACAAGTAGGGATGTGCTGATCTTCACACTCAAGAGTTTAGTGTCAGGAACTTCGACCAGCAGAAGACTTCTTCAACCTGTGTGGCTAGGCCTGTGTGCTTCCCCAAACACACTGGCCTTGCTAAAATACCCCAAACAAGAAGTTTGCATTCAAGGGCTATAAAGAAAGAAGTCACCAGAGGGGAGGGTGTCATTTTCAAATCTTAGTCTTGGAGGGAGAATTGTCTCAAGAAATCTGGCAGGCATTTCTCCTAATGCTATCCCTCCCCTAGTACCCCATCCCCCAACAGGCCCTTGTGTATGATGTTCCCCTCCCTAACCCAAATGACGGGGTGATGGACTCAGCAAACCACCATGGCACGTGTATACCTAGGTAACAAACCTGCATTTGTTTGTTTATACCTAGGTAACAAACATGCACATGTACCCCAGAACTTAAAGCATAATAATAATTAATAAAAGAAATCTGGCAGGTAGAGAGCAGTGGCTTTAGCAAGAAAAGAATGGCTGCTGCACCCCAGTGATTAGTCTGAGACAATGAAGAAATGGGCATGCAGGAAACAGCCTGAAGCCAAGAAAACCAGCCAGGGACTCTGCTGGCCAGATGTTCCTCCAAATTCTACTTACACTTTCTCACTGTTCATATATCTCCAGGGAAACATAACACAGGAGAAAGTTCCAGGAGAGAAACTTGTAAGTCCCTTCCACAGAGTAACTTCCCCAAATCCTAGGTAAAAACAGCATAGAAACCTCTCTTCCTGCTCATAAAGAAAAAAAAATGCTCCTCGGCATCTTCAAAGCTCAACCCAAGCGTCCAGTCCCGTGCTAATTCCCGAGTTCCACACGAGAAGGCATGGGGTGCTAGCATGGCGGGGTGCTTACTGGGTCAGTCACTCTGCCCAAGACTTACGGTTCAGTATCCCAGCAATCCTGGGGCATAGGTATTACTTTCATTATTGCCATCTGCAAAGGAGGAAACTGAGGCCAATAGCTAAGTAAGTAGTAAAGCAGAAAGCCAGAATTTCAACTCCAAACCACAGGACTTAAAAAGCTCATGCCCTTAACCAAAACACGGCTGCCTGCTATGCTGCTGACTCAATTCACCTGAATTTCGGTGGATTGTTTATAGATCTGTCTGCTTCACTGAATTGTCAGTGACCTGAGCACAGCTCACGTTATTTATCCCTGTGTCTCCCACAGTGCTTAGCACAGTGCCTCACACGTGGCAGGTGCTTAATAAATATTCTGAGAGTCTATTTTCCACCCAGCAGCCACAGTGATCCTTCTCAGATATAAATCAATTGTCACTCCTCAGCTCTCAATCCTTCAGAGGCTTCTCATCACAACTAGAATAAATCCCAAAGTTCTTACCATGCCCCCAGGATCTGGACCCTGGCCATCCCATCCACTCCCTCTGCAACAGTTGCTTATTTGGCTCTGGCCCCACTGACTCTCCTGCCATTTCTTTTCTCTTTCTTTTCTTGTCCTGCCCTTTCCCCTCCCCCTCCTCTTCCTCTCCCTTTCCCTTCCCTTCCTTTCTTTCTTTTCTTCTCTCTCTCTCTCTCTCTCACATCAGGCATGGCTCACTGCAGCCTCAACCTCCTGGGCTTAGGCGATCATCCTGCCTTATCCTCCCAAGCAGCTGGGACTACAGGCTCATATCACCATGCCCGGCTAATTTTTGTAGTGATGGGGTTTTGCCATGTTGCCCATGCTGGTCTCCAACTCCTGGACTGAAGCGATCCTCCTGCCTTGGCCTCCCAAAGTGCTGGGATTACAGGTGTGAGCCATTGAGCCCAGCTTTCCTGCTGTTTCTTCAAAAACAAAAACAAAACATGCCCCTACTTGTGGCCTTTGTGTTTTCCCCCTGAGACTGGCATGGTTGGTTCCTTTCATCTCTTCAGATCTCTTTTCACGTGTCTCCTCCTCAGAGATCTTTCCTGGCCACCCTAGTTAAAGTAGCACCCCTCAGGTTCTGTTCTCACACTCTGTCTTCTCTTCTTGATAGCACTCATTACTACTATTTATGCATTTGTTTTCTGATTACAATGTTAGCTCCACGACAGTAGGGTTTTAGTATTGAGCTATGTATCCCTGGAAAACAGCCTGGGGGCCAGGTGTGGTGGCTTACACCTGTAATCCCAACACTTTGGGAGGCCAAGGTGGGCAGATTGCCTGAGCCCAGGAGGTCTTGAACTTGAAAAAGAAAGATGCAAATATCCTTAACACATTTGCAGAGTGAGCCTTTCTGGGAGCCCTACTGGGTCTACATGTGTCTGGGCAACATGTCTCAACTAAAAATAGAAAAAGGAGTGAGAGGTAGGAAAAAATAGAAAAAAATAGCTGACATGGCAGGTACCTATAGTCCCAGCTACTTGGGAAGCTGAGGTGGGAGGATCACCTGAGCCTGCAAGGCCAAAGCTACAGTGATCTGTGATCGTACCACCGCATTCCTGCCTGGGTGACAGACTGAGACTCTATAAAAAAAAAAAAAAAAAACAGAATAGAAAAGAGT
>NW_016107397.1:9826151-9859623 GCF_001604975.1 Cebus imitator | reverse complement strand
ATGCCAGATGTTGGTGATGGGGAGGAAGGCAGCAAATCACACTGCCACGTGTGTACCTATGCAACAATTTTGCATGTTCTTCACATGTACCCCAAAACCTAAAATGCAATAAAATAAATAAATGGGGGAAAAAAATAAAAAATAACAAATAAAAAAATAAAAAATCTGAAAAAAAAAAAAGAAAAAAGAAAAAAGAAAAAAGAATAGCCTGGTACCTGCAGTCCCAGTGACTTTGGAGGCTGAGACAGGAGAATAGCTTGAGTCTAGGAGGTCAAGGCTGCAGTAAGCCATGATTGCACCACTGCTGCCTGGGCAGTGGAAGGCCCTGTCTCAAAAAAAATAGAAAGAAAGAAAAGGAAGGAAGGAGGAAGGAAGGAAAAGAGAGAGGAAGGGAGGAAGGAGGCAAGAAAAGGGAGAGAGGAAGGAAGGAAAAGTTAGGAAGGAAGGAGGGAGGAAGGAAGGAAGGGAGGGAGGAAAAGAAAAGGAAAGAAAGAAAAATTAAAGAAAAAAAAGGAAAAAAGAAGAGAAAAGAAAAAAAGAAATGAAAAAAGAAAGATGCAGATCTCTTTAACTCATTCGCGGAGCGAGCCATTCTGGGAGCCCTACCGGGTCTGCCTGCGCATGGCAAGGTCGGTCTGGGCCCGAGCAGGCGGTGGAAAGCCGCACTGGGTCAGTCCTTGTGCGCATGTCTGCCCATGCGCATAGGCGATGTAGGCAGCCGAACCGGTAGCGCTAAGCACTATGGGTACATGCACAGGCGCATGGCAGACCTAGGAACCCCAGAGGCCCTGTGTCCTTCATTTCCTCTCACCTGCCTGGGCAGGGAGCTCTGGCAGACCATGTGCACGTGCCTGCATCTGCTTTATGGGGGACTTGAGCCCCGGTGACATTTGTTTTCCCCTGGCTCATCCTGGTGGAGTAACCCTTGGGCACCCCTCACCTCGAGTTGGAGGTCTCGGCTCCTCATGACCGCCATGTTCTTCTCCTCACTGAGCTGTGCGTAACGCATGGCTAAGTTGTAATTGTCGTCTTTCACCTTGACCAGCTCATCATTGTAGCTGTCCCGCTCTTCCTTCATCTTGTAGTAGCGCTCCTGGAAGGTCAGCAGCTCCATGCGCGTCAGCGTCATCTGCTTCTTTTCATCCTCCAGCTGCCGCAACCTGGCCAGCAGCTCGCATCGCTGCAGGTCCTTGGCCTTCATCTGCTGCTGCAGCTTGATGACCTCGTTCATCAGGAAGTGCGTGAGGCCCTCGTGGCCCTCCTCCACTGTGGAGAGGGGGCACCCAGTCAGGCCTGAGGACTGGGAAGGGGAAAAAGGAGGTTCCAGACGCAGGGCAGGTGCCATTCATTCACTCACTCAACTCACCAATGTTGTACCGAGCTCTTACTCACTCTCCCCGAGAGGCACTGGGGATTCAGAGGGAGCAAGACTCACAGCCTTGGCCCCGGGAGAGCTTAAGGTATAATAAGAGAAAGACATTTAAAAAAAAAATCAAATGATTATCACAAACAATTACAGACCGTGATAATTTCACAAAGTAAAGGTAGATGGGGCTATGAGAGTGTGTAGCAGGGGCCCAGATGCAGCCTCATGGGCAGAAGGGGTTGGAGAAGGCTCCTGATGGTTGAGCTAAAATGTTAAGTTCAGGAGGGAAAAGGCATTCTAGGAAATAACAGCATTGCCAAGGCCATATGGGGAGGCAGGAGGAACTTGGCATATTTCAGGAACTGAAGGAAGACCAAGGTGGCTGAAGGAGAGAGACAGAAGAGAAAGGCGATGCCGGAGGTGTCAGCGGGGCTGGACCATGAAGGGTCCTGGGTCTTGGCCGGGTGCAGTGGCTCATGTCTGTAATCCCAGCACTTTGGGAGGCCAAGGTGGGTGGATCACGAGGTCAGGAGTTGGAGGCCATCCTAGCCAACATGGTGAAATCCCATCTCTACTAAAAATACAAAAAGTTAGCTGGACGTGGTGGTGTGCACCTGTAGTCCCAGCTACTTGGGAGGCTGAGGCAGGAGAATAACTTAAACCTGGGAGATGGAGGTTGCAGTGAGCCGAGATTGCACAACTGTATTCCAGTCTGGCGACAGAGCGAGACTTTGTCTCAAAAAAATTTTTTTTTTTAATTTTTTGAGACAGGGTCTCACTCAGTCAGGCTGGAGTTGTACAGGGGCATGATCATAGCTTATTGCAGCCTTGAACTCCTGGGCCCAAGCAATTCTATGGCTGCAGCTTCCAAAAGCATTGGAATTTCAGGCATGAGCCACTGTGCCTGGCCAAGACCTGGGTGTTTACAAAGAAACAATGAAAAACCACCAAAGGGTTTGAAATAGGGGAGGAAGAATGGAGAAAGCACTGACTGACACAGATCGGGAATGAATATAGGGAGTTGACAGGGTTGTGGGAGTCTGGGCTGTAGGAAGTGTTGGGGAGGGAGAGAAGACTGATTCAAGAATGTTTAGAAAGGAAGATGAAGGCAAGATGCTCAAGGGCTCTGGTCCATGAGACACTTGAAAGAATGAGGCCAAGGCAAGGACAAGATCTGCAGGGTAGGGTGAACTTCTGTTCCACCTCGGTGCCATTAATGGGGGATGATCTGTGAACACCCACTTCTCTTGGCTCCTGCTTCACTTTGCCCCCTGTCACCTGTCTTTCATCATAAAGCAAAATAAATTGTTGACAGTTGACAGACCCCAGTTCTACATGTCATGGATTCACAGTGTTAGAACCATGCCACTACACACGCACGCACGCACGCACGCACACACGCACACACACACACCCCCTCCTATTAGCGTCCAGATGTTCCCAATGACAAAAGCACTTACCCACAATGGTGGAGAATCTCCGGGTGGGCTCTTTCCCAGTCACCAGTTTGTACAGCTCTGGGTAATAAAATTCCAGGCTCTCCAAGAAGACCACATAGCCCCTTTGCCCCTTGGTATGCAGAATGTCCAATAACCGGCCTGGGGAAAGACCAGATCACTCTGTGAGAATACATCTCTGATGGAATCCAAGTCTCTGTGGCTGGTCTCATCCTGGACTTGTGTCCCTCAATCAACTCTAAGAAGACAGTCCCCCCACGTTCTATCACATCTGAGTTGTATCTTGGAGCCCAGAAGATATAAATCGAAGTGCCAGGCCCTCTGCAGGGATTCGGTGAGCATTTGTTTTCTTTTTTTAATAAATTGGTAGAACCAAGATAAATGGAATTGCCACCCCAGTTTTGAAGAGCTTCCCAACTGACCAGGGCCAAAATGAACCATGTAGGCACCAGCTCTTCTGTGACTGAGGGAGATTGGAAGCATGATAAAAATTATGGAATGAAATGTGGTTATCTGGGAGTGAGAGCAGGAAGACATACTTGGGTGAAGGGCTAGGAAAATAGGAAGCAGGAATAGTTCTAAGTTTTTCTTTGGGATTACTACACAACCTGGAAACATCTTTAACCTAAATGTAATTCTTCCAGCAGGTTCCACTTTCTCTGCTACCAATTCCACTTATTGCTTACATTGTTGGGTCCTTTCTTAAACATTTTATTTTCAGATATTTCTTCTGAAATACAGAAGAAGAAAGGTAGGTCTTAAAACTCTACCTTTTCCCTAGGACAGACTGAAGAAATAAAAATTATGATATGTCAACCCTGGTTGTTTGGTGAAGCTGTCTGGAGCACTGTTTTGAGAAACATTCCAAAGTTACATCCAGGCTCAGTGGGAAAGCGTGCTGATTAGTGATGTCTGCCATGGATGCCAGAGAGTCGCAGCTGATGAGCTACTTACCACCAGCCACGCTGGGGGACAGCGATTCTCAAACCTTTTAAACTAATCCACAGAAAGAAAAACATTTAACATTGTGGCCTAGTGACCATAAACAAAGATAAGTCTACAAATACATGTGTACACACATGTACATGATATAAAATTAAAACAAGCTTCACAAACTATATTTATTACCTTTACTGAATATGGTAAAGTGTCATACCCACTGCCCCCCAACCCCAAAGTCAGGCTAGAAAAGCCTGTGGACCCCTTCGCAGAACATTTTTAAACAGATAAAGTATATCAGATTACAAAAGAAGCCAATTGTAATAAAATCCATTTATCAAATGTTAAATAAATTTGTGTTTCAGTAATAAACATACTTCTTTATCAATGCATTAAATAAGACCCCCTTGACAGGTCTAATTAGCACTGTAATTTTCAAAGAGAGATGAGTGTAAATGGTATTTTGAGAGATCTGCAATAGCTGTAGTGATATGGAGAGATCTGTAATTTTCATTTTTGCCTAAGTCAGAGGAATTACTAATCACGACTGTAATTTGTGGCTTCCTGACATTTGCAGTTGAAGGCAATGCTAAATTGCAGTTGAGGCTGGTAAAATAAAGATGTCACTTCTTTCCCCTCCCAGTTTATGGATCCTTTGAGTCATATACAGAGACAGTTTGAGCTCTATACACAGATGGGTGGGTCTGTGGACCTCAGTTGAAAAATCCCTGACCTAGAATAGCTACCAAAGGGTATGTCTGGAAGTTGCCGTGTGTGGTAACCCTCCCACTCCCACAAAGAGGTCCTAAGGTTACCTGCCCGGTTGATCTTGGATGGCAGCATGGGAGCATTAAGCACTTCATCTTCATCCTGCTCATCAATGACCTTACACTGACGCAGGTAGGGCGTGAGCTTGGCGGGGTTGATGTAGCGGCTGAGCATGTGCCGGTTACACTCCACATTCTCCCACAAGGCGTCCTCCTCATCCTTCAGCGTCTCCATGTAGTCATCCATCTCTGGCCCTCCTCCTTTTGGACATAAACCCCAACAAGATTAATAAAAGAGTCTCACCAGAACAGCTCTATAAACTCCTCTGGAGTGATCTCTAGAATATATTGTTAAGTTAAAAAAAAAAAAAAGTCCTGTACAGTAAAGTATATATGGCATTTTAGCTTTTATCTAAGAAAGGGGGTATGAATATAAAAACATGTATTTTCTTATATACTAAACATAGACAATGGAAATTTAGGCCATAAAATTTCTAAAAGATTATTTATAAGGCAGAGAGGGAAAATCCTGCAGTTGGAGTCTGCCCTTTCCATCCAAGTTTTTAATGTCTTACTAAAAATGTATAGTTCCCTAAACAATATATACTATTGGTTTTTGTTTTAAAATTTCACATAAATGGTGTCCTGCTGCATGTTTCCTTTTTCAACATGCTTGTTCTACCACATTTTTTTTTTTTTTAGATTTATCTATGTGGATACATGTAGATCAAACCATTCATTTTTAAAAAACAGCTTTATTGTGATATAATTCACATACCATACAAGTTATGTTTTTAATGTGTACAATTCAATGATTTTAGTATATTCACAGAGTTGTGCAGCCATCACCACCATCAATTCAAAAATATTTCCATCATTTCAAAAAGAAGTTTCTCACCCTTTATTAGCCACTCTCAATTTCCCTCTAATACCTGCCCCTCCAGCCTTGTACAACCACTTATCTACCTTCTGTCTGTATAGATCTGCCTTTTCTGTACATTTTATACAAGTGAAATACTACAATTTATGGTATTTCATGGCTGGCTTCTTTCACTTAGCAAGTTTTCAAGGTTTTTCCAGTTGTAACATGTATCAGAACTTCATTTATTTTAAATTGCTCAATGATTTTTCATTGCGTGGACATGCCACATTTTGCTTGTCTGTTTATTCACTGATGAACAGACATTTGCATTGTTTCTACCTTTTGTCTACTATGAACGATGCTGCTATGAACATCATGTACCAGTTTTTGTGTGACTGTATGTTTTTATTTCCCTTGGGTAGATACATAGGAGTGGAATTGCTAGGCCATATGGCAACTCTATATTTAACATTTTGAGGAACTGCCAAACTGTTTTCCAAAGCAGCTGCATCATTTTACATTGCCACCAGCAAGCCATGAGGATTTTAATTTCTCCATATTCTTGCTAACACTTGTTATTGTCTGCCTTTTTTATTACCACTCTCCTACTGAGTGTGAAGTAGCATCTCATTGTGGTTTTGATTTGCATTTCCCTAATGACAAACAATGTTGAGCATCTTTCCATGGGCATACTGGCCATTTGTGTATTGAGAGATGTCTATTTAAATCCTTTGCCCATTTTAAAATTGTGTTGTTTGTTTTTTTATTATTGGGTTGTAGGATTTTGTTATGTATTCTGGATGAAAGCCGCTCATCAGATATATGACTTGCAAATATTTTCTCCCATTCTGTCAGGTGTCTTTTCAGTTTCTTAAAGGCATTGTTTGTAGCACAAAAGCTTTAAATTTTGAGGTAGTCTAATTTATTTATTTTTTCTTTCATTTGTGCTCACGGCATGTGTCCAAAACACCATTGTCTACCTCAAGATGATGAAGACTAACTCCTGTTTTTTTCCTTTGAATATTATACCTTACCTCTTACATTGAGAATTATGATCCATTTTGAGTTAATTCTTGTGTATGGTATGAGGTAGGGGTCCAACTGCATTCTTTTATGTGTGGATGTCCAGTTGTCTAAGCACAGTTTGTTTGAAAAGATTATTCTTTCCTCATTGGATGATCTTGCTACCCTTGTTGAGAATCAACTGACCATAAATGTAAACATTTGGTTTTGCACTGTGAATTCTATTTCATTGATCTATATGTCTATCCTCATGCTAGCACTACACTGTCGTGATTACTGAAGATCTGTAGATTTGTAGTAGTCTTGAAGTTGGGAAGTATGAGTCTCCCAACGTTATTCTTTTTCAAGATTGTTTTGGCTATTAGGTGCCTTTTACCATTCTTATGAATTTTAGGATTAGGCTGTGAATTTCTGCAAAAAAGGCAGTTGGTATTTTCGTAGTGAATCTGCTGAATATGTAGATCAATTTGGGGAGTACTGCTACCTAACAATATTAAATCTTCTGATTTATGAATGTAGGGATGTCTTTCTTTAAATCTTTAATTTCTTTCAGCAATGTTTCATAGTTCTCAGTGTACAAGTCTTGCACTTATTTTGTTAAATATATTCCTAAGTATTTCATTATTTTTGATGACATTATAAAGGGGAGCTGTTTTCTTAATTTCATCTGCGGAATATTCATTGCTGGTCTATAGATACATAATTTATTTTTGTGTATTGATCTTGTGTTGTGCAACCTTGTGAAATCATTTATTAGTTCTGATAGTTTATTAGTAGATATCTTATATCCTAGATATAAGATCATGTCATTTGCAGATGAAGATAGTTTTATTTCTCTCTTTCCAATCTGGGTGCCTTTTATTTCTCTTTCTTGTCTAATTGCTCTTGCTAAAACCTCCAGTACAATGTTGGATAGAAGTGTTGACAGCAGGAATCCTTGTTTTGTTACTGATGTTAGCGGAAGGCATCCAATCTTTCACTGTCAAGTATGACATTAGCTCTAGGCTTTTGCTTTTGTTTGTAAAATCGATGTCCTTTATCAAGTTGAGGAAGTTTTCTTACCTTCTTGGTTTGTTGAATGTTTTTGTCCTGAAAGGGTTCTTGATTTTGTCAGATGCTTTTCCTGCATTTATTGAGGCTGCCATGTGGTTTTTGTTTTTTATTCTATTGATATGGTTACATTACCTGACTTTCAGATGTTAAACCAACCTTGTATTCCTGGCATAAATCCCACATAG
Source organism: Cebus imitator (assembly GCF_001604975.1). Lineage (NCBI taxonomy): Eukaryota > Metazoa > Chordata > Mammalia > Primates > Cebidae > Cebus > Cebus imitator. The sequence goes on along the minus strand of NW_016107397.1, from coordinate 9,851,971 downwards.
TCATGGTGTATAATTATTTTGATACATTGCTGGATTCAATTAGCTAGTTTTTAAAAATAGGATTTTTGCATTCATATTCATAAGAGATATAGGTCTGGAGTTTTGTTTTCCTGTGATGTCATTGTCTGGTTTTGCTATCAGGATATATCAGGGTATTTCTTTTCCTGTAATGTCATTGTCTGGATTTAATATTGGCTTCACAGAGTGAATTAGGAAGTGTTTCTTCCTCTTCTGCTTTTTGGAAGAGGCTTTTAAGAATTGGTATTTTTCATTTGTTTGGTAGAACTTACAAGTGAATACATCTGGGTCTGGGTTTTCTTTGTGGATTATTATTTTTACAAATTCAGTCTCCTTATTACAGGTCTGTTCATATTTTCTGTGAGTCTTGAGCCAGTTATAGTAGTTTGTGTGTTTCCAGGAATTTGTCCATTATATCATTATATCTAAGTTATCTAATTTATTGGTAATTGCTCATAGTTCCCTTCATAATTCTTTTTATATCTGTCAGTTCAGTTATAATTTCTCCTCTTTCATTTCTGATTTTAGTAATTGGCATCTTCTCTCTTATTTTGTTGCCATATCAAAGAACCAACTTTTGGTTTCATTAATTTTCTGTATTCCTTTTCTCAGGTTCATTTGCTTCTGCTCTAGTCTTGATTATTCCTTTATTTTCCTTGCTTTAGGTTTAGTTTGCTCTTCTTTTTCTACATTTGTAAGGGAGTAGCTAAAATTATATCTCCTCCCTTTTTTTATATAATTTGCAAAATATATAATTTGCAAAAATTATAACAGAAAATTCTGACAGTGAAAGAGATCTGACCTAACCAACTCCATCTTGCTTCTAACCTCCAGGTTGTCCTTGTTCATTCCTGGGCAGAGGCCAAACTAACTTAGGGAGGAACGTAGTTCATAGATTAATGTATTATTCTGCTGCTGTCAGATGGTGTGTACTACAGATGTCTGTTAGGTCTAGTGTGTGTGTGTGTGTGCGCGCGTGTTTTTTTTTTTTTTTTTTTTTTGACAGAGCCTCCCTCTTGTCGCCCAGGCTGGAGTGCAGTGGTGCAATCTTGGCTCACTGCAACTTCTGCTTCCTGGGTTCCAGCAAGCATGTCTGGCTAATTTTTGTATTTTTAGTAGAGACAGGGTTTCACCACGTTGGTCAGGCTGGTCTCAAATTCCTTATCTCAAGTGATCTGCCTGCCTCAGCCCCCCCAAAGTGCTGGAATTACAGGCGTGAGCCACTGCGCCCAGCCAGGTCTGGTTTGTTTATAGTGTTGTGCAAGTCTCTTTTTTGTTGATCTTCTGCCTAGTTGTTCTATCCATTATTGAAAGTAGAGTAATAATGTCTTCAACTCTTATTGTTGAATTGTCTATCCCTCCAGTTCTGTCCGTCTTTGCTTCATGTATCTGGGGCTCTGTGCTAGGTGCATATGCTTATAACTCTTATAGCTTCCCAGTGGATTGACCATTTTATTATTATGAGATGTTCTTCTTTAGCCACGGACAAATTCCTGGACCTGGCGATTTCATATATGGTGGGATGGGTGGGTGTGCTGGGGGCAATTGAGCTAAAAGGTAGCATTGATGTAGCCACGGATGTTGGAGCTGAGCCAGGGTGAAGAGACGTGCAGGTAGGTCAAGACTATCAGGGCAGAGAAGAAATAAGCAAGCAGAGGAAGCTGGTCTGCTGAGCGGCGCCACGGCAAGACCATGAGGTTCCATGAGAAGTGGATGGCCAGGGTCACCTCTCTTAGTGCATAACTCCGTTCCCATCCTCATGAGCCTTGGGCTTCTGTGGTGTGTGGTCCTTGTTGTAGGCTTTCAGCATACCTCCACCTTCCCCATTAATTTGAGCTATTAAAAATTTTTTTTGAAAATTATTATTTTAGAGACAAGGTTTTGCTCTGCCACCCACGCTGGGATGCAGGGGGGCAATCATAGCTCACGGTAGCCTCAAACTCCTTGGCTCAAGCAGTCCTCCCACCTTAGCCTCCTGAGTGGCTAGGACTACAGGTGTGTGCCTCCATGCCCAACTATTTTTAACATTTTTGTAGAGACAGGGTCACACTACAGGCATGTGCCACCATGCTGTAGTTTGCCTAGGCTAGTCTCAAACTCCTGGCCTCAAATGATCTTCCCACCTCAGCCTCTCAAAGTGCTGGGATTATAGGCATGAGCCACCACGCCTAGCCAATTTGAGGTATTTCAAGTGGGATTTTGTTCCCTGCAACCAAAGTGCCTTGAGTAAAAATGCCTATTTGCTCTTGGGAGCAAAACTGGATTTAAAGTAATCAAAAATGAGGATTCGGTCTCCATTCAATCCAATGAACTTTGCATAGATGACAACCTCTTTGCTTCACTGCCTTAAGTCCTGACCTCTACGAGCCTTTTGCTAACACATGGCACTAGCTACCTGAGTCACAGTCAGCAACACCATAGACATGCCATGACAGCTGCTCATTCTGACAACATGACCACGTGATCATTTACATTCACAAAGAAAAATGTACTTGCTTTTCTTATTTTCAAGAAGTGGACACCCTAAGAATTTTATTCAATGAATTATTTATTGACTAGGTGACAGGCATTGCTGGTGTCTCTCCACACTGCCCCCTGACTTCCTGCTAACAGAATCCTTCCCTGCCTTGCCCCCGCAGGAACCAGGCAGTCTGATGCTTCGGCAAGGCTGCATATCTTTTGAGCTGCAAAGAGCAGCCTTCGTTTGGTCTGTACCAGTGGTCTAGGAACAAGCACGTCAAGTGCTTTTGGCCATGCAACCTGCAGACATGCACTGGGGGTGGCTCTGGAGGTTTTCCTTGATCTTTAACAGGAACCCCAGGAAGGGACTCCTTGTCCTTTGGCTTTTAGTTGTGAGTGTGTAAAGGTGGATGTGATGGTTTGGGTCACTGCACCTCAGCCTGTACCCCTCCGGTGACGTTAAACACAAGGTCTTTCCAGCTCTCTGCTCTGCCATCCTGAGGATTCACCCTCAAGATATAAAAGCTCTTTGTCCCAAGCCTTGTGAAGTTGGGTCTACTGTGATTTTCAGCCCGAAGTCTCCTAACTAATGAAAGCATCTACTTAGTACAAAGACTTGCTCAGCACCGTGAATGCACAAGAGAGCCGAAAGTCAGGTGTTAAGGAGCTTATACCTTTTGAGGGGTCAAAAGGCACGTGCCTAGGAATTAAACAGCAGCTCAAGGCAGGAAGACAGACAGGTCTGGATGGACCAAGAAGCACTTCTTACCAGCCTTCATGGACAAGGAGGTTGTAGTTGGCACATGCCAACCACCTGTTACAAGAGTGCTCAGGGACATAGCCTTTCTCCAGGGACTAGGGTGACCCGGTACAGCCACCTCAGCAGCCTGTCAGCTAAGCAGGAAATAACTGGGCAAAATCTTCTTTCCAAAGCAGAGATGAAAGGGACCCTCCTACCTCACTGTAGCTCTCTGCAGCCTTGACCTCCCAGGCTCCAGCGATCCTCCCACCTCAGTTTCCTAAGCAGCTGGGACTATAGGCCCACACCTCTGTGCCTGGCTAAGGGACCCTCCTACCTCAGATGCAATGAAATCACAGACCCTGGATCTCATTGAAACCTGCCCCATCATTAATGCCCCTGTGCAACACAGTTGCTTAGCAACCAGAGGTGAAGGTGAACTTGGGAATGCACACCAGTTAGTGGGTGCCTGGAGTGAAAGAGCCTCTTCATCCTCAGCTGACTTGGGTGAGAACTGGCTCTGTGCTGAGCAACTGTGCTGGGTACAGAGGGTGCAAAGACATTTCCCACATAGCCCCTGAGCGCGCTGCTCAAGAGTTTGGTGGTAAGAGTGAGCCGCCCACACAAGCCCCGGTGGGAGGAACAGCATCCTCTGGAACCCTGCAGAGAGGGCAGCACACACCCTGCTGCAGAACAGGAAGTGCTTCCCCTCTGCTTCTCTGGGCTGCTGCGCCAGGCACTGTGCCTGACTCTTTATAGAAATTATCTCATTTGGCTTGGTGTGGTGATTATGCCTGTAATCCCAGCACTTTGGGAGGCCGAGGCAGGCAGATCACTTGAGGTCAGGAGTTCGAGACCAGCCTGGCCAACATGGTGAATCCCGTCTCTACTAAAAATACAAAACATCAGCTGAGCATGGTGGTGGGCGCCTGTAGTCCCAGCTACTTGGGAGGTAGAGGCAGGATAATCGCTTGAACCCAGGAGGCAGAGCTTGCAGTGAGCCCCGATTGTACCACTGCACTCCAGCCCTGGTAACAGAGCAAGACTCTGTTTCCAAAAAAATAAAAGAAATCATCTCATTTAACGATTGCAGTGGCTCTGAGAGGTGGACATGCTCACCCTTGTTTCGTAGACAAGGAAATCAAGAAGCAGAGAGCCTAGCAACTTGCTGAGGGCCGCACAGCAAGTCAGAGATTCCAGCCCAGGCCTCCTCCACGTAAAGACCTCCCTGAGGTTCCCCTTCTTGGACAGCAGGGAGCATTTTGAATGGGAGTTTGCTTGGCAGAGGGAGAGGCAAGATATAGCAGCCAGGTGAAGGATGAGTTCATATCATAAAGATCCAAAGCCAAGATCCGGGAGCATCTGTTCTCACTTGGAGGGACAGAATAAGGATGCTATTGCACCTCTGTCCCCAGCAGGGGCTCACCTGCAGACATTTGTTACTGGATGAAAAGAACGCAAGAACTGGAAAACAAGTTGGCTTCACCTAGTAGGGTTGAACACGCAAACCACACAAGCCAGGAGTCCCTTCTAGATATGATCCCTAGAGAAATTCTACCCGTGTGCGTCCAGACACCTGTGCAAGAATGTTCAACAGCAGCACCATGTATCCAAAACCAGAAACCACACACAGATCTAGTGCAACAGCATGGGTAAATAACCTGTGTATTCAATGCTGACACATTCTACAGCTGTGAAAATGGAAAGAAATATGACCATGTTCATTAGCACAGGTGGACCTCAGGAACATGATGTTGAATGAAAAAGCAAGCTACAGAAGATGCATGATATAAAACTGTTTATAGGCCGGGCACGGTGGCTCATGCCTGTAATCCCAGCACTTTGGGAGGCCGAGGTGGGCAGATTACGAGGTCAAGAGATCAAGACCATCCTGGCCAACATGGTGAAACCCCATCTCTAAAAAACAAACAAACAAACAAACAAAAACCCGTCTATAAATACTTCAAAAACAGGCCGGGCACTGTGGCTCATGCCTATAATCTCAGCACTTTGGGAGGCCCATGTGGGAGGATTGCTTGAGGCCAGAAGTTTGAGACCAGCCTGGAAAACACAGCAAAACCCCATCTCTACAAAAAATAAAAATAAATTAGCTGGGCATGGTGGCACATGCCTGTAGTCCCAGCTACTCATGAGGCGGGAGGATCACTTGAGCCTAGGAGGTCAAGGAGGTAGTGAACTATGATGGCGCCACTGTACTCCAGCCTAGGAAACAGCGAGACCCAGTCTCTAAAAAATTTTAAAAAGGCTGGGCGCAGTGTAATCACACCTGTAATTCCAGCACTTTGGGAGGCCAAGGTGGGCGGATCACCTGAGGTCAGGAGCTCAAGACCAGCCTGGTCAATATGGTAAAACCTGTCTCTACTATAAATACAAAAAATTAGTTGGGTGTGGTGGTGGGTGCCTATAATCCCAGCTACTTGGGAGGCTGAGGCAGGAGAATTGTTTGAACCCAGTAGGTGGAGGTTGCAGTGAGCCAAGATCATGCCATTACACTCCAGCCTGGGCAACAAGAGCAAAACTCTGTCTCAAAAAACAAGAAAATTAACAATAATAAATAAAACAAGGCTAATGAGATGGCTCATGCCTGAAATTCCAGCACTCTGGGAGGCCGAGATGGGAAACTGGGAGTTTGAGGCCAGCCTGGGCAATATAGCAAGACCCCAACTCTACAAAAAATAAAAACTTAGCTGGGTGTGGGGTTGTGTGCTTGTAGCCCTTGATACCCAGAAGGCTGAGGTGGAAGGTTTGCTTAAGACCAGCAGGTCAAGGCTGCAGGGAGCTGTGATCATACCACTGCATTCCAGCTTGGGAGACAGAGTAAAACCCTGTCTCAAAAAAAAATTTTTTTTTTAAACATAGGAAATGTAACTCTACTGTTAAGAATATACGGCGAAACTATACTGAGAAGGAAGGAACTGATAAAGATCAGATTGGTAGCTTCTCCTGGGGAGGGGCAGCCAGACAGATATGACCTTGGAAGGTCCCCTGGGGACACTGGTGATACAGGGAATTATGTTTCAACTGAGGACGTGAGTGTCTGTTTCATTGTTCTCTGTCTCACAGATACACATTATATATATTTATTTATATATATAAAATAATTCATGGACAAAATCTACGGAGAGTGTAGCTAGCCTCAAAAAAAAAAGTCTCAGACACGATTTGAAATGTATTTTCCCTTCTAACACTTCTCTGTAACTCAGCCTGACTCAGCCCTATCACTGGGGTTGAACTCAGTTGCTGTGGCAAGCCCTAGGCAGTTTCTTTGAAAGCAGTTTTCTCAGAGATGTGCCTGGAGACCTCGAGGCTCCGAACTTTTAACAGGCTTGCAGATTGGATGGTCCCTCCCTGCCTGTCTTACCTGGAGCTTGTCTCAACCTGGACCCAACCTTTGGCAGGGTTTGACTTCCAGTGTGAGGCAGGTCCTAGGCCACACCAGTCTCTCTGCAAATGGCTGAAAAACAAGTGCCAGGCCCTAGGCCAGGCTCCACAGGAGTGCTATGTTGCTCACCTTTCCTGGGAAGCAAAGGACCAGGAGATGACCCACCCGAGGATGAGTTCCCTAAGAGCTGCTGGCCTCATGTCCCTACTCACTCATTCAAGACCTCTAGTGTGGCTTCCTCTTGCTGTTATCATAAAGTTCCAATCTTTTTTTGTTTTTGTTTGAGATAGAGCCTTGCTCTGTTGCCCAGGCTGGAATGCAGTGGCCTGATCTCAGCTTACTGCAGCCTCTGCCTCCTGAGCTTAAACAATCCTGCCTGCCTCTGCCTACCAAATAGCTGGGACCACAGGCACACACCACAATGCCCAACTAATATTTTAAAAGTTATTTTTGTAAAGATGGGGTCTTGCTATATTGCCCAGGCTGGTCTCAAACTCCTGGGCTCGAGTGATCTTCTCACCTTGGACTCCCAAAGTGTTGGGATTATAGGCATGACCACCATACCAAGCCATGGTCAATTTTTTTTTTTTTTTTTTTTGGAGACAGTCTTGCTTTTTTGCACAGGCTGTAGTGCAGTGGCATGATCTCGGCTCACTGCAGCCTCTGCCTTCTAGGTTCAAGCGATTCTCCTGCCTCAGCCTCCTGAGTAGCTGGGGTTACAGATGCCTACCACCACACCTTGCTAATTTTTGTATTTTTTGTAGTGATGGGGTTTCGCCATGTTGGGCAGCCTGGTCTCAAACTCCCAAACTCAGATGATCTGCCCGCCTTGGCCTCCCAAAATGTTGGGATTTACAGGTGTGAGCCACCATGCCTGGCCCATGTTCAACATCTTGATCTTGATCTTCAGGCCCTGTGAGGTTTGTCTTCTGCCAGTCCCACAATCTAATCACAACTGTATCCCGGGCCCACCAGCGTTTTCTCTGATTATCTCCCAAGCTCTAACTGGTGTCAGCCTGATCCTTGCTCTTCTCTCCCCCCACCACCCTCACCCCTCCACCAAGTCTCAGGTCACCCTTATTTGCTTTTTTCCCAATATAAAGGAATGGCCAGGTACAGTGTCTCATGCCTGTAATCTCAGGGCTTTGGGCGGTGGAGGCAGGGGGACTGCTTGAGCCCAGGAATTTGAGACCAGTCTGGGCAACATAGCAAGACCCAGTCTCTACAAAGAAATTAAAAATTCACCAGATGTGGTTGTATACGCCTGTGGTCCCAGCTACTTGTGAGGCTAAAGTGGGAGGATCACTTGAGCCAAGGAGGTGGAGGCTGCAGTGAGTTATGATCACATCACTGCCCTCCAACCCAAGTGATAGAACAAGACCCTGTCTCTACATAATATATAGAGAAGTACAGAGGGGTAACAGATGCCAAGTACCCGGCATGGAGGAGTGCTCACAACAGGGGCCGCTATCCCGTCATTGGGATGTGACTTTTACGCCTTCCAGCCGGATCTTGTCTTCCCTCGAGCCAGGCTCCTGTTGCATCTGGACTTGCAATGCCTGGAACCTAAAAAGGAAAAGATAATCAGCCTTGGAGCAGGAGGCGGAGGCTGGAGAGAAAGGGAATCGTTCTGGGATCAAAGGGATGCTCTGCTTCGGAAGAAAAGGCCACGAAGTCCTGAGGGGCGTGTCACCCTAGATAACACTGGCAGAGTGGATCACACCAGCAGCCTGCAGGGGGAGAAGGGCTTCTCTTCCACCCAGTGGAGTGGACAGCCTGGGAAGCAACTGACGCAGGTCCCGAGACCCCTGGGGATGGTGGGGAGGAGAGAAGATAGCAGCCTTGGGCTTGCTCGTGGTCAATGTGGAAGATCTTTGATGGAAAAGGCTTTGATGGAAACCTCTGCGGACTGGAGCTGCTCTAATCAGCTGCTAATTCATTAGGTCAAAAGCAGTAATCCCCGTTCCCAAACCCCAAAGAGTTCCCTTCACTATGAATTATGTCTTTAGCCTCCAGCCTGCCATGGGTTTGGGCAGGAACACGCCATAGCCTATACACGCTGTAATTTCCCAAGGGCGGTGTCCCTTATGGTAACTGACAAGGCCACCGCTGATGCCCTGCTCAGCCATCTAGGAGTCCAGCTAGGGGTCTGCATTTTTTGGGGAAGGGTCAGTTCTCCTTCAGGAAAGAGGAGACCAGGATCTCACTCTGTTGCCCAGGCTGCAGTGACGTGGCACAATCATGGTAAGAGGGAAAGGTGGGGTTTAAACCCTGGTACGGTGGAAGGAGCCTTATGCCTGTCCTCAAAGATGGTTGGAACCTGGTGGGGGGGCCTTAGGCTGCTGCTCTAGGACGACTCCATTCAGGAGTGACAGGGACCCTGGGACACTGATGTTTAATCAGGGGCTTGCTTGGTTTTGGCTTTAAAGACTAATCACAGGTGACATGAGGTTTCCTGGGGCTGCCAGGAGCTGTTCCTGTCGGGCATCGGCTGGGGTTGGAGTGAACTGTCAGAGGCCCTCGGTCCCAGGGAGGCGCTGCCAACAGGCATCTCCGGAGGACACCATCTCCTTGGTCTTCTCATGGGCTCCCTGCTTTGTGGCTGGGACAGGGCCGTGGGCTGGGGCTGGGTAGGGAGGGGAATCACAGAGCCAAGGGCCTCTGCAAAGGCGGCAGAGCCGTCCACAGGCTAGTCAGCAAACACAAAGGGAAATTATACCGTCTGCATTTTTTAAAAAAGAGAATGTGTCTATCATCAGAAAAAAAAAAGGCTTTAAAAAAATTGTAAGGGGCTGGGCGCAGTGGCTCACGCCTATAATCCCAGCACTCTGGGAGGCTGAGGTGGGCAGATCACAAGGTCAAGAGATCGAGACCATCCTGGCCAACATGGTGAAACCCTGTCTCTACTAAAAATACAAAAATTAGCTGGGCGTGGTGGCACGCACCTGTGGTCCCAGCTACTCGGGAGGCTGAGGCGGAAGAATCGCTTGAACATAGGAGGTGGAGGTTGCAGTGAGCTGAGATTGCACCACTGCACTCCAGCCTGGTGACAGAGCAAAAAAAAAAAAATAGTAAGGAAGGTTTTAATTGTGGCCAGGCATGGTGGCTCATGCCTGTAATCCCAGCACTTTGAGAAGCTGAGATAGGAGGATCACTTGAGACCAGGAGTTCAAGACCAGCTTGGGGCAACTTACAAAAAATAATCTCTAAATAAATAATAAAAAAATTATCTGGGCCTGGTAGCATATACCTGTAGTCTCAGCTACTCAAGAGGCTGAGGTGGGAGGATGGCTTGAGCCCAGGTGGCTGAGGCTGCAGTGAACTATGATTGCGCCACTGCACTCCAGCCTGGATGACAGAGCAAGACCCTGTCTCCAAGATAAAGCAAAGAAAGATTTTAATTACAAGAAAGGAGAAACAGGCTTGGACAACTACTTTTGTTCTTCCACCCCACCCTCCATTCACTATGTCAATGTAGGTTGGGAAAATTGAGGCACAAGAAAACCAGTACTGAGGCTGGGCTATTTCTGCCCTTAGAATTTTGATGACAGCATTTGGGAACTTGGTCCTTAGGTCAGGGAAGATTTCTAGGATTAAAAGTCAATTTCTTGACCACTTGCAAGACTGGCTCACAGGTATAACATGCAACTGACTAAACATCAACCCTCCTGCTTACAGACTATCCGCTGTGTGCCAGACACTTTGTTAGGCGCCACTGATGAACCTTCAGAACTCTTTGAGGTAGGTGGTATCATCATCATCATCATCATCATCACCACCACCACCACCACCTTACAACCAAGAAAACATAAGCTTAGAGAGGGCCGGGCGTGGTGGCTCATGCCTGTAATGCCAGCACTTTGGGAGGCTGAGGTGGGCGGATCACTTGAGCTCAGGAGTTCAAGACCAGCCTGAGCAATATGGCGATACTCTGTCTTTATAAAAAATACAAAAAAGTAGCTGGGCGTGATAGCACATGCCTGTGGTCTCAGCTACTTGGGAGACTGAGGCAGGAGGATCACTTAAGCTTGGGAGGTCAAGGCTAAGCCAAGATTGTACCACTGCACTCCAACCTGGGTGATAGAGGGAGACCCTCTGTTTTTTGAGACCTGTCTCAAAAAAAAAGTTTAAAGAGGAAGTTCAAGTTCACATACGTAGTAGAAAGGTAGGATTTGGACCCAAGGTTTTCTGACTTCCCCTTGATTGCTACTATATAGCATCTTTTTCAAGTTTACCTTTTTAAAGGGCTGTAACCAGAAAGTATATGTGCAAAAGCTCCCTGAAATGTTATTTAACATACCAGCTTAAGACAGAGTGAAAACTGCGCTCTAAGTTGTCAGATATTGGCTCAAGGTTAAAAAGAATAACTATTGCTTCTCAAAAGGGGAATCAATTGCTTAGTGCACTGTAGACGCCACGTGTTGGTGTTTTCCAAGCACAATCAATGCCCATTCACCCCACAATGAAGCCTGTTAGTTGACAAACAAAATGCCAGTTTTCCTTTTTTTGGAGGTGGAGCCTTGCTCTTGTTGCCCAGGCTGGAGTGCAGTGGCATGATCTTGGCTCACTGCAACCTCTTCACCTGCCAGATTCAAGTGATTCCGCTGCCTCAGCCTCCCAAGTAGCTGGGACTACAGGCATGTGCCACTATGCCTAGCTAGTTTTTTGTATTTTAGCAGAGACGGGGTTTTACCATGTTAGCCAGGATGGTCTCGATCTCCTGACCTCGTGATCTACCCACCTTGGCCTCCCAAAGTGCTGGGATTACATGTGTGAGCCACTGAGCCTGGCCGTTTTTTGTTTTTGTTTTTTTTCTTGAGATGGAGTCTTGCTCTTGTTTCCCAGGCTGGAGTGCAGTGGTGTGACCTCGGCTCACTGCAACCTCTGCCACCTAGGTTCAAGTGATTCTCCTGCCTCAGCCTCCTGAGTAGCTGGGATTACAGGCTTGCAATATCATGCTCAGCTAATTTTTGTATTTTTAGTAGAGACGGGGTTTCACCATTTGGCCAGGCTGGTCTTGAACTCCTGACCTCGTGATCTGCCTGCCTCAGCCTCCCAAAGGGCTGGGCCACCACGCCCAGCTAGAAAATGCTGGTTTTTGTTGCCCCTCATTTAAGAATAAATAGAGAGCCAAGGATCAATTGATGGTTGAGGAAAGTCTCCACATGAAAGGCAGAGATCAAAAGTGTCACATGGACACAAGGAACCTACTAGAAGCAGACAATGAATAGAATAAGAGAAAAATTTTAAAAACATAGCCTGGCTGGGTGCCGTGGCTCACACCTGTAATCCCAGTATGTTGGGGAATCCCAGAAATTATCAGAGAAATAATATTAGAGAATTCTCTGAATGTAAGAACGTGAGACTTCAGACTTAATCAGCCCTTTGATGATTAGTACAATCAGTGGAAAAGAGCCTTTTCAGTGCACATTGTTGCAAAAATTCTGGCCACCAGGGAATAAGAAAAGACCCTAGAAGCTTCCAAAGAAAAAAACCAAAAAGGCCAAGGTGGGAAGATTGCTTAAGCCCAGGGATTTGAGGCCAGTTTGGACAATATAGCCAGACACTGTCTCTACAAAAAATCAAAAAACTAGCTGGGCATGGTGATGTACACCTGTAGTCCTGGCTACACAGGAGGCTGAGGCAGGAGGACTGCTTGAGCCCAGGAGATGGAGGCTGCGGTGAGCCATGTTTGCACCACTGCACTCCAGCCCGAGCAACAGAGTGAGACTGTTTCTCAAAAGAAATCCCCAAAATATAAACTGATAATTAAGAACCATTGAGCGATGAAATGAAGCATTGCATCCATAAAGCAATGGTAAGGTGCTAAGAAGAGGAACAATCAAAGAACAAGAAATTCTTGGAAATTAAAAAGAAGGCAGCAGAAACTTAAAATCAATAGAAGGCTTGGAAGATAAACTTAAGGAAATTTCCCGAGAAGTTAAATAAAACGTTAGAAGAAAAGAAGGGAGGGAACGAGATCAATTTAAAAGGCTTAATATCCAATAAATAGAAATCCTAAAAAGAGATTACAAAGACTGTGTCTTCTTGTTATTTATCTTCTGGGGATAGAATATAAACCAAGGGATGAAATTATCAGAGAAATTAATATTAGAGAATTCTCTGAATGTAAGAACATGACACTTCAGAGTTAATTGGCCCTCTGAATATTAGTACAATCAGTGGAAAAGAACCTTCTCATTGCACATTGTTTCAAAAACTCTGGCCACCAGGGAATAAGAAAAAACTCTACAAACTTCCAGAGAGAAAACCTCAGGCCATGTGAAGAGGAATGGAAGCATACGTGGCACCAAACTTCTCAAACAAAAACTGGAAGCTGGGTGAAAATGAAGCAGTGCCTTCACATTTTTTATGGAAAATACTTTTTTACCTAGGATCCTATATCCATCCAAATTATTATGTGTGAAAATAGAATAAAATTATTTTATTTGAATATTTGTCTGAATATTTGTCTCCTATGCACCTTTTCATTGGAAGCTACTCGGGGATATGATCCAGCAAAACGAGGGAGTAAGCGATAAAGAGGAAGGTACGGAGTTCACAAAGCAAGGAATCTACTTGGGGAAGCAGCAAGGAAAGTCCCAGGATGAAGGCAAAGTGGCTAGGAGCCATTGGCCAAGATTGCAGCAAGATTATGGAGGGTCCACAAGTGAGAGGTTGTTGGGGCAAAAACAGAATAATTTTATGATATATTTGATAATTTAGGAAATCACATTGTTAGGCAAATAACAGATCTGAGAGTCAGATGGGAGAAAAGAATAGGTACATTTAAAAAAAAATCTTGAGCAAGTGCAAAGAAAAAAAATTGAAGCAATATTAACTCCAGGAAAAAACAAAAGCACAGACAAGAAAGAAAATCACAGCACACAACTTGCCTTAATGTTAACAATATTTACCTAGTTATAATAATATAACCACCACAGATGATTCAACACAACAGATTGTGACCTCATGTAATGAGAGAATAGAGGGAGGGGAAGTACTTTGAATGGGTTATTAGTAAAAAAGAGCTAAATTCTCATCTACCTAACAATATGTGAAGCAATGATGTCTTAAAACTAATGTATCAACAAATAGCAAGGCAAACATTATTTAGGCCTAGTGGGTAAACAACAGAAGAAATAATAGAAGAAAACAACACTGATTTTTTTTTTTTTTTAAGACAGAGTCTTGCCCTGTTGCCCAGGCTAGAGTGCAGTGGCACAATCTTGGCTCACTGCAACCTCTGCCTCCCAGGTTCAAACGATTCTTATGCCTCAGCTTCCCAAGTAGCTGGGATTATAGGCTCCTGCAACCATGCCCAGCTAATTGTTGTATTTTTGGTAGAGATGGGGTTTCACTATGTTGGCCAGGCTGGTCTTGAACTCCTGATCTCATGATCTGCCCACCTTGGCCTCCCAAAGTGCTGGGATTACAGGTGTGAGCCACCATGCCTGGCTTTTTTTTTTTTTTTTCGGGGGCGGGGGGGTTGGAGTCTCACTCATTCTATTGCCCAGGCTGGAGTGCAGTGGCATGATTTTGGCTCACTGCAACCTCCACCTCCCAGGTTCAAGCAATTCTCCTGCCTTACCCTCCCGAGTAGCTGAAATTACAAGTGTGTGCCATGTGTGGCTAATTTCTGTATTTTTAGTAGAGATGGGGTTTCACCATATTGGCCAGGCTGGCCTTAAACTGCTGACCTTAAGTGATCCATCCAAAGTGCTGCCTGGGCCTCCCAAAGTGCTGGAATTATAGGCACGCGCCACTGCGTTTGGCCTGAAGAAGAGTTTAAAGTGATTGTCCTCTGGGGATCAGGATAGGAGATGATGGTGGGTGGGTTGGGGACTAATGTTTTCCTTACAAGCCCATTTTGCTTTCTTATTTTTAATTTTTTAATTAAAAAATATAACAGAGATGGACTTTTGTCATGTTGCCCAGGCTGGTCTTGAATTCCTGACTCAAGTGATCTACCTGCCTTGACCTCCCAAAGTGCTGGAATTACATGCCTGGCAACGTATTTTGCTCCTTTGCATGACTCATGTGTTACTTTGATTAAAAAATAGAACAGATTTAAAAAACACATGTCAGTCATTGGAAATATGGATAATGCATTTCAGTATGAAGAACAAAATAGTTATCTTCAGTCTTTGCACGCACACTATGTTCCATCCTTTGCAATGCTTGTGAGTCAGCTCACCCCTTCCTAAACTGAAACTGCTGGCTCTGTACCTGCTTCTTCACAGACATCACCTTGATTAATCTTCACAGAAGCTCAATTACATGGATTTTATTACTCCCATTTTATGGATGAAAAGGTAGAATCAGAGAGTTCGATAATGGGGTGAGAACTCACAGCCAATAAGTAGAATCTCAGAGCAGAGATTCCTACTCAGCTTCCTGAACTCAACATTGTCTGATCTTAATTAAACTAGCAGTCATCCCAGCTAATGTTTATTAAGCATAGCATCTAATGGAACCAATTATATTCCTTGCTTCTTGAGCTCCAAATCTCCCTCTTTATTACCGTGTGTGTGTGTGTGTGTGTGTGTGTGTGTGTGTGTGTGTAGAGACAGGGTCTCACTATGTTACTCAGCCTGGTCTCAAACTCCTGGCCTCAAGTGATCTTCCCACTGTAGCCTCCCAAAGTGCTGGGATTACATATGTGAGCTGCCTGTGCCCAGCCTCTTTATTAATTTAAGCCCTCATTTTGCTGGAACATATACTTGAATAGCTGCCTCTGAAAAGGCATATGGAGTAGCTATTTGCCAGATATCTTGCTAAATGCTCCATATGGATTATCTCATTTAATATACAAAACAACTCTATGAGGTAGATACTCCTACACTCATTTTATAGAAGAGGAAACTGAGGCACTCACAGAGAGTTCCAGCAACTAGCCACATGTCTATCTCATCTCTGTATCCCTAGTAGGACTTAGGATGCAGCTAACACTCTTAGTAGGTGTTCAATATATATATTTGTTGAGTGGATAAATACAAATAAATATCAAATCTTGAATAAAATAAACATTAAGGTTTCCATTTCTTCAAACCCAGGGAGCCCTCTGGAAATGAGCTGTCTTTGCGGGGCAGACACCTCTTTTTTCCAAGAGCTGCCCCAGTGCAAAAGCTCTGGGACCAGGAGGTGATAAACAGTCAGTTAGATAAATGCATCTCTGGTTAATTGATTTGTCTGCATCATTGGAGTGAATGGCTTGATATGCAGGGTTTAATTATTCCAATGAAACCTCCACTTATTTAAAAGGACGATCTACTGCACATGAGAAAAGACTAAGGAGACATGGATACATGCCCGGACTCCAGTCATCCTCAGTGATTACAGCCCTGAAATGAAAGCTTGATGGAAAAGAGCCAGAACCATCCCTTCATATACCATCTGCCCCATCCCCTTCATTCCTACAAAGAGGGCACTTGCAGAAGCAGATAGAAAATTCCTCCTGCAAGACTACTGCCTGGTATCCCAGTTAACTTTTTAACCTCTGTATATCTCAGCTTGTTCAACTGAAATCGTGAGATAATATTTCCCATCAATTAACATGTGTAGAGCAATCAGCAGTGCTTCGCTGATACATATTTTGAAAGTAACAATTACCATTTTAAATTCGCAGTAGAGTGACAGACACTGCCAGCTGCCAGCCCAATGGCCATTCTCTCTTACTTACTGACAGATCACCAGTTTTGTTTGGGGGCGTTACTGTGCCCATCCAAAAACCTGTATTTCCAGCATCCCTTCTAGGTGGCTACATGACACCACTCTGGCCAATGAGATGTAGGTGGAAGTTTCTGGATGAGACATCTAGGAAGGCTCTTTAAAAGGAGGCAGATTCAGATGAGAAGAATCTTTTACTTGTCCTTCTCTTCTCACCTGGAATGTGGGTGTGATGCCTGGAGGCATAGCAGCTATTTTGTGACTGTGAAGACAGGGCCATATTCTAAAGATGACTCACTAGGATGCTACAAGAACCTAGGTCATTGATGGCAGCCCTGGACAGCTAACCTTTGAGTTCTTGGTCCATGAGAAGAGTAAAATCCCTAGTACGTAAGAAATCTGATTCTATTTCTATTATTTGCAGCTGGAAACAGTCCTAACAGAGACAAGTACCACATACAGCCAACACTTTCTAAGTCCTATTGGTTATGGCCACAGACCCCTGGGCCCTGAAATCAAAGCAACTCTCTTATCGATCTATTCCTTCCCATTCCTTTCTCCTAGAGACAAAACCAGAGTTGGCAAGTGGTCAATAAGGACTACGTGTTTAATACTACCCATGTCTAAAGTGCTGCAGCGGACAGAAACAAGTGGCGCGGCTCTGAGGGGTGGGCAGTACCACAAGGAGATAAGGCTTGCCCAGGAAATTGTAACTCATGGACGACACCTCATCTATTGGTTTAGCCATTCCAGGCTTTCGGCGTCTAGGCAGGACGATTTACCTCACTTACCTGCTGTGCCCCGCTTCAAATCCCCAGCATGCTCCTCACTGTGCAGTCAATGGCATCACTTCTCCAGCCTTTGCCTTGTCCCCTGGGCTGCGTTTCTCCTCGCATCAACTCTCACTCTTTTATATGCACCCAATCTCCTCCCCACGTCACATCACAGCTGAGCTTCCTGGCCACCGTCCCCGGCAAGGCCTAGCCCCTCGGTCCACAGCACTGCCCGCCACTCCAAGCATCCCTTCAGGTACCAGCCTGCCTCTAATATTCATACCTGAAACTCTCCAAGAGGCAATATCATTTTTAGCTGACGCAAGCAATGGGTCAGTGGCTCCTGAAGATATAAATGTCTATGCTTGCCAGGCACGGTGGTGCACGCCTGTAATCCCAGCACTTCGGGAGGCTGAGGCAGGTAGATCATGAGGTCAGGAGTTCGAGACCAGCATGACCAACATGGTGAAACCCCGTCTCTACTAAAAATGCAAAAAAATTAGCCGGGTGTGGTGGTGCGCACCTGTAATCCCAGCTACTCAAGAGGCTGAGGCAGGAGAATTGCTTGTACCTGGGAGGTAGGGGTTGCAGTGAGCTGAGATAGCGCCACTGCACTCCAGCCTGGGTGACAGAGCAAGACTCCATCTCAAAAAAAAAAAAAAAAAAAAAAAGTCTCAGTTTGATACCTTTCAGGAAAGGCGAGAGCATCAGTAGGAAGTTAGGAGGGGCTGCTGTTTCCTGAACCCAGGGACCAAGAGCACCACCCAACATCAGGCCCCCGGAATAAATCCATGCTTATTCTGCAGTGGCTTCAGATTTGTACCAAGACAGTGAAGTGTGGAAGGGCACGCAACCCTTGTATTACCAGAGGACACTGCTTTCCGGGTCTCCTTTTTTCTAACACCACTGCAGAAAAGCTTTTGATAAAAGCCCAATTAGAAGTGACAGATTCAAATGGTTCTGAAATGCACATCAATTCATCACGTCCACTTTTTATGAGGATTGGCCCCATCTGGATTTCAGGTCTGTGCACAGGGCTGATTGACAGCTCTGATGGCCACCAGGAGCCATGACGGGACCCACTCAGTCAGACCCAAATCCCAGAGCGAGGTCACCCTCGCGGATGCCTGTCAAGTCAAACTTACTACAGGACTGGCTAGGGGGATACCCTGACCTTGATAAGGAAACACTCTTCTTTCCTGCTGTTGCCTTTGAAGCCTGGTCAGCAAATCTGCCTTCCCCACAGGAGACTGATAAGCCATTGAGAACACCAGTTGATTCCAATTCAAGACGTCTCTGTGCTTTCAAAGATGGGCTCTTGGCTTCATCTGTGGACTGGATGGAATTTTTTTCACTGTTGTGTACTTCAGTGTCTTGGCTGTCATTTCATTGTCTGGGTTGGAAACAACTTGAGGTGTCCATTGTCCCTCTTTGGGTTCTCTATGTCAGTGTCGTGACTTGTTAGGGCCACACTATCTGGCATGGGGTGAGTTTTTAATAAATATTTGCTAAATTGAGTGCTCTGATGTTTTGTGATAAAAAACATTCTGTTGGCCGGGTGTGGTGGCTCACACCTGTAATCCCAGCATTTTGGGAGGCTGAGGCCGGCGAATCACAAGGTCAGGAGATTGAGACCATCCTGGCCAACATGGTGAAACCCCATCTCTACTAAAATACAAAAAATTAGCCGGACGTGGTGACATGCACCTGTAGTCCCAGCTACTCAGGAGGCTGAGGCAGGGGACGTAGCTTGAACCTGGGAGGCAGAGGTTGCAGTGAGCTGAGATGGTGCCACTGCACTCCAGCCTGGTGAAAGAGCAAGACTCCATCTCAAAAACAAACAAAAAAACAAAAACATTCCCTCATCACAGAATTACATTCAGTATCAGTCCACCAAGAACGTAGTGAGCTTAAGTGCTGTGATGGGCCCGGGACGGCCACTCTGTAGTTTCGTCTGACTGCTCCAGCGGAGTGAGGACCCTCCCTTCGTGCCACCTGTGTGCTGTGCTGGGCACAGGCCAAACTTCTGTACTACTTCTTTTAAAATTTTTTATTTTTTTAAAGATGGGGTCTTGCTCTGTCATCCAGGCTAGAGTGCAGTGGCGTGATCATAGCTTACTGCAGCCTCCAACTCCTAGGCTCAAGTGATCATTCCACCACAGCCTCCCAGAGCGCTGGTGTTACAGGTGCATGCCACTAAGAGATGGGAGTCTCGCTGTGTTGCCCAGGCTGGCCTTGAACTCCTGGCTTCAAGGGATCCTTCTGCCTTGGCCTCCCGAAGTGCTGCGGTTTCAGGCATGAGGCAGCCTGCTGGTCCCGGTTTGTGCTTCTTACCCTCTTTGCCATTGCTTGTTCCTACAACCTGCTGTGAATTCCTTGGAAGAGGCCTCAGATGTACCCAACGGCACCTTCCAGCACAGCACCTGGCCCTCCTTTGTAGAGTGACTGAATAAACAAGTCTCCTTCCAGCGTCTAGCCTGGAGATTTGACACAAAAGCAACTGCAAGGTGGGATACAGAGTATGTGTTTTTGTGCACAGATTAAATTCGGGAAGAAGAGAGGTGGCAGGAAATTGTGTTACTCTTTGGTTTTGGGAATTTAAGAGACAGTTTGGAAGGCACAAAATCAGACATGGGACAGGCACTGCCGGAGACCTGGACATTAGCAAGCAGAATCCTGCACCTGGGGAGCCCTTGGGGCCAGCATGTGAATGTGTGGGGTGGGCCCAGCGGCCCTGAGAATCTTCTCAGTGAAAGAGATGGGCCCTTGAGTTTTGTAGAAAAGGTCACCAGTTATCATCAAATGAGTCCCGCTCTGAGAATGGCCAAGAACCAGAGGTGGAAGACTCTGTGGGAGCCACAGTCAGACCTTAAATCTTCCTCATTATCTTCTCACCTCACTCTCTGGCACTAGAATCCCCAGGGAGCCTGTGACAGGGTTAGGCCAGGCCAGGCCCGATGCCTTTGGATGTCAACCCCAGGGAGAGTCCACAAAGCATGGTAATGAGGATATTCTAGAGAGACTGCGGGGAGGGGGGGCCCACTCACTCACCTGCACATTCACTCACTCGTGAATTCATTCCCACTCACTTATTCATTCACTCATTCATTTATTCACTCACTCACTCATTTACTCACTCGCCCATTCACTCACTCATCCATTCACTCACTCATTCACTCACTCATCCACTCGCTCACTCACCCATGCACTTACTCATTCACCCACTCATTATCCACTCACACATCCAATTGCTCATACATCATTCACTCACTCATCCACTCGTTCACTCACTCATGCCTTCACTCCCACATTCACTTATTCATTTACTCACTCACTCATTTACTCACTCATGCACCCATTCACTCACTCATCCACTCACTCACTCATTCATTTACTCATCCACTCGCCTACTCACCCATGCACTCACTCATTCACCACTCATTCATTCACACATCCACTCGCTTGCACATTCACTCACTCTCTCATTCACTTATTCACTCACTCATTCACTCATGAATCCACTCATTCATTCACCTAGTCACTAGATCCATCTATTCACTCATCCATCCCCTCACTCATTCACTCCCTCAGTCACTCTTCCACTCACTCATGCATATACTTACTCATCCATTCATTCACTCTTTCATTCAATCACTCATCCACTCATTCACTCACTCATGTGCTCATTCACTCATTCATTCACTAATTCACTTATTCATTCATTCATTTGGTCACTCACTGATTCACTCGTTTGAGCCAAAAACCATTCCTAAATGCAGAAGGCAAAAGATAAGAAGAAACTTTGACTATGACAAGATTCAGGGAACAAAAAAATGACAAGTAAGAATACACCACACATGACAAATATGGGAGGTTCAGAGCCGAGAAAAAGAGGCAGGGAAAGAGAAACTTGGAGGAAAGATGGTCAAAAGGGCCCCCAGACTCACTGGAAGAGGAAGGAAGCAGCAAGAAAGACTGGTGCTGAGGAGCAGTGAGGAGATAGGAGGGAAGAAGGAAGCCTGGATGCCAGCCCAGTCTGGCCCATATTTTAAAGTCGAGCATTAGCCCAGCGAATGCAATCAGAGCTACAGCAGAGTGATTTACCCAGGGAATGCAGCGTGATCACTCGGGTCACCACCTGCAGCTCAAATGAAGTTATATCCAGGGCCCAGGGCTGGCTTCCGCCGCATCACAAGCTTCCTTTGAGGAGTCGGCAGGCAGCAGGACACACACCAGGCACCCGTTGCTGCCTTCTGCATTTATAAGACACACTGGAAATACACTTAGAATCGATGCAGCAATCAATTTAAAATGCATTTCTAGTTGTGGGGCCATCTATTTTATGAAATACCCTACAAACGGAAAAATGCAGCCAGGCTTGGAAACACATTTCCAGGTGTTTAAAAGTAACTCTGACAACTTTTCCCATCAGCTAGAAGGTTAGCATTTTAAAAAAAAATACAGATTTCAGGTTTTCTTCCATGGTGATGGGGATGTGGTGGGGGAGGCTTCTGCCTCCAGCGTTCTAACCCTCATTTTCGTCCCAGCCTCTACCACGATGTGCAGTCAGGGAAAGTCACCTCAACCACAGCAGAGGAGCCCAAGGAGGGGTCTGTGTGTCTTTCCCTGGGGCTTCATGGGGCTCCCAGCTCTTCCTTCTAGAAAGGCCTTTAGGTCTGGTCAACCTGAGGGTTCAGTAAGCAGCACTTTTTTGGGCTGGTGTGGTGGCTCACACCTGTAATCCCAGCACTTTGGGAAGCCAAAGTAGGTGGACCACATGAGGTCAGGAGTTCAAGGCCAGCCTGGCTAACATGGTGAAACCTTGTTTCTACTAAAAATACAAAAAATTAGCCGGGCATGGTGGTGTGCACCTGTAATCCCAGCCACTAGGGAAGCTGAGGCAGGAGAGTCGCTTGAACCCAGGAGGTAGAGGCTGCAGTGAGTCGAGATCACACCATTTTACTCCAGCCTGGGCAACAAGAGAGAAACTCCATCTCAAAACAACCAACCAACCAACCAACCACTTTTGTGTGTGTGTGTGTGTGCACGTGTGACAATGTCTTACTTTGCACCCAGGCTGGAATGCAGTGGTGCAATCAGAGCTCACTGCAGCCTTGACCTCCTGGGGCCAAGTGATACTCCCACCTGAAGCCTCCCCAGAAGCTGGGACTACAGGTGTATACCACTACACCCAGCTACTTTAAAAATTTTTTAGTTTTTAAAGATGGGGGTCTCACTACATTGTCCAGGCTGATCTTGAACTTCTGGTCTCAAGCCTCAGCTTCCCAAAATGCTGGGACCACAGGTGTGAGCCACTGTGCCCTGCCAGATCTGGGTTTTATTTAGGTCTCGGACTTCCTTATTTTAACCCGAGGTGTTCAAGCCTTGAGGTCAACACTGCATTTTCTCATGTATCAGGTTCAGTGGGCAGATTTCCAGGCAGCAGAAGAAAAAGAAGTGGGGTGGTTTTTGAGGGCTAGGTTTGAGTGACTTTGTTAAAATGAGCAGGCTCTGAGGATGCCTTCTGTTGTAGATTTAGAGAGTTGGGTGGCCGAGGTTTCATGGGCAGTGCTCCTACAAATAAGGAAGCCATAACTCCTGAACTCAGGAGGCTAATACATTGTAAGTTGTGCTTGTTGGCATGAAGTGACATTGTTCCCTCCAAAAAGGGCAGGGGGTGTAGGGAAAAGGATTGCAGGAATTCTAATCAAAGAAAAAGTCAAACAAACAAAACAATTTGCATAAAGAGATAAAAATGGCAGTTCCCCTCTGTGGTCTAGTGGGAAGGATGTGGTCCAGCCATTAGAGAGCCCTGAGTTTAAACTTCAGTTCTGCCATTCGTTGCTGTGTGGCCTTGGGCATGTGGCTTACTCTCTCTGAACCCCTTTTTATTGGATGAGTATTATTAACGCTTTTTTTTTTTTTTTTTTTGAGACAGGGTCTCACTCTCACTACGACTGGAGTGCAGTGGGGCAATGTCAGCTCAGTGCAAACTTCTGCCTCCTGGGCTCAAGCAATCCTCTCACCTCAGCCTTCCAAGTAGCCAAGATTAAAAGGATTCTTATCAAGACTGTTTTTGGTTTAGCCTTTATTGTGTGTGTGCGTGTGCTTCTGAGACAGGTTCTCTCTCTGTTGCCCAGGCTAGAGTGCAGTGGCACTATCTTGGCTCACTGCAACCTCCGCCTCGCGGGCTCAAGCGATCCTCCCACTTCAGCCTCCAGAGTAGCTGGGATGACAGGCACATGCCACCGTGCCTGGTTCATTTTTCTTTGTTTTGTATTTTTAGTAGAGACGGGGTTTTTTCATGATGGCCAGGCTGGTCTCAAACTCCTGGCTGCAAATTATCCACTGGTCTTGACCTCCTAAAAGGCTGGGATTCCAGGTGTGAGCCACTGTGCCCGACCACACATAGTGGTCACATTTTAAGGCCACTGTGGCACGTACAGTGGGCAAATGCTACGTAGCTACTCAGCCCATCCCCATCAGAAGCTAGCAGCAAACTCAGGATAGAAACAAGAAGTCACTACCTCCTCTTCCTGTATAATTACCTCCATACCAAGCAGAATTTAGAGAAAAACTTCAACGATTTACCCTCAACCCCTCTGTCTGGAAGGGTTGGAAACTCACCCAGCCAGTGGTGGTGGCATATTCTATGTCTGCCATGTACCTCTGGGCAGGGAGATACTTCATATTTCCTTGTATACCCTGACTTATGAAGTGTCTTCCATAAATCGGCATTTCATATTTATCAAGTGATTGATTTCCAATGGCTGAATGCTGGCTTTCTCCCTCCCTTCAGCCGATCAGACCTTTACCGCCCCTTGTGTGGGGAGTTTTCACCGTGACTGCTTTCTGGTGCCTGCTGTCCCCATCTAGATGGTTCCGCTGTGCCCGAGGTTTGGAGGTACGCCCCAATCCATCTTGCACTCTCAATTTTCATGGGTTAGAAGCATAGAATAGATGGCCTTCTGATTTCTGACCTCCAAGGCACAAACTGTCTTAACCGGGTGAGATGTAGACAGGCCAGCTGGCCCTATGTCCCACCAGGAGAGCTCTTCATTTGCCAGTGTCCCCAGACATCAGTGTTATGGCAACAATGAACATATTTGCCACCTGTTCCCACCCTGGGCAACTTCCAGAATCTGAAGGGTCTTCTTCCCCATCAAAGCAAGTCTATTCTGCCGGGCACTGTGGCTCACGCATGTAACTCCAGCACTTTGGGAGGCTGAGGTGGGAGGATTGCTTGAGCCCAGGAGTTTGAGACCAGCTTGGACAACATAGTGAGGACTTGTCTCTACAGAAAAATTTAAAAAGTATTTGGGAGGCCGAGGCGGATAAATCACCTGAGGTCAGGAGTTCAAGACCAGCCTGGCCAATACAACGAAACCTCGTTTCTACTAAAAATACAAAAATTAGCTGGGCATGGTGGCAGATGCCTGTAATCCCAGCTACTCAGGAGGCTGAGGCAGGAGAATGGCTTGAACCTGGGAGGCGGAGATTGCAGTGAGCCGAGATCATGCCACTGCACTCCATCCTAGGCAAGAGCAAATCTCTGTCTCAATAAATAAATAAATAAAATAAATAAAAAAGTAGGCAGGCATGGTGGCATGTACCTGTGGTCTCAGCTACTCAGGAGGCTGAGGTGGGAGGATCACTTAAGCCCAGGAGGTAGAGGCTGCAGTGAGCCACGATTGCACCACTGCAATCCAGCCTGGGTAACAGAGTGAGATCCTGTCCCCAAAACAAGGAAGTCCATTCTGTCTACTGGGGTGTTTCTGGAGTTCAGCTATGTTTGTGGGATACTGAGAACCCCAGACCAGCCATCACTTTTGGGATGATACTCAACACATCACTCTCTCATTGTGTAAGGGAATGAGGGGCATAACTTCTTCACCGGGTGACTTTCGGAGGACATATTCCCAGACAACCAGGACGCAATTTCTCTGTGCAGTGGGTGTCTGCACACAGTGGGCACTCAGTCAACCTCGGAGCAAGAGAACAGAATGTCTCAGTAACCAAACCTACTCGACAGACACACAGGTGGACACTCACAGCCTCTAAGAGGAGACTGTCGTGCAGAAAGCTGGGAAGCCCCCGTCCCGTGTTCTGGATGGTCCTGCTTGGGCTGTCTGTGACCTCACTAGGATTACTCTAGGCCGTGGCTGGGCTTCCAGGAAGGAAAATGAATAATTAAGATGCTGGAGATGGAAAGCTTCAGGACACGATAGAGATTTTTAGTTTTTAACTAGACAGGAAAATAAATGTCTCAGGCCAGGCGAGGTGGCTCACACCTACAATCCCAGCACTTTGGGGGGCCAAGGTGGGCACAGAGCTTAAGTCCAGGAGTTTTGAGACCAGTCTGAGCAGCATAGGGAGATCCCGTCCCTACAAAAAATACAAAAATAAGCCGGGTGTGGTGGTACACACCTGTAGTCCCAGCTACTTGAGGAGGCTGAGGTGAGAGGATCACTTGAGCCCAGGAGGTTGGGGCTGCAGTGAGTTGTGACTGCGCCACTGCACTCCAGCCTGGGTGACAAAGTGAGATCCTGTCTCAAACAAAATAAAATAAAATAAATATAAAATAAAAGCAGCATCTCAATATTTAAGCACATTTGCCCATTCAGGAAAGGGCTCTCAAGAGACCTCAAAGAGTAACCCCACCATCTCACTATCCCCAGGGACTGGCAACCTAGTGGGGCAGGTCCCAGATTCCTGATTTGTCCAATTTCGGCTCCTGCTGTCTTTTTTTTTTTTTTTT
>NW_016107397.1:9823949-9826036 GCF_001604975.1 Cebus imitator | reverse complement strand
GCCACCACATCTGGCTAATTTTTGTATTTTTAGTAGAGATGGGGTTTCACCATGTTGGCCAGGCTGGTCTTGATCTCCTGATTTCGGATCTGCCTGCCTCTGCCTCCCAAAGTGCAGGGATTATAAGCATGAGCCCTGGCACCCAGCCTCTGCAGTGTGTCTTATGATAACGTCACCATTTACAGGAGGAGGCATTTCTAGAAGAATAAAGCATGAAGCCTACATCTGGCGCTCTTATTACCACGATTATTATAACAATGAATGTCTCCATCTGAGGTCAGGCGGGCGCAGAAACAGAATTCAAACCACTCGGATTTTCTATCTCAGAGCATTCTGCCAAAAAGATGCCAGGGGAGCCCGGGAGTTAAAATGCATTAATTGAGCACCACTATGTTAGGAGCAAAATAGGTTTGTGCATCCAATTAAATGTAGGGCATCTGAGAGGGAGAAAGACGAAGAGAGAGGGGGGATTACGAAACGGTCTTTTTACTTATAATTAACTACAAAATAAACCTCTCTGTCATGGAATGGGGCCCTCTCTGTTCCTGCCACCCCTGTGGCCCACGTTTCAATTAGCTCTGTTATTCGGGTCCCCTATTACTCCAGATAACCCAGGACTGGCTGTAATTAATTGTTATAATGTACTCAGGAGCAGAGCCAAGCTGCAGCTCGGGAAGGCTGGTTGAAGCTGCTGCATTCCTCCTGGATGGGCTGGCTTGGAGCTCAGCCTTCATCAAAAAGACAGAGCTGCTCTGTGGGATGACGAGGGAGAGGGGCTGAGATACTTGGAGTCTGCTTTTTCTGCTGCATTTGGTGCTGAGCAAGGCATCTCCTCCTCTCTCTTAATCCCAGAACTTTGGGAGGTGGAAGTGGGTATATCACCTGAGGTCGGGAGTTTGAGAACAGCTTAGCCAACACGGTGAAACCCTGTCTCTATGAAAAGTACAAAAATTAGCTGGGTGTGATAGTGCACTCCTGTAATCCCAGTTACTTGGGAGGCTGAGGCAGGAGAATTGCTTGAACCTGGGAGGTGGAAGTTGTAGTGAGCCGAGATTGCACCATTGCACTCCAGTCTGGGTGACAGAGTAAAACTGTCTCTCACACACACACGAAAGACATCTTATCCATAGAATGGAATATTATTCATCCATACAGAGGGATGAGGCAGGACAGGAATACACTATGGCACGGATGAGCCTTGCAAACACTACCCTCAGTGCAACAAGCCAGACGCACAAGGCCACACTTTTTGTGTGGTATTTTACATAGAATGCCATTTAGATGAAATGCTCAGAACAGGCAAATCCATAGAGATAGAAGGCAGGCTGGTGGGTGCCAGGGGCTTGGGGGAGAGAAGAATGGAGGAGGGGGTGAGTGGTAATGGGGATGAGGTTTCCTTCTGCGGTGATGAAAGTGTCTTGGAAGTGGATAGAGGTGGTGGTTGCACAGCACTGTGAATGTACTAGATGCCACCAGATTATTGATTTTAAAATGGTGACTTTTATGTTATGCGAAACTTATCTCAATAAATAAATAGAAATAGGCGGGTGCAGTGGCTCATGCCTGTAGTCCCAGCACTTTGGGAGGCTGAGGCAGGAGGATTACTTGAGTCCAGGAGTCTGAGAACAGTCTGGGCAACATAGCAAGACCCCATCTCGGCAAAAATAAAAAGATTGGGCAGGCGCAGTGGAGCGTGTTATAGTCTCAGCTACTCAGGAGGCTGAGGCGGGAGGATTGCTTGGCTCAGGAGTTTGAGGCTGCAGTGAGCTGTGATTGCACCACCGCACTCTAGTATGGGTGACAGAGCAAGACCCTGTCTCAAACCTAAACTAAACTAAACCAAAAACAGTTACAATTTCTTGAGCTGGGTTGAGCAGGGACCAGGCCCCAAACCCTCAGTGACTCCAAGCCCCAAACAGCCTGGGTAGGAAGCTATGATCATCTCTGGTGAAGACCTGAGGCTTCCCAGTCTTGGAGAGGGGACATCAAGGGATGAGACAGGTTTTGGGGAAGCTGGGACTTGAGACCTGGAGGGGAGGCTGTGTACTTGTCATGGGAGGCAACAGTCCACATGGGAATTGCAGGAA
>NW_016107397.1:9807411-9823727 GCF_001604975.1 Cebus imitator | reverse complement strand
TCAAGTGATTCGCCCTTCTCAGCCTCCTGAGTAGCTGAGATTACAGGTGCACGCCACCATACCTGGCTAATTTTTGTATTTTTAGTAGAGACAGGGTTTTACCATGTTGATCAGGATGGTCTTGAACTCCTGACCTCGTGACCTGCCCTTACGGGACGCTGGGTCGAGGAAAAGACCGGCTAGAAGCAGAGGCGGAGAAAGAGGGTAGGGTGAGTGGGAGAAGAGAGGACGGCAGGACAGGGGCCTTGTGACAGAAAAGGGAACAAGAACTCAGGGTTTTACGTTGTACCCACAGGTGCAGAGCTGAGAAAAGGAAAGAGAAATGAAGAATGGCAACTCGGAGGAGGTGGGGGGGGACGTGGTGCGGGCACAGGGTGCAGGGTGAGAAAGTGAGAAGGCAGTCTGGCCAGGGGTGGGTGGTGGGGGGGGGTGTGCTGTCACCTTCTCGGGTCACACACCTTCTCCGGAGAGCTCCTGGGACTGCAAGCAACTTGTTCAGGAACTTGACTAATTTCCCGGAGGCTGGCTCACCTGTTTCCAACCCATCAGTGATCTTGAAACTTAAAAATACTCAGACTCACACTTTCCACCTATCCGTGCGAGGTAAGAGGAGCCAAACACATCTCAAAATGCACCGGTTTTTCTTCTTCTAAGGGGCAGCCTCCCATGGTGTGCCTCCACCCTCTCTTTTAATGCCTCTATTGTGTAAAAATGTCTTTAAATGAATTTGTTGGGCTTGGTGGCTGGATTGGGCATTTCTTTTCACTTTCTCTATGAAAACACAAGACCTGCAAACAAGAGGCCACGTTTTTCCGATGTTTATCCCTCTCCCAGCATGGTGGTGATGGAAATCCATTCCCCAGCAACAGCGAGAAGACCATGGGATTCTTCAGGCACAGAGATCATCTCTACCTTCCTGCCGTGTAAGTGGGAGATGATAAATGAGATGGAAACAGGGAAGTCTTTTTAACGTTTGTGCCAAATGATACAATCACCACTAATGAAATAAGACAGCCGTCAAAACTGCACCCAGAAACCGTCCATCAGTCTGGACGTGAGGTTGTTAGAATGCATTTCTGCAGCAGCAGAGAGGGGGTGACTGGCTGCTCTCTGATCAACTGTCTCTTCTTCCCTGTGTGCAGGGAGCTCTGGAGAATCCCACTTAGGAAGCCAGGCTTCGAGGTGACAGGAACGTGTTACAGGTGGGGCTCCACCCACCAGGCAGTGATGACTGGGGATGACCCTGAAATCGCTGCACCCAGGGATGTTACACACTGCATGAACGTGAGACACCAAGAGCCTATCATTCCGTTTCTCATTTTAAAGGAGGCCTCCGAGGTCTGGCTGACATTTGCAAACCACTGAAGTCAGTGACGCCCCATAAAAGGCCGTAGTCTCTCACAAGCAGGAGTTCCCAAGGGGCTGCATAAGTTCTTCAAGCCCATGGCTTAAGGAATGAATTCCCAAAGTGTTTCACCAGGAATGAGGAACCTACTCAGATGCCTTTAAGGGATCCCAGGGGGACAGAAACGTCCCCTTTGGGGTCCCCAGTCCTACTGTCTCTTTGGGAAGCTCCTTACCCCACAATCATGTTTGTGGGCAGGGGCTGGGCCTTGGGTTCCCTGGTGGACACCAGCAAGCCACAGGCTCATTCTTTGGCATTTGTAATCTCAAGAGATCCCAGAGGAACCAGCTGAAAGGTGCTTGTGGCATTGAGGGTTGGGGAACACGAAGCCTTCCCAGAACCAGAGACTCCAGTGGCTTGGAAACAGACCCCGTACACACTTCCTCTCCACCCGGCTGGGGGCCACGGGCATCAGAGATCTTGAGACACACTCTGTGCACGGAGCACCACTCCCCAGCGCCTGGCACTATCCCAGTCAGAAGAAAATAAGACCCAGCGCTACATGACAGTGGGAGCATCCTGGCCTGTATGGGTCACCCGGCACGTATAGAGAGGGTCTGCGGGCCGGATACACGGAGCTCTGTGCAATCCAAGCCACGGCGTCAAACAGTCGCCCCAGCACCTACTACTGGGACTCCACATCTGGTTTAGGAAATTAGGAGATGCAAAGGGGCGTGCATGAAGCCGTGAGAACACAAGGGCATAGACAGGACAAGGGGGCCAGGTGCTGGGGAGAGGGGGTCCCACGGCAGCCCCCCGGGACAGGGCTTCACCAGCTCTGCACCTGCGGGCCTCCATCAGGGGTCCAGCCCGTTGGGAAACGTACTCACGTGGTGGTGAGCCAGCTAGGTCCTGGGGGTCTCTCACGTCCCTCTCAAATTCTCTCTCCTCCTGTTGGTTCCCCAGAAAATACCAGGGCTGCGGGAGAGCAGCCACCTTCCCCGGAAGCCCACGCTGACGCCCCACTCAGAGGCTGCTTCTATTTTTAGCAGGGGCAGAAGTGGGGGCTGAGGGTGGGCTGCCTTACTTCCCTCTTTTTTTTTTTTTGTTCTGAGCAGAATCTGTGGGTGACTTTCCACTCACGAGAGGGGGTGGCTGAGAGCAGAAAGGGACCCATGCTA
This sequence comes from Cebus imitator, assembly GCF_001604975.1. Classification (NCBI taxonomy): domain Eukaryota; kingdom Metazoa; phylum Chordata; class Mammalia; order Primates; family Cebidae; genus Cebus; species Cebus imitator. Next base: position 9,821,201 of record NW_016107397.1, on the reverse strand, counting down.
TGCAGGGCAGGCAGGAACTGCAGGGAAAGGGGTGTGTCTGTCATCAGGGCCAGGAGGGTGGGTGCGGGGGCACAGAGTGGGAGCCTGGCATCGTCAGTCACTGTGCGCACCTCTGCTCTGCTCTCCCCACTGGGCCCCAGGCCACACCAGACCTCACCTAGGCAGCCTCTCTGGTTTCCTCTGCACCTTCCAGATGGTTCCTCTGGGATCTCTTGAGATTGCAAATGCTGAGAACTGAGCCTGTGGGCTTGCTGGTGTCCACCAGGGCACCCAAGGCCCAGCCTCTGCCCACAAACAGGTGATTGTGGGGCCAGGAGCTTTCCAAGGAGACAGTAGGACTGGGGACCCCAAAGGGGATGTTCCCCTCCCCCTGGGATCCCTTAAAGGCATCTGAGAAGGTTCCTCAATTCCACAGAGGAGGAAGACTGGCCAGCAGGAAGTGTGGGGCCTCGGACATCCCAGGGAACACTCTTCTATGAGCTTGCATTACATGACACATACCCTTTTCTCCTCTGTCTCTTTGAAGTTTGTTAGTGGGTGTGGACCCAAAGTGCTTTGGACACCCCCACCCATCTGCTGCCCCTACCCGGGATCTACCTTGAACCCTAACCCACTCTGACAACCTGTGTCTTCTCTTTGCGTCTTTGGCTGGCAGGCTGCCTGCAGAACTCTGACGACCTCATTTCCCTAGGACGTCCTGTGGTATAGACGCCTGGAGGAGCAGATGGGCTGGAACTTCGTGTCTTCACCAGCAAATGGGGGCAACCAGAGTTGTGGGAATGAATGGAGGCAATGCATGAAAACCACCCACCTCAGTGTCCTGTGCATGCAGGTGAGCGATTCCTTCCCCAAAGCTGTCAACGTGCCCTCCACTCCTACACAAGTGAACTCCAGTTTCTCAGCTCTTGCTTCCTGGCCCTGGGCAATAGCACCCAAATCTACTATCTTGGCTTCCTCCTTACTTCCCAACCTATAGCAATCGCAAGAATACTTGTTGTTCCCTCTCTTTTCTTCCAAAAAATTGAGGTGCAATCAGAGAGCTGCATGGATCGTCAGTACGCAGTTCAATGAGTTAGGAAGACGCCCACGCAACCAAAACCCCAATTGTGATACAGAGCATGGTGACGCCCCCCTCCACAAGAAGTTCTTTATGGCCCTTTCCATACCCCTGTGGCCCCTAAAGGCAACTGTTTCTGTGATTTTCATCAGCTTTGCCATTTCTTGAACCTTAGGAGAGGAGAATAATGTGCTGTTGTTCTCAGATGTCCCCTCCTTGGGTCTCCAGGAAGCTGGACACCACAGCTGTGTCCTCTGTGTGATGGCTAATTTTCTGTGTCAACTTGACTGGGCTAAGGGATGCCCAGATAGCTGGAAAAACATTTCTGGGTGTATCCATGAGGTTGTTTCTCAGCATTTGAATCAGTGCACTGAGTCAAGAAGACCCACCCTCCCCAGTGTGGGTGGGCGCCATCCAATCTGCCCCTGATAGAACTGAAAGTTGGAGGAAGGAAGAATTCTCCCTCTTGAGCTGGGACATCCGTCTTCTTTGGGGTCTGGTTCCTTCCACACAGCGTTTTGAGGCTGGTGTCAGTCACGTGGTCCTGTCTGTTACTGGGCAGTATCCCATCAATGTGTGCCCCACATTTTCTTGACTGTGCGTCTGTCGCTGGACATGTGGGTTGTTTCCTGTTTGACTGGGACCTTCCTGTACAGGTCTTCATGTGGACATCTTGTCATTTCTTTTGAGTAAACATCCTGGAGTAGGACTGTCTGGGGGAGGAAGACATGGTGCCCCCAGCCCAGGGCCAGCATGGAGAATTAGGAGGGCAGCAGGGATTGACGCTGTTCTCCTCACACCTGTGCTCCCATCATTCCAGCACTAGCACTGTCTCCTCTTACCCCCTGGGAGAACCCATCCTTCCTGGCTTAGACGGGAGAGGCAGTGATGGTGACATCGGGAGGCTGAAACCCATCAGAAAGAAGTGGAAGGCAGCTCATTCAACCTTGGGCTGGCAATTTCAAGTGAAAAAGATGTCAACACCTTCAAAGGTGGGGACAGACTCCGTGGAGGTAAGTCCCTTCCAACTTTGGATTCTGAAACACATCCCATCGGAGAGACGAAAACATGGCTGGTGGAATTCAGGCTCAATTCCTATCTCTCCGCGAGACAGTGAGAAGTCCAGGGAGGGTGGCAAGGATCACCAGCGCCATGGGGTAAAAGGAGGTGAGTCCTCCCATGGGCAGCATGGAGAATAGGGGTCACCTGAGGCCACAGAGAAGAGGAACTCCTTGGAGGAGGTGGCAGTAACTAAGTCACACACAAAAAGGAAGTGGCATCTGAGAGCTTCCAGCACGCATGCCCAGGGAGGTACGAGCCTGAGCTTGTGGGTGAGGAGTGATTTTTCTAGTATGGCAAGAAACATGAAATACAAAACAGCTGGTTCTGCAATAAGCCAGCCCCAGAAGAGCTTGGCAACCCTGGAGATGAGGCAGACACAATGTGGACTTAGGGGCTGTGGGGTTTCAGCCCTAGCCTGGACTCCTGAGCCTCAACAAAGGGGCTGGGAGGCAGCCCTCTTTCCTTTTTTTTTTTTTTGAGACGACACAGTCTCATTGTGTTGCCCAGGCTGGAGTGCAGTGGTACAACCTTGGCTCACTGCAACCTCTGCCTCCCAGGTTCAAGCAATTTCTCCCACCTCAGCCTCCTGAGTAGTTGGAATTACAAGAGTGCATCATCACGCTCAGCTAATTTTTGAATTTTTAGAGAGATGAGGTTTCACCATGTTGGCCTGGCTGGTCTCAAACTCCCAGCCTCAGGTGATCTACCCACCTTGGCCTCCCAAAGTGCTGGGAAGACAGGCGTGAGCTGCCATGCCGGCCAGGAGCCCTCTTTCCTAATGCTGCTCCTCCAGTGAAGCCAGGCCTGTCCTCCTGAGGCCCCCAGACCAGTTCAGGCCTAGGCCCATCTAAGCACTTGGGATCTCACCTCCTCCCTGGCACTATTTGTTTTCTTTATCTCCGCCTCGAAGCTGTAGTACCAAACAGGCAGGCCCTTGACTGCTGATTCAGCTGCTGGAGCCAAAACTCATAAAATCCTATTTCAAAAAGGTCCAATGATTTTATTTTCTGATCATAAATATGAAATTTAATTAGCAGCCTGCTGCTAATGAAGTCATCGTGCAAGCCAGCCTGGAGAGGCAGAGGAAGCTGAACACAGCAGGCAATGGAATCCACTTAACCTTAACCTAAGGCCCCTTAACCCTTCCTCTCCCAGTGCCCCTCACTGGGCCCTTCCCAGGCCACATGGGCCCAGCTGCAGAGGGGCAGCCTCTGGCCTGGAAGGACAAGGAGGGGCTGCTCATTCAGGCAGAGTTGGATGCAGCTCAGATGTACCCTCTTTGGGTCTCCAGGAAGCTGTGGGCACAGCAGCTGCGTACTCTGTGTGACGGTTAATTTTCTGTGTCAACTTGACTGGGCTAAGCGATGTCCAGATAGCGGGTAAAACATCTGGGTATGTCAGTGGGGATGTTTCTGGAGGAGGTCAGAATTTGAATCAGTGGACTGGGTTACGAAGACCCGCCCTCGCCAGTGTGGGTGGGCACCATCCAATCTGTCGAGGGGTCCTGATGGAACAAACAGTCAGAGGAAGGAAAAATTCTCCTTTTGAGAATTCTCCTCTCCATCTTCTCCTGCCCTCTGACACTGGAGCTCTTGGTTTTGGGCCTTTGAACTCTGGGACTTACACCATGGACTCCCCTGGTTCTGGGACCTTCAAACTGGGACTGAATTACACCACTGGGTTTCTTTCTTTTTCTCTCACTCCTGTTTTTCTTTCTCTCTTTCCTTCTTCCCTTCCTTCCTTCCTCCCTCCTTTCTTTTTTCTTTTCTTTCTTTTTCTTTCTCTTCTTTCTTTCCTTCCTCCCTCCCTCACCCCTCCCTTCCTTCCCTCTTCCCTCCCTCCTTTCCTCTCTCCCTCCCTCTTCCTTTCCTTTCTCACTCTTTCTCTCTCCCTCCTTCCTTCCCTCCCTCCCTCCCTCCCTCCCTTCCTTCCTGTCTTTCTCTTTCTCTCTCTTTCCTTTTCTTCCCTTCCTTCCTTTTTTTTTTTCTTCTTCTTTTTTTGAGACAGGGTCTTGCTGTGTTGCCCAGGCTGGAGTGCAGTAGCACGATCATGGCTCATTGCAGCCTTGAACTCCTGAACTCAGCTGATTCTCCCACCTTAGCCTCCCGAGTAGCTGGAACTACAGGTGTGCATCATCATGCTTGGCTTATTTCAAAAATTATTTAGAGATGAGGACTCATTATGTTGCTCAGGCTGGTCTTGAACTCCTAGGCTCAAGTGATCCTCCTGCCTTGATCTCTGAAGTGCTGGGATTATAGATGGAAGTCACTGCTCCCGGCCCTGGCTTCTGTGATTCTCCAGCTGGCATACAGCAAATCATGGGGCTTCCTGGCTCCATAATCACGTGATCCAATTCCCGTAATAACTCCCCTTTTATATATGTCTCTATGTATCCTATTGTTTCCACATCTCTGACTAATATACTCTGCCCCAGATCAGAGACCCAGCTTCTGTCTTCTCTTTAAAACCCTCTGATAGGCTGGGCCCAGTGGCTCACACCTGAAATCCCAGCGATTTGGAAGGCTGAGGTGGGAGGACCACTTGAGCCCAAGAGTTTGAGACCAGGCAGGGTAACACAGTGAAACCTCTCTACAAAAAATTGTAAAACATTAGTCAGGCATGTGCACCTGTGGTCCCAGCTACTCAGGAGGCTGAGGTGGGAAGATCACTTGAGCCCAGGAGTTCAAGGTGCAGTGAGTCATGATCACGTCACCGTACTCCAGCCTGGGTGACAGAGCCAGACCCTGTCTTTAATAATAAGAATAAAACCCTCTGATGGAACACCATCCACAGCAGAAGGGAAGCACTGGGAATAATACGGGGCTCTGCATAGGAGCTTAAGGGAAAGCCACTGTAGCTTAGAAAGCGCCCAGTGCCTCTGCTCCATGCTGGCCGTGAGCTGGGGATACACAGCATAGTCCACTTTGCCTTACAATGGACAGGATGCTATGGAGTCCTTCTCGCCACCAGCCAGCCTACCTGGTAGTCACTTCCAGATACCATCTGCTCACAACCCAAGAAGGTCAGACGACCCCTATAGCTCCTCCTTCACACTTCACAAAACACACAACCCTCAGGACCACCCTGTTCCTCCCGCTACTCCTGGCTTCATTTTCTCTTCCTAGAATGCAGGAATAATAATGCCCAGTTTGCAGGATTTTTTTTTTTTTTTTTTTTTTTTTTTTTTTTTTTTTTTGAGATGGAGTCTCACCCTGTCACCCAGGCTGGAATGCGATGGCACAATCTTGGCTCACTGCAACCTCCGTTTGAAACCTACCGGCTTCAAACGATTCTCCTGCCTCAGCCTCCCAATTAGCTGGCTAAGATTTTGTATCTTTAGTAGAGATGGGGTTTCACCATGTTTGCCAGGCTGGTCTTGAACTCCTGACCTTGTGTTCTGCCCACCTTGGCCTCCCAAAGTGCTGGGATTACAGGTGTGAGCCACCGCGCCTGGCCAATTTGCAGGATTTTAATGATGATTAAACAAACTTCTCAAGAACATGCCTGGCCTGCAGTGGGAGTTCCATAATGGGGGCCTTTATTATCATCACCTTGCACAAGTTTATGAGTTAAATCCCAGATCCCGAACTCACTAACATCTGAAGTCCTATGGACAAGACACGGACTAAGATCCAGGAGGTTGAAGTTAGAACACGACTGTTAATTTCCCAAACATGCTAGGAAGAACCCAGTGCCTCTGGTCGGTGCCAACAAATGTTAACATCTACTCAAGCGTGTCCATGTGTGCAACACAGGGTGGACAGTCCCAGCATGTGTGGACGGTGTGGGGACATGACATCTCCCTGCACAGAGGTCACACCTGTGCAGACAGCCTGCACACGTACTGCACACAGGAATTGGTACCCGGACCCCTCCCCGCAAAACACAATGCCCATCAGACGTGACAGGGAGCCAGGCTGCCCCCGATAGAGCCTGCAACGTAAACTTTAGATTTAGTCTGTGGTCAAGGTGCACAGGACTATATTCTAGTAAAAAGTTTACGACAGAAGGTAATAGAGTTTTCGAGGAATTTTTTCCTTGCCAGCTTGCTTTTTTTTTTCTTTTTCAGAAGCATATTGCAATTCTGCAGGCATTTGGGCCCCAGCTCCTGAACGAGTAGGAGCAGCTCAGGTTTTGCTCCCGCTACCTCTGTAGGGAATCCTCCTACGGTCATGGCTGAGGTTTTGGGGATGCTGGAGTCGGAACCCCTCATGTATCACTGTCAGCCCCAACAGGTGCAGCTGGCTTCCAGGATTAAATGTTACGGGTAAGCTGAGTTTGGGTAAATCAAACTCTCTTCTCCCCATTGACTGGGTTTAGAGCTGACTCCCCATATAAGCAGCCACCCTCCACTCGCCTCTGCTCACAGCCTCAAGTTCCTCACTTAAAGTGTCGCCCGTCGGCCGCAGCGTCAGCATGAGCCTGTGCTTCACCTGCCTCATTTCAAGCCTCACCTCAGCCCTGCAGAACAGAGCCCGAGGTTTCACAAGTTCCCCAGGTGACACACACACCGATAAGCGCTGCTCCAACTCACCCGTCCCCATGCGCAGAGACACGCCGACTTCCCAGTTTGCACCCTGCCTGAGTCTTTTAGGACTTTGATTTGAAACACGTGCCCATCCCTCCTGGCTTATACCTCTGCCTGATCTTTGATGGTGTTTCTTTTTCTTTCTTAGAGACAGGGTCCTGCTCTGCTGCCCAGGCTAAAGTACAGTGGCACAGTCATGGCTCACTACAGCCTTGACCTCCCGGGCACAAGCCATCTTTTTGCCTCAGCCTCCCAAGTAGCTGGGACTACAGGTGCACACCACCACTGCTGGCTAATTCTTTTGGAATTTTTTGTAGAGACAGAAACTTGCTATGTTGCCCAGGCTGATCTTCAACTCCTGGCCTCAAGAGATCCTCCTGCCTCAGCCTCCTAAAGTGCTGGGATGACACTGTGCCTGGCCTACTGATGGTGTTTCTGATTTCCCAATGTACCTCCACACACCTAAGATTCCTCTGGGTGACAGAGCCCCAGGCTACCCAGGTCCTCATGCCGCGGATGCTCGGACACACTGCAATCCTTCCATAGGACATTAGTTTCATGCCTGCCAGCTCCACCTGGAAACCACTTCCCGGACTTGGGGCTCTGAGATCTGTTGCTGATTTCCAACTCATCTTCCCAGCTCTTAAGTGGGTTAAGAAAAAGCACAGTTGACTTGTAGCTAGTCCTTCTCCTTTTATAGAGTGAGGTGCAAAATAAGGACTAAGCCCAACAATTGTTTCTTGGAAAAAATTGAAGAGTATAAAGAACTGAAAGTAGACCCACTGGCCAGGTGTGGTGGCTAACGCCTGTCACCCCAGCACTTTGGGAGGCTGAGGTGGGCAGATCACTTGAGGTTGGGAGTTCGAGACCAGCCTGGCCAATATGGTGGAACCCCGTCTCTACTAAAAGTACAAAAATTAGCCAGGCGTGGTGTCATGAGCCTGTAATCCCAGCTACTCGGGAGGCTGAGGCAGCAGAATTGCTAGAGCCTCGGAGGCAGAGGTTGCAGTGAGCTGAGATTGCGCCGTTGCACTCCAGCCTGGGTGACAGAGCAAGACTCTGTCTCACAGCAAAACAAAACAAAACCAAAAAACCAAACAAACAAACGAAAAGGAAATCTACCATTCATTCTAGCAATCCCATTACTGGGTATCTACCCAAAGGAAAATAAGTCATTATATCAAAAAGACACCCACATACGCAGGTTTATAGCAGCACAATTCACAATTGTAAAGATGTGGAATCAACCGAAGTACCCATCAACTGATAAGTGGATAAAGAAAACGTGGTATAGATACACCATGGAATACTACTTGGCCATAAAAAAAAGAAATCAGGTCTTTTGCAGCAACTTGCATGCAGCTGGAGGCCATTATTCTAAGTGAAGTAACTCAGGATCAGAATACCAAATACTGCAAATTCTCACTTATAAGTAGGAGCTAAGGCTGGGTGCGGTGGCTTATGCCTGTAATCCCAGTACTTTGGGATGACGAGGCGGGTGGGTCACTTGAGGTCAGGAGTTTGAGATCAGTCTGGCCAACATGGTGAAAGCCTGTCTTTACTAAAAATACAAAATTAGCCAGGGTGGTGTCATGTGCCTATAATTCCAGCTACTTGGGAGGCTGAGGCACAAGAATCACTTGAACCCAGGAGGCAGAGGTTGCAGTGAGCTGAGATCATGCCACGGCACTCCAACCTGGGTGACAGAGTGAGACTCTGTCTTAAAGAAAAGAAAAAATTAAGTAGGAGCTAAGCTGTAAGACCACAAAGACATACAGAGTGATATAATGGACTTTGGGGATTCGGGGAGAGGAGGGTGGGAAGGGGTGAGGGAAACAAGGTCACGCACAGGTTAACAGTGTATGCTGCTCGGGTGATAGGTGCACCAAAATCTCAGAATCCCCCACTATAGAATAGAATTGGTCCATGTAACCAAAAGCCACTAGTATCCCAAAAGCGACAGAAATTAAAAAAAATTCTTTAAAAACCCCAAACAAATATTTAAAAATCGAGTAATATTTCATACAAGATTTTTCAGTACTCAGTCTTCTTTGGGGACGGGATGCCCAGTGAATCCAGCCCTCCCACACATCCCGCCTCATGGCTAACCTTGTGTAACACCCGCTTCCTAATAAATTCAGATCAGTCATGAGGTATGCGGAAAGTAACAGGTGAGAGTATTCAGCAATTATAAAATGGGACAGGCATTTAAAACAGCTGTTGGCCGACATTGGCTGACAGCTAGCTCAGGACGGATCCTGATGGAAGATCTAACAAATCCACATAATCAGCCCTGCCAGCACTGTGGCTTCTCACCTCATCCACTTTATTGTTGGTTTTTGTTTGTTTGTTTGTTTTTAAGTCAGAGTTTTGCTCTTCTTGCCCAGGCTGGAGTGCAATGGCGCGATCTCGGCTCACCACAACTTCAGCCTCCCAGGTTCAAGCGATTCTCCTGCCTCAGCCTCCCAAGTAGCTGGAATTATAGGCACATGCTACCACACCTGGCTAGTTTTGTATTTTAGTAAAGACAGGATTTCACCATGTTGGCCAGTCTGGTCTCAAACTCCTGACCTCAAGTGATCCGCCTGCCTCAGCCTCCCAAAGTGCTGGGATTATAGGCATGAACCACCACACCTCGCCTTAGCTCCCAAGTAGCTGAGATTATAGGCATGAGCCACTGTGCCTAATTTTGTATTTTTAGTAAAGATGGAGTTTCTCCATGTTGTTCACGCTGGTCTTGAACTCCCGACCTCTGGTGATCCACCTACCTCAGCCTCCCAAAGTGCTAGGATTACAGGCATGAGCCACTATGCCCAGCCTTTTGTTTTTTTTTTTGAGATGGAGTCTCACTCTGTTGCCCAGCCTAGTGTGCAGTGGCACAATCTTGGTCCACTACAACCTCCACTTCATGGGTTCACATGATTCTCGTGCCTCATCCTCCTGAGCAGCTGGGATTACAGGTGCACACCACCAGGCCTGGCTATTGTTTGTATTTTTAGTAGAGATGGGATTTTACCATGTTGGCCAGGCTGATGTCGAACTCCTGACCTCAAGTGATCCACCCGCCTAGGCCTCCCAAAGTGCTGTGACTACAGGCGTATGCCACCGCACCTGAACTGTTACTTGGTTTTTTAAAAAAATTAAAGTCATTTAACTTAAATAACTTTAAATCATTTACTTTATTCTTTTTTTTTTTTTTTTTTTNTTTTTGAGATAGAGTCTCACTCTGTTGCCCAGGGTGGAGTGCAGTGGTATGATCTTGGCTCACTGCAACCTCTGCCTCCCGGGTTCAAGTGATTCTTGGGCCTCAGCCTTCTAAGTAGCTGGGATTACAGGCATGCCACCGTGGCCTAGCTAATTTTTTGTGCTTTTAGTAAAGACAGGGTTTCATCATGTTGGCCAGGCTGGTCTTGAACTCCTGACCTGAAGCTATCTGCTCACCTTGGACTCCCAAAGTACTGGGATTCCAGGAGTGAGCACGGTGCCCAGTCCCTAGTCCACTTTAGACATCCCAGGGCAGAGCAATACAGCCCAAACAGAACAAGGCAGCTTCGCAGAACCAAGGGGACAGAGATTAGCAATCAGGGCAGCGGAGGTGGCTGGCATTTGGGAACTGCACAGAGAGAGACTGTTTGGCTACATTCTAAACTATCCAGGCACAGGCAAGACTCCATAGCCTGGCAAACAGCAACTATCCAGGGACTGTGAACAGAAGAGATTTCAGATGACACACGGGACTGAGAAGCGTTGGTGTTCCCTCTAGCCAAGCTGGGGAGACCTCTCTAAATTCCCTGGAATTCAAAGACCCCAAAAGTCTATAGCTGAGGAGCAGGGTGACTCTAACTCTAGAAGGATTAGTCCAGATGTACCTGACAAAGCTTAGAAAGAAGTTTCAAGAGGATCAATGCTATTCATCTCCAAATTAACTATTAGCCCGATCAAAGACTTCTCACAACGTAGGGAAAGACAACAAAATCCAGAAACTCGACAATTTGATATCCACCAGGACCAGAACAGAATCAATTTTGTTACTGGACATATGCATAAGCCGGCAAATTTGACCCATAATCAGAAGTGCCAGATGACAGAAAGAAATCCAGAAATTACAGAAATGTTGGAGTTTTCAGCAAAGACTTTAAAACAGCTATTATAAATATGTCTAAGATTTAATGGAAACAAGAACATAATAAAGGGGCAGAAATGAAATTATCAAATGGAAATTCTTTTTTTTTTTTTTTTTTTTTGAGACAGGGTCTCACTCTGTCACTCAAGCTGAATGCAGTGGTGCAATCATAGCTCACCGCAGCCTCGACCTCCCAGGCTCAAGTGATCCTCCCATCTCATCCTCATGAGTAGCCAGGACTACAGGTGTGCACCACCATACCCAGCTAAGTTTTTGATTTTTTGGAAGAGACATGGTCTCATTATGTTGCCTAGGCTGGTCTTGAACTCCTGGGCTCAAGCAATCCTCCTGCTTAGGCCTCCCAAAGCACTGGGATTACAGGTTTGGGCCACTGTGCCCAGCCCAAAGGGAAATTCTGTAACTAAAAATCAAAATACCTGTGGTACAAATTCAGTGGATGGACTTAACCACTGACCATTGTAGAAGAAAGTATCAGTTAGTTTGACAACAGGGCAGCAGGAGCTATATAACCAAGGCACAGGAGGAACAAAAGGCTGAAAAGAATGAACAGGGAATCAGTGAATTGTGGGATAATATCCAGTGGTCTAATAGGCATGTGATTAAAGTCCCGGATGGAGAAGACAGATACATTCTGGAAGAGAAACAACTAAAAGAAAAAAAAAAAGACCAAATAAGAAAAGAAACAACCTAATTTTTCCAGATTCGATGAAAAATATTAACCACAGATCTAAGAAACTCAATGAACTCTAAGCAAAATAAACATAAAACCGTCCATAGGTAGATATTCATTAAGCGGCTGAAAACCAAATCTAAAGAGGAAATCTAAAAGCAGACAGAGGAGAAAAAACATATACAATGCAAGAGTGATAAGAATCACTGTTCACTCTTAATATGAAACAGTGCAAATTAAAAAAAAAAACATTATTAATGTGCTGAAACAAAATGGCAAACAAGTCAGCTTAGGATTCTCTTTGTTTCCTTTGAGACAGTCTTGCTCTGTCACCAGACTGGAGTGCAGTGGTGCGATCTCAGCTCACTGCAACCTCCACCTCCTGGGCTCAAGTGATTCTCTTGACTCAGCCTCCTGGGTAGCTGGGATTACAGGCATGCGCCACCACGCCTGGCTAATTTTTGTAATTTTAGTAGTGATGGAGTTTTACTATATTGGCCAGGCTGGTCTCGAACTCTTGGCCTCAAATGATCCACCCGCCTCAGCCTCCCTAAGTGCTGGGATTAGAGGCATGAGCCACCACACCCGGCTGGAATTCTTTATCCAGTGAAATATCTTTCAAAAATGAGATAAAGGCCCTTTCTTTGATAAACCAGAAACCAAAAAAATGTACTACCAGCAGACCTGCAATATAAGAAATGATAAAGGACAATTTTCAGACTAAAGGAAAATGACACCAGACGGAATGGATCTGCATGAGTGACCAAGAGTACCAGAAACAGTAGATATCTGAGTCAATAACATACTTTTCTCATTTATTTATTTATTAAGACAGGTTTTCACCATGTTTTCAGGCTGGTCTTGAACTCCCGACCTCAGGTGATCCACCCGCCTTGGCCTCTAAAGTATTTGGATTACAGGCGTGAACCACCATGCCCAGCCACTTTTCTCATTCTTAATGTCTTTCAAAGATAATGACCTAAAGCAAAAATAATAAGTCTATTGTGCAGTTTTTACATAGGTATAAAATAGATGGCGATAGGCCAGGCGCATTGGCTCACACCTGTAATCCCAGCACTTTAGGAGGCCAAGGTGGCAGGACTGCTTGAGCTCAGGAGTTCGAGACCAGCCTGGGCAACATAGTGAGACCCCCATCCCTGCAAAAAACCAAAAAATTAACTGGATGTGGGGGCATGTGCCTGTAGTCCCAGCTATTTGGGAGGTAGAGGTGGAGGATCACCTGAGTCCAGGAGATGGAGGCTGCAGTGAGCAGTGATTGCACCACTGCACTCCAGCCTGAGCAACAGAGTGAGACCTTGCCTTAAAAAGAAATATGTGTGTGTGTGTGTGTATATTTGAAGATATATATATATATATATATACACACACACACACATACATACATATGTATATATATATATATATATACACATATACACACATATATTTGACATATACATGATATATATATTTGACATGTATATTTGGCATATATATATTTAACATGTATATGACAATAATTGCACAAGCGATGAGAGAGACTTAAGTGAAAGAACATGATTATAGTATTCTTACAGTATATGTGAAGTGACATAATATTAAACTAGTCTGTGATAAGTTAAAGATGCATTTGATAAGCCACAGAGCAACCACACACATAGACAAGAGAGAGAGGCAGCCTAACAAGTCAGTGGAGGAGAGAAAATGGAATTTCTAAAAAAGATTAATCCAAAGGAAGGCAAAGAAAGGAGGAAAAGTAAAACAAAAGGCAAATATAACAGAAAGAAAACATGGCAAAGGGTAATAAACCGAACACTTCAATGAAAAGGCAGAGGCGATCAGTGTGGATTAAAGATGATTCAATTCTTTGCTGTCAATAACAGACACACTTTAAACATAAAGACATAGATAAGGTAACAGTAAAAAGATGGAAACACTATTCATAAAAACTGAAATGGCAATATTAACATCAGAAAAGTAGACTTCAGGAAGAGGTGTATTACCAGAGACAAAGAGGGACATTTCATAATGAAAATAGAGTCAGTACATCAAGAAGATACAACCATCTTAAATGTGTATGCACCAATTCTAAAGCTTCAAAACACGCGAGGCCAAAAGAAATAAAACCAGGAGATTTGGGCAAATCCACAATGATGGTTGTTGATTTCAACAGTCTTCTTTCACTAATTGTTAGAGCCAGTAGATAAAAATGAAGGCTATAGAAGATTTGAATAATACTATCAACCAACTTGACCTAATTGATGTTTATAAAACACTACAGTTAACAGCTGCAAAATACATACTTTTTTTTTTTTTTTTTTGAGATGGA
>NW_016107397.1:9802648-9806696 GCF_001604975.1 Cebus imitator | reverse complement strand
TTTTTGAAACTGAGTCTCACTCTGTAGCCCAGGCTGGAGTGCAGCGGCATGATCTTGGCTCACTACAACCTCTGCCTCCCAGGTTCAGGCAATTCTTTGTCTCAGCCTCCCGAGTAGCTGGGATTACAGGCACCTGCCACCACGCCCAGCTAATTTTTGTATTTTTAGTAGAGATGGGGTTTCACCATCTTGGCCAGGATGGTCTTGAACTCCTGACTTCGTGATCCACCCACCTCGGCCTCCCAAAGTGCTGGGATCACAGGCCTGAACCACCTCGTCTAGCCCTTTTTATTTCTTTTTTTTTTTTTAAATAAATATTTAGAGACAGGGTCTCACTCGGCTGTCCAGCTGGAGTACAGTGTCGAAAACATGGCTCACTGCAGCCTTGACCTCCCAGGCTCAAGTAATCCTCTCACCTCAGCCTCCTAAGTAGCTGAGACGACAGGTGCATACCACCATGCCCAGCTAATTTACATTTTTGGGGGGGTAGAGATAGGGTCTTGCTGTGTTGCTCAGGTTGATCTTGAAATCCTGGGCTCAAGTAATCCTCCCACTTTGGCCCCCCAAAGTGTTTTGATTACAGGTGTGAGCCACCAGGCCTGGCCAGTCTCTCTCCTCTCATTCTCCTTTTTGTAAGGAGGCCAGTCATTAGATTCAGCCCCCATCCCCTTATCCAGTATAATCTGTTTTTAACTTAACTAAGCACATGTGCAAAGACCCCATTTCCAAGTAAGGCTGCATTCTGAGGTTCCAGGTGGGCATGAAATCTGGGCAACATTATTCACTCTACTGCAGTCCACCCTCAGGCCAAAACACAGGTAAGTTTCAATGAAGGTGAAAACAGAGCACAGGGCCTGGGTCTTCAAGGTAGGCTTCAACAGCCCGTGTGTGGGTCTGGGACAGGGAGGCCTGGGCCATGGAAACGCAGCTCATGAATTAGAATCTGAAAGAACACGATGCGTGTGCGTGTGGGGCCACGATCCCACCAGACGAGGGATGGAGAAGGCATTTCTGGAGGTTCTTGGGAAGAAAGTGCATTTCTAGTGACCACCATGGTATCTGATTCACCCAGAGGCATCACTAAAATCTCAAGGCCCCGAAAAGCTTTGAGAACACACCTGTGACACGTGTGAAGTCTATGGGAAAGAGAGGCGGGGGACTCACCAGGGGGAAGCTCGTATCTAGGGACAAAGCAGAAGGTGGGCCCTGTGCTCCTCTTGTATCCAGGGACAAAGCAGAAGGTGGGCCCTGTGCTCCAGGTCGGAGCTGCTTTTAATTGCCTTTGCCTTTCCTGCACGAAGGAGTCTGGGCCACTTGGTTTTCTTTGCAGAAGAATGAACCTTTAGCATGATGGGTAATTGATCCTCAGCAGGGGAAACGTCTGGCAGGTTTTGATGCAGAACTGGCTCTCAGTAAACCTGTCCCTGCCACTCCCTGCAAAGCTCCCGCCCCCGCCTCCTCTTGTCTGGAGGTGTCTCCATTCTAGCTCACCAAACGCTCAGGGTCGTTATGTTTTAAAAAAATCCCATCAATGATAGACTGGATAAAGAAAATGTGGCACATATACACCATGGAATACTATGCAGCCATAAAAAAGATGAGTTCATGTCCTTTGCAGGGACATGGATGAAGCTGGAAACCATCATTCTCAGCAAACTAACACAAGAACAGAAAACCAAACACTGTATGTTCTCACTCATAGGCGGGTATTGAACAATGAGAACACATGGACACAGGGAGGGGAACATCACACATCAGGGCCTGTCGGGGGGTGGGGGGCTAGAGGAGGGATAGCAGGGGGTTGGGGTAGTGGGGAGATAGCATTAGGAGAAATACCTAATGTAGATGACGGGGTGATGGATGCAGCAAACCACCATGGCACGTGTATACCTGTGTAACAAACCTGCACAATCTGCATATGTACCCCAGAACTTAAAGTATAATAAATAAATATTTAAACAAAGAAAAAAAGAAAAAAGAAAAAATCTTGTCCCATCCAACTCTGCTTTCAGGAATGGCACGAAGAGCCAAAGCGCACGGTGAGCAGCTGCCTTCTCCAGGTGGGGCACATCCACGCCTCACCTGGGATGCAGGTGTTTCTGTTCTTAGGCCCCAGGCCCTGGATTCCTGCCCAAGTTCACACAGCGGGGACTGTCCCAACTCCATTCACTCACACACATCGGACCCCAAGGCAGGGCTGGTGGCCTCTAAATCCTCCCACTAGGGTTTCAGCGCCTGGCTCTGTTAAAGGTGTCACCTTTTCTACAAACACCTGTTCTGAACAGTGAAAATAGCTATTCCTAACACAGGAACTGCAAGCTCCAGGGATCTGAGTGTGTACTGGGGAGAGTGGGGTAGAACATTTCTGGAAAAGGGGGCCTCAAAACGTAGCACTGTTTATAGATGAGAAAGATGCATTTAAAGGCTTGACTGGAATGGGCTGCACATTGGAATGCCTTGCCAGACAGCAGCTCAGAAGACTTCAAAAACGTTTATAAAGTTGCCCCATTAAAAGTGTTTGGTTATGTGTTGGTAACAGTGCTGGTCTGCTCAGCCTGCCTTAACAGAATACCACACACCGGGTGGCCTACACAAGAGAAATTCATTTTCTCACAGTGCTGGAGACTGGAAGTCTGAGATCCAGGGGCCAGCAGGTTTCTGGTGAGGCCCTTCTACCTCACTTGCAGGAGGCCACCTCCTGGCTGTGTCCTCAAATGGCCTTTACTTCCATGCATGTGAACCTGGTGTCTCTCCCTCTTCTTACAAGGACACTGGTGCTGTGGGATTAGATCCCCACCCTTATGGTCTTATTTAAAATTGCCTCCTTAAGATTGATAAATAAAAATTTAACTATTATTTGACCCAGCAATCCCACTATTGGGTGTCTACCCAAAGGAAAAGGAATCATTCTACCAAAAAAACACCCACACCCTTATGTTCATGGCAGTGCTAATCACAAAGCAAAGACATGGAATCAACGTAGCTACCCATCAAGGGTGGACTAGATAAAGAAAATGTGGCGCATATATACCATGGGATACTACACAACCATCAAAAAGAACAAAATCATATCCTTTGTAGCAACATGGATGCAGCTGGAGGCCATAATCCTAAGTGAATTAACAGAGGAACAGAAAACCAAATACCCCATGTTCTCACTTATAAGTGGGAGCTAAATGATGAGAGCGCATGGACATAAAAATGGGAACAACAGACTCTGGGGTCTCCAAAATCAGGGAGTGAAGGAGGAGGGCAAGGGTTGAAAAACTACTGACTGATATGGTTTGGCTGTGTCCCCACCCAAATCTCACCTAGAGTTGTAAAATCCCCATGTGTCAAGGGTGGGACCAGGTGGAGGTAACTGAATCACAGGGACTGTTTCCACCATGCTGTTCTTGTGAGTTCTCACAAGATCTGATGGTTTTATAAGCATCTGGCATTTTTTCTGCTTGCACTCATTCTCTCTTCTGCTGCCCTGTGAAGAGGTGCCTTCTGCCATGACTGTAAGTTCCCTGAGGCCTCCCCAGCCATGTGGACCCATGAGTCAGTTAAACCTCTTTTCTTGATAAATTACCCAGTCTCTGGTATTTCTTCATAGCAACATGAGAACAGACTAATACAACTACCTACTGGATACAATATTCACTCTTTGGGTTATGGGCTCAATAGAATTCCAAGCCCGAGCGTTACACAATATCCCCAATTAACAAACCTGCACATGTACCCCCTGAATCTAATATTTCCCAAAGGAAAACAACCACTTACCCCTTAAAAGGCCCCATGTGGCTGGGAACAGTGGTTCACGCCTGTAATCCCAGCACTTTGGGTGGATCACGAGGTCAGGAGTTCGAGACAAGCCTGGCCAATATGGTGAAAGCCCGTCTCTACTAAAATTACAAAAATTAGCTAGGCATGGTGTCAGGTGCCTGTAGTCCCACCTACTTGGGAGGCTGAGGCAGGAGAATTGCTTGAACCCAGGAGGCAGAGATTGCAGTGAGCTGAGATGCACCACTGCACTCCAGCATGGGTGACAGAGAAGACTGTCTCA
>NW_016107397.1:9767625-9802523 GCF_001604975.1 Cebus imitator | reverse complement strand
TTTTTTGAGACAAAGTCTTGCTCTGTGGCCCAGGCTGGAGTGCAGTGATGCTATCTCAGCTCACTGCAACCTCCGCCTCCTGGGTTCAAGTGATTCTCCTGCCTCAGCTTCCCAAGTAGCTGGGATTACAGGTGCCACCACCATGCCCGGCTAACTTTTTGTATTTTTTAGTAGAGACGGGGTTTCACCGTGTTAGCCAGGATGGTCTCAATCTCTTGACTTTGTGATTCGCCTGCCTCAGCCTCCCAAAGTGCTGGATTGCAGGCATGAGCCACTGCGCCCGGGCCAAAGTGGACTTTTTTAAGAAAGGAGATTTGACCTGATCATATCCAAAGAAACAGTCCTTTAAGATAGTATTTCCAACAATTTGACAATCACTTCACACGTTTTCTGGAATTTCCTCTTCTGAATTGCTGTAATTCTAAAGCTTGAGAAACAGTTACAGAGGGTGAGAATCTACATTCTTCCCCATGCAGTGACACTGTCCCTGGTATAGGCACAGAGCTCAAACAGCGGCCACATCGAATGACCTTGCATTTCTCAGCCTCTGTGCATGTGCCCACGCTGTTTCACACACCAGGAATGCCCTTCCCATCATATCCATTACACGGCACACCCCTTGGGGCTCAGGGCCATTGCTGCCCGAACTCTGTGGCAGCTCCATGCCTCCCTCCTCCACCACTCCCAAGCTGTGACTTTCACTCTAGCACTTGTCACTTGGGATTGTGCTTTTTGGTCTCCTTTACTTGGCAATTTGCCCTTGAAACCAGGAGACCTGTCTTGCCACCAGGAGGGCCTCAGTCATCAAGGTGCTCTGCAGATGTCTGTCAAATCTTGTCAAGGTGATGTTCTACCCAGCTGCCCTCAACCCCACACACACCCAAAGCTGCCACTGCCTGGTTTTGTTGCGAAGAAAAACAGGGAATTAAGTGACATGAGTGACACCAGGAGACCTGCTGCCACTATGCCCATCTCTGTGCCTGAGGCCTTTCTTTCAAGACTATCTTTTTCATTTTGAGACAGAGTCTTGCTCTGCTGCCCAAGCTCGAGTGCAGTGACATGATCTTGGCTCACTGCAACCTCCACCTCCTGGGTGCAAGCAATTCTCCTGCCTCAGCCTCCCAAGTAGCTGTGATTACAGGTGTGCACCACCATGTCTGGCTAATTTTTATATTTTTAGTAGAGACAGGGTTTCACTGTGTTGGCCAGGCTGGTCTTGAACTCCCGACCTCAAGTGATCTGCCCACCTCAGCCTCCCAAGTGCTGGGATTACAGGCATGAGCCACCACGCCCGGCCTTCCGGGACTATCTTAGACCACGAAGCCCAGAGTGCAACAATTAAGGTTGCTTGGGGTTGAGTAACACTCAGGTGCCTCAGTCTCAGGGGGAATCCCTGGGCATGAGTTTTGCCCATCTGCCCAGCCTCCCCAAGGGAGTCCCTGTCATTCGCCATAGCAATGGGCTCTAAAACATACCCTTTATCAGCTGCCCCTCATCTCTGTCCCACTTCCCCACCCCAACCAAGATCCTCATCCCTGGCAACGCCCAAGTAAACTAGCGGCATTCAACTCATCTCCGCGACTGCTTTGGGGGCGGGGTGCGCAAATGAAGACACAGTCTGGGGTGGCAGACGTGGTGTGGAGTGCAGATCTCAGATCTGACAAAGGCTCATTGGAGCTGGCCGATTCAAAGCAAACAACAAACAAAAGGCCCCCCCACCCCCACCCCACCCCAACAAATCTCAAATGAGAGCCTCAGATGGTGCAGATGGACAATGCACTGTTTCTCAGGAGAGGGAAAGCTAGGGTCATCCTGAAGCTCCTTTCAGCTCAGCCCACTGGGGAGGCAGGTGAGGATGGAGGCTGGTGGTTGTGGGCGAGTGGCCCCAGGCATGGCTTAGTTCTAAGTCTTATTGTGGGCTTGAGTTAGCTGAGAGGCAGTCCTGAGATGCTCAGGCCCACACCAGGGACAGCCGTGGCTGCCATCACCCCCATGCTGTTTAAAAACAAGCTGTCCAGAAATGAGACGTCCCACCTGGCAGCTCCCAGAGGGTCTGGGGACAGGATGGTGGCCCAGGCCCTGGGGTCTCAGCTCACACTCTAAAGTGAAAACATGGATGTCTTTTGAGTTTTATGCAGAATCAAGCTGATAGGGTTCAATTCTTTCCCCAAGGAATGATTAAGGGAGGAGTTTGAACTTGGGAGAGCAGAACAAGCTCTGTGCTGGAAAATCTATGTTTAGATCGCAGCTGTCTTAAAGTCTATCTGTGGCAGTTTTAAAACACGACTCCCAAAATCTCTGCCACTTCCCGTTGATAGGTGGGGCTTGTGTCTCCTCCCCTTGAATTCAGGCCCTGCAACTGCTTGACCTACAGAAAAAGCTGGAAGTGATTCTGTAACTGTACCAGTGACTGGACTCGGGGTCTAAGAAACTGCAGCTTCCTGGCTGGGCGTGGTGGCTCACACCTGTAATCCCAGCACTTTGGGAGGCCGAGGTGGGAGGATCATTTGAGCTCAGGAGTTTGAGAACAACCTGGGCAACATAGCAAGACCCAATCTCTAAAAAAAAAAAAAAAAAAAAAATTATCTGGGTATGGTGGTACACACCTGCAGTCCCAGCTATGGAGGCTGAGACTGCAGTGAGCTGTGATGGTACCACTGCACTCCAGCCTGGGCAACACAGCAAGACCCAATCTCTCTAAAAAAAATTATCTGGGTATTGTGGTATACACCTGTAGTCCCAGCTACTTAGGAGGCTCAGGCAGGAGGATCACTTGAGCCTGGGAGGTCGAGGCTACAGTGAGCCATGATGGTGCCACTGCACTGCAGCCCGGGCAACAGAACAATACCCTGTCTCTAAAAAAAGAAAGCCCAGACACCATGCTGTGAGGAAGCTCAAGCAGCCTGTGCAGAGGCCACATGGACAAAAATCGAGGTTCCCAGTCCTCCCTGGCTGGGTACTCAGCTAATAGCCAGCAGAACTTTGCAGCCATGTGAAAGCGGAAGTGGATCCCATAGCCCCAGCTTAGCTGCCCTAGTTGACCCCACATAGGGCAGAGACAAGCTTTCCCTGCTAGGCTCTGCCCGAACTGCAGAATCCATGAGCTCAATACATTGTTGTTGTTTGAAGTCATTAAGTTTTGGGGTGGCTTTTACACAACACACAACCAGAACACCTTCTCTGTGGCCTGGGGCAAACGCTTCACCTCTCTGGGCCTCAGTTTCCTCATCTGTTAAAGGGAGCAGGATTTAAACTCTTCCAAAGTGCACTTCAGGATGTGAGGGCGATCTGGTTGTGACAGCTGTCACCCCACTGATTGCCAGGGTTGATTCAGCTGATCTGGCTGGCTAGAAGGGTGTCCCCTTCCTCCCTAACTAATCCATGTGCGTCCCTCATGAGGCTGTGTGTTTGGTCAAAGAGTACAACCATCCCCAAGAGAGGAGGACTGGTCTTCCGTCAAGGGTACACAGGTAGGCGCGCTTCCCTGCTAGAACCTCCAAACAAACTCTCAAGGTGCAAAATGCATTTCAGCTCAAATAGTCAAGCATTCTTTCAACATTAGTGAATCATTTTCCTGGTTTGATGGTAACATGTAAGGCCATTTCTCTAGTTTATCAAAAAGTTCCCTAAAAGGACAAGAATGCTTTGTCAGTCCTTCTTAAACATCTGTGTCTACATGACTCAGCTGGAGATCCTGTTTGATGCAGATTCTAATGCAGGAGGGGAGAGGCGGGGCCTGGAAATTTGCATTTTAATGTGATTTTTATTTTTTCTTTGACTTAGGACAGAGTCTCACTCTGTTGCCCAGGCTAGAGTGCTGCAGTGGTGCCACCATAGCTCACTGCAGCCTCAACCTCCCTAGGCTCAAGTGACCCTCCCACTTCAGACCCTGAGTAGCTGGGACGACAGGTGCACACCTATCACACCTAGCTAATTAAAACAAATTATTTGTGGAGACAAGGTCTCGCTATGCTACTCAGGCTGTTCTTGAACTCCTGGGCCCAACCAGTCTTCTTGCTTCGGCCTCTGAAAGTTCTGGGATTACGAGTGTGATCCCACCCAGGAGCACTGGTGGTGTGAGCCACCAGCACAGAGTTTTTGTTTTTCTAACTAGATGGGGTCTCGCTTGCTTGTCTAGGCTGGCGTGTAGCGGTGTAATCGTATCTTACTGCAGCCTCGAACACCCGAGCTCGAGTGATCGTCCTGCCTCAGGCTCCTAAGTAGCTAGGACTACAGGTGTATACCGCCACACCAGCTAATGTTTCTGTTGTTGTTACCCAGGCTGGTCCTGAACTGGACTCAAGTGATCCTTCTGCCTTGTCCTCTGTAGTGCTGGGATTCCAGACACGAGCTACTGCACCCAGTCACTGATCATATTTTTCTTTTAATTTTCTGAGACAGAGTCTCACACTTTCCCCCAGGCTGAGTGCAGTGGTGCTATCTCAGCTCACTGCTACCTCTGCCTCCAGGGTTCAAGCAATTCTCCTGCCTCAGTCTCCTGAGTGGCACTGATAGCATTTTGAGTAGCAAAGCCTCTTTGTCTGTTACCAACAGCCACCCTTACCCACAGGATTAAACATGTAAAGGTAGCACCTTTTTTTTTTTAAGACAGGGTCTCACTTTGTCACCCAGGCTGGAGTCAGTGGTGCAATAATGGCTCACTGCAGCCTCGACCTCCTGGGTTCAAGTGATCCTCCTGCCTTGGCCTCCTGAGTAACTGGGACTACAGTTGTGCACCACCATGCCTACCTAGCTAATTTTTTGTATTTTTAGCAGAGATAGGGTTTCACCATGTTGCCCAGGCTGGTCTCCAACTCCTGGGCTTGCTCAAGTGATTCGCCTACCTTGGCCTCCCAAGGTGCTGGGACTACAGGTGTGAACCACTGCGCCTGGCTGGCGGTATCTCATTTAATCCTAGAACAACTCTCAAGGAAGGCTCTAGAATCACGTGCACTTTGCAGATTGGAGACACAGCGTCTGGAGAGGTCCGGGGTTGTGCCCATGGCCACAGCTGGTGAGTGTAATGGCCAGGATTTCCACGGAAGTCAGCTCCTCCACGTTCAATCCCCTGCCGCCCTCTTCTGAGCACTAGGTGATGTAGATCAACCATATTTAAAAAAATCTCACCCCTTCATGCCTGCAGTGAGGCAGCTGAGGATGACAATCTATCACAGGACAGAAATGGGGACTCAGTTACACACAGGAATAACAAGACAGAGTTAACAAAGATAGAGGCGAATTTTTCAGGTTCCCCAGCTCCAGCCGTGATTAATTTACAGCTTTTTACATGCTAATGTTTTCCTGCCTTCTGCCCGTAATAAATAACCAATATGCTTTAATACCTAGTTATTATTCATCCCTTTCAGATACTTGGATTTTGATTCTTCACTGCAGCTCAATCACATTGAATTTCCTTAACCAGGACAGCTCCATTAAGAGTCCCTTGCAAGGACACCCTGGCGGGGCGGTGACAGTAACAGATAACGGGTGAAGAGAGAGTGAGGAGCTGCCACACGAAATATTGGCAGCCATGGGGAAAGAAAGGAGAGGCTGTAATAAAAAACACCACCAAACTACATTTAAGTAACGCCGAGGTTATGACACAGACCAATAAAACCAGGGAACGCACAGTGAAGGCTGACATATCATCCTTAATGCGCCTTCCCGGCTTGTTTCTGCAAAAGAAATTCGCATCTATTCAATCACCTTTCTGACATCAAGCGCTCCCTTCTTACACTGGGATAAGAATGGCTCGTCACCCCTCCCACTCCCTCCCCCCGCCAGGCTGTGTATTTCAGAAAGCTCCTTGGAACTTTCTCTATCTTCTCTCCCTTCCAGTGTTTTTCAAGTTGAGAAAGGGCCAGCTCACCACGAGAAATTTGGGCTAACAGAATTCCTTCCTTCTCCTGCAATCCAAGAACTCTCTGGCCATCCTGTTCCCCACATTCCTCCCCAGGGCAACACGTTCCTCCAGGTCCGCTGAGGACTGAACATGACCATTCTCGTCCTGTTCTGTGGCTGCCCTGAGAACAGCAGCATCACTCCTGGGGCCTCTGGGCAGCCGCCTCCCTTGGCCACCGGGACTCCCATGGGTCAGTCCTCTGCCTCCCAGGCTGGGCCACTCATTCTGCTTCAGGAACAACCCAGGGTGTTTCCAGCATAGCAAGCTCCTTCTCAGGGGCAGCACTTTGTAACTTTCTTGAACTCATCTGGGACTACTTCCAGAATAAAGTGGTATTTTTGTTTTTAAGAGATGGGGTCTTGCTATCTTGCCCAGGGTGAAGTGCACTGGCTATTCACAGGCGTGATCATATCACACGACAGTCTCAAATTCCTAGGCTCAAGCAATCCTCCTGCCTCAGCCTCCTGAATAGCTGGGACAATGGGTGTGTGCCACCGTGCCCAGCTCAGAATAATGTTTTTAAATACATAAAGTCACATATAGGCTGGGTACAGTGGCTCACGCCTGTAATCCCAGCACTTTGGGAGGCCAGGGCAGGTGGATCACTTGAGGTTAAGAGTTTGAGACCAGCCTGGCCAACATGGTGAAACCCTGGCTCTACTAAAAGTACAAAAATTAGCCGGGCATGATGGCACAGTCCTGTAGTCCCAGTTACTCAGGAGGCTGAGGCAGGAGAATCCCTTGAACCCAGGAGGTGGAGGTTGCAGTGAGCCGAGATAATGACATTGCACTACAGCCTGGCAACAAGAGTGGAACTCCATCTCAAAAAAGAAAAAAAAAAAGTGTTTGTGGAGGCCTCAGGAGACTTACA
This sequence comes from Cebus imitator, assembly GCF_001604975.1. Lineage (NCBI taxonomy): Eukaryota > Metazoa > Chordata > Mammalia > Primates > Cebidae > Cebus > Cebus imitator. The sequence goes on along the minus strand of NW_016107397.1, from coordinate 9,795,750 downwards.
ACCATCGTGGAACGGTGAAGGGAAAGCCAGCCCACTTATGTCAGGAGCAGAAGGAAGAGAGAGAAGGGGAAGGTGCCACATACTTTTACACAACCAGATCTTGTGAGAGCTCACTCACTCTCAGGAAACAGCAAGGGGGATGTCCACCCCCATGATCCAGTCGCCTTCCACCAGGCCCCTCCTCCAGCACTGAGAGTCACAACTCCACCTGAGATTTTGGTGGAGAAACAGCGCCAAACCATATCACTCGGCCTCCCAAAATAATGTGAGCCATCATGCCTCACGAATCAGGTCATCCTTATCACACCCACCTAAAACAGAGTTGGGAGGCCAGGAGGCAAAAAGCACCCAGGACACATAACATGGCTCCGAAAAATGTAATTCTCTGTAAGCCTGAAAGCAGTTTTCTCTCTCTCTCTCTTTTTTTTTTTTTTTTTTTTTGAGATAGAGTCTTGCTCTGTTGACAGGTTGGAGTGCAGTGGCTCGATCTCGGCTCAATGCAACCTCTGCCTCCCAGGTTCAAGTGATTCTCCTCCCTCAGCTTCCTGAGTGGCCGGGACTACAGGTGCATGCCACCATGCCTGGCTAATTTTTTTTGTATTTTAGTAGAGATGGGGTTTCACCATGTTGGCCAGGATGGTCTGGATCTTCTGACCTCATGATCTGCCTGCCTCGGCCTCCCAAAGTGGTGGGATTACAGGCGTGAGCCACCGTGCCTGGTCCAGATTTCTCTAACAGCTACTGAAACAACCTACTATGTCTCTAAGACTACTTTTACCCACCACTATCACTCAGCAATTGGTGCTTGCCAGCTCCCCAAAACTTTACCGTTGACAATGAACTTAAAGAATGATATATAACACTTCGGTTTTTAAAATAAAACCTCTAATCTTTGTTCTTTGGACATCACGAAGACCATCTCGGTCTGTGTGTATGTCCAAAATTGCAATTCTTTTTCTATTTTTTTGAGGGGTCTTGTTGTGTTGCCCAGGCTGGAATGCAGTGGCTTCATCATAGCTTACTGCAGCCTTGACCTCCCAGGCTCAAGAGAGCCTCCCACCTAAGTCCCCCAAGTAGCTGGGACCACAGGTGTGTGCCACCACACTTGGCTAATTAAATTTATTTATTTTTTAAGAGATAGGATCTGACTATGTTGCCCAGACTGGTCTCAAACTCCCAGGATCAAGCAATCCTTCCCACTTGGTCTCCCAAAGTGCTGGGGTTACACATGTGAGCCACCATGCCCAGCCCGAATTGCAGTTCTTACTTCCCAAATAAAACTTCTCATCTCTGTAATTTATTTGACGTCGACAACTCTTATATTCCCAGTGGCTGGCCCAGAGCTCAATAAAAAACCACCAGCTGGGTAGAAGAGTCTGGTATGATTCTAACCCCATGGTAAAGGAGCCACCCACAGTCATTTGGAGGCCATGAACACTGACACAGATGACATAAGATGGTCTGCTAGTCTCCTGCCTAACTAATCATCACAGCCTAGCCTATTAAGAACAATTCCTTGCCAGAAGAGCCTCTCTCTAGCCTTACTCCATGGCTGTATCAGCTTACTGGAGGGTTTTAGCAAGAACCCAAAGTCAAGAAGGGCACGGGAATGATGTCTCCATGTCTGCTCAGCCCCGGAAGAGGTGACCTCTTCTTCCCCACTCCCTGAATCACTTTTTCCCTGCCTGGACTCACTCCATGGGAAGTGATGGTATTTGAGGACTGCAATATGCTCCACGCCAGGCCCCCATCCATCACCAGCTTCCTGCCGGTTACCAGGGAGATGGAATGTGGGGTCCCTACTGGGATGGGACAGAGTCCCTGGGTGAGAGAGTATTCATGGGCAAAGGGAGGCTGTGAGACCCAGGACCACCCAGAGTGGGGCCACACACAGGTTCACACAGGCTGGGAAGGAAATCGCAAGAGAGGCCAAGGGGAAAGGAGGCAGCTGAGAAAAACTGCTGGATTTGCACAGAACTAAGGGAAGCATCTTTGAGCGTTTGGAGGACCAGACCAACAGCAGAACTCTGGTGAGCTAAAGAAGCCATACCTTGAGTAGGACACAGAGGTCTGGGTCAGCCAAGAGGTCACCAGCTCTTAAGTCCACAGCCCACCGTGAAGACCCCACATGACTTCCTGGGTAGGGACACATCGGATAACCTCAATAGTCACTTCTGCAGCTATCTAAGACATGCCTTCATATATATATGATGATATATTATATATACTATATCTATATAATTGTCATGATATATATCTATATATTATATATACTATATATATTATATATAGTCATGATATATATCATGTATACATATATCATGACAATATATAAACTTCATAGGATTGCTTTAAGGAGCAAATGATAGCACGCATAGGAAAGCTTAGTGTAGGGCCTGCCACATAGAAACTCAATATATATAATATTGATATATATCGTAACATTGACATATATCAATATTATGTAAATATATATTTAATTTATTATTATGATTTTATTATGAGACAGGGTCTCACTGTGTTGCCCAGGCTGGTCTTGAACTCCTGGGCTCAAGCAATCCTCCTGCCTCAGCCTCCTGAGTAGCTGGGATTACAGGAAGGCACCACCGCATTTGGCTTAACGTAGGACTCTAATGAACCTAGCAGCATGCTGGATTTCTTTTGACAACAGAGGATGGCCATAGGAAGGTAAGTAAAGTGTCCAGGAACCTGGATGCACCTTAGTGGGGTCACCCTACACTCAGGATACAGGGCTCAGTTTTGCAAGCTCAAGGAATTTACTACTTCCTCCTTCATTCTGGTCGCTGAATGCTTAAGAGGGTGACTCATAAACCATATGTTTATTTATTTGAGACAGGGTCTTGCTCTATCACCCAAGCTGGGGTGCAGTGGCACAATCATGGCTCATTGCAGCCTTGACCTCCTGAGCTCAAGTAATCCTCCCACCTCAGCCTCCTGAGTAGCTAGGACTACAGGTGGTCGCCACCATGCCTGGGTAATTTAAAACAATTATTATTTATTTTTGTAGAGATGGGGTCTTACTATATTACCTAGGCTGGTCTTGAGCTCCTGGGCGTAAGTGATCCTCCTGCCTCGGTGTCAAAGCACTGGGATTACAGGCATGAGCCACTGCACCTGGCCCTAAGTTACTTTTTTATTATAAGTGGTCATTGTCTTCTGGGGAAGCATGATAAAATGGACTTTGGAGGGAGGCGGGCCTGGGTCTGAACGTGGCTTTACCACTTATTGGCTGAGTGAGGAGGGAAAGTGGCTTGAACACTCCAAGCCTTGAATGGGAATGATGACAATATATAAACTTCATAGGGTTGCTTTAAGGAGCAAATGAAATCATGCATAGGAAAGCTTAGTTCAGGGCCTGCCACATAGAAAATAAATATATCCTGTTAACTACACAGAACTCTGTCCCTAGGAGACATTGTATTTAGACAAAAAGTAGTGAGGAGTGGGGTGTGTGGTGTGGCCAAATAGATTGGTAAGCCTGGGGGGACGTCTCAGAACCTTAGCACGTGAATCTCACCAAGGGAGGTACAGCATGCAGCATTTCCCAGCTTATCTGACCACGGCACCCTTGGTTCAGGGAGCAACTCACGAACTAGTGTTCTGTGACACACACTTTGAGAAACATCATCACAGGCCATGTGTCCATCAACCTGGAGAAGACAGGTAAACTCATGTGCACTCTGGGGATGCATCTGTTCAGAGAATGAGGACTGGTCGGTAACATCAGGCCATTCCCTCCCCAGCAGAATGGAGGTAAAAACACATGCACAAGTCTTACTCTTGGACAAGAACAGCCCCTTCAGTCATGGTGCCAATATCCATGACAGATAAGCTCAATGAATGAGATCACTTTGCATTCAGTTGCATTGTGGCTTGGAGTCTACTGATGAGGCTTGGGAAGGACCCAATCACTGGAGAAACTCAGCTCAGTTCATCTTTTAGGGCAAGTGATCCCTTCTGGGAATTGCTCGTTCGTTTCTCTTCAATTCCTATCAGGTGGAATTCCAGGGGATGGCATTTTCTGAGCCTGCTCCCAAATTCTAAAAGAGGAAGGGAGTGGGTGGAAGCGCAGAGGGCTTGGGATGAGACGGTCAAACAAGCTCTATCGCAACCAGCAGGGTGGCCTGGCCCAGAGCACAATAAACCATCAAGCCATTTCCCTGCCTATAAAATCAAAACCATAACAGCTCCTCCACTGTGGGTGGTGAGTTAATATTTATATATTATATAGATTTATTCTAGAAGGGGAAACTGAGGAACTCTCCTAGAATCCAGAGGAAAAATTTGATGGTGGTAGGAACTGGACAGGATGAAAGAAAAGTTAAGAGAAGTGGAAGATAGATTGAGAAGTTGCAACAGTTGTCTTAATACAGATGGAGACAATTAAAAGAATGGAGAGGAAGATACATTCAAAGATACTCTAGAAAAAAATTCCTAGAATTGAAAAATATATGAGTCCTAAGTGCAAATAATGCAATGGTTTCCATGTCAGTGAGTGCATGTTCATAATAGGTATGCGGTAAGTCCTCAGATGGCATTGCCCACTGGTTCTTGGAAACTGCAACTTAGCAAAACGACCTGTAAGGAAACCAATTTTACCATAGGTTAATGAATGCAAACAGGAATTAAGTTCCTACTCACAAAAACATCACCAAACTTCTTCTTCTTTTTTTTTTTTTTTTTTAAGACAGGGTCTCACTGTTACACAAGCTGGAATGCAGTGGTGCAATCATCTCTCACTCACTGTAGCTTTGACCTCCCAGGCTCAAGCAATCCTCCTGCCTTAGCCTTCCAACGTGCTGGGATTTCAGGCATCAGCCATTGCACCTGGCCTGCCAAACTTCTGAAGACCAAAACACTTCTAGTATTAAACATGGAAATCCATGTGCATTATACATGCAGTAAATGTGAGCCTAAGAAAGATTCATTAAAAACAGTAAGTAATGATTTACCCATTTATTACAGTTCAGGGTCTTCGGTGGCTAGAGCCCATCCCAGCAGCTCAAGACACAAGATGGGTACCAGCCCAGGATAGGACACTATCACAAGGCAACTCTGACACCCCACACTCACTCAGACAGGAATCATATAGACACACCAATGAACCTAATTGCCCACCTTTGGGATATGAGAGGAAATCGCAATACCCAGAGAAAACCCACACAGACATAGGGATACTCGCAGACTCCACGCAGGCAGTGGTCCCAGCCAAGAATCAACTTTTTTTTCTCATTGACGTTAAATGAAACAACATTGAATGACATGACATTGATACCCCCCTCTGAAAAACTCATACTTGGGCTTGGAAGACAAACCAATACACCAGAGAATCATAAAATAAGACAATCGTACATCTTGATTTTAGCTTCTGGCCAATTTTCTATGATAATCTTGAGAACAAGATTATAGAATTGGGACTGACTGGTTTTCCTGATGGGTGAACTCACAGGTGGTTGAACAGCATTACCTAAATAGTATTGATAATACTGTTATCTTTGTGCAGAATACATTTTAAAAACCTTGGAGAAGGTCTAAGGGGTTAGACCAAAGAGCTCATTTCTGGACCCTGTTTTGTTCAACACCTTTGGCAATGATGTGTGTGATGACATAAAGGAGAACCTTATCAGATTTGCAGGTCACATAAAGTTGGGAAAAATGGTTAATATGATAAATGCACTCATCAATATTCAAAAAGACTTGACAGGCAAGAAGATAGGGCCCAAACCACAAGATGGAATTCAACAGAAATAAATGTAAAGTGCTAAATTTTGCCTTAAAATTTTGCCCAAGGACAGGATGGGGGAGAATTGGCATGGCAAAGGCCTGGGAGGCAAGGAACGAAGGAAAGAAGGGAGGGAGAGAAGAAGGGAAGGAGAGAAGGAGGGAAGGACCAACTTTATCAGATTTATAGGTCACACAAAATTGGGAAAGATGGTTAACATAATAAAGAAGGAAGGAAAGGGAAGAAAAAGAAATGTTTTAATTAACTAAATGTTTAATTAATTAGCTTTTAGTTAACTAAATGTTCAATGTGACCTGGTAATGTAATAGTGACACTTAAACCATAAGGTAAGATTATATGAAGAAGGCAAACTGTAGATGCTGCAATTTCTCCCTTCTCTCCCACTCCCAACCCAGTGGATTCAAATTTATGAGAAATAATTTTATCACTAGCAGACAGGATCAAGTTGAGAGAGAAAAGCCAAGTCCAGGAGGCTGCAGGAAAGACCAACTTCAAGACTGGAAATGCCAGAAAAAAAGGATAGCTCTAGGGTGACAAGTTAGAGCTCTGCCTGAGACAGGGACAGCCACCCGGGTTGAACCTTCTGCAAATTCCCCTCCTCTATTCCAGGGCCAGGCAGCACCCCAGGGATATGTCTGCCCTCCTGAAGACAGACTGTGAGACTGGTGGTCAGAGAGGCAGGACAGTGCTGAGGGGGAGGGCTGGGCTATGCAGGTGAGACCCAGAAGGAACAGGAAGCCTCAGAAACTAGAAAAGGAGTCTCTGAAGCATCGCTCCCTACAACACAGCAGGGATTGTCTCATGCTTACAAAAGGGCTGCAGGCACAAATGCAGTCAGAGCAAATCAGTTAAAGAAGATGTCCAATGTGAACATGGTCCTCTCACCAGGAAACACTAGACACTGGAGGAAAGTCAATGCCATAAGAGAAACAATCAAGTACAGTCAAAGGAAGTGTTCACAGGGCCAGCAGAACAAGGCATTAGAATGTGCATGCTTCATGTCCTCAGAAAGACACAAGAAAGCATTGGTTCCACTAATAGAAATTAAAACAAAATATCACCAAAACAACAACAACAAAACCAACTGTAGATGGACTGAATTTACAGAATGGACACAGCTCATAACCAAATTGCTGAGCTAGAAGATAGATTTGAGGAATTCTCCCACAATCAAGAGAAAAAAAGGCATTGGGGGTGGCCTGGACAGGATAAAAGAAAAGTTAAGAAACATGGAAGATAGATCCAAGAGTTCCCACAGTTGCGTTACAGGTGACCCAGCAGGAGAAAATGAAAAGAACAGAGAGGAAAATAAACTAAAAAAAACAACAACTCTAGAAGAAAAACTCCCAGAACTGAAAAAAAGATATGAATCCTGAGCTCAAAAAGATGCACAAAGTGCCTGGAAGAATGAGGGGAAAAAAACCACAGTGATTCGCATGATACTGAAGTCTAAAGACACCAGCCTTGCAAGAAAAAGTCTTGAAAGCTTGCAGGCATCTGTTACCTGCAAAGCTATCGAATAAGATGGATCAACTGGCCATACCAGTTCCAAGAAGACAATATCCTTAACATTCTAAGGAAGAACAACTTTGAAAATAGAATTCTATATTGAGCTCGACAATGATTTCAAGTATAAACATAGAAAAACAATTTCACACATTCAGGGACTGAAAAAGTTTCCCATCCATAGACGTTTAATGAAACAATCACCAAAAGTGTACATCAGCAAGGAGGAAGACTCCAAGGGGAAGAAACAGGATATAAGGAACAATGGTAGTTGCCTGTTATGGGATGCACAGCATCCCTCCAAAATCTTTGGTTGAAGTCCTAACCTTCCGTTCCTCAGAATGTGACTGTCTTTGGAGACAAGGTCTCTAAAGAGGTGACTAAGCTAAAATGAGAGTTAAGTGGGGTCCTAATCCAATATTCCTGCTGCCCTTCTATGAGAATATATTAGGTTGGTGCAAAAGTAATTGCAGTTTTTTCCATTTAAGTAATGGTAAGAACCACAATTACTTTTGCACCAACCTAACAGAATTTGAGGGAAAAAAAGCATGAAAAATTAACAAGTAAGATTTTTATGCTATTTTTGAGACAAGGTCTTGATCTGTTGCCTAGGCTGGAGTATAGTGGCTCACTGCAGCCTTGACCTCCTGGGTTTAAGCAATCCTCCTGCCTCAGCCTCCTGAGTGGCTGGGACTACAGATGTGCACCACCATGCACAGCTAATTGTTTAATCTTTTGTAGAGACAGGGTCTTACTGTGTTGCCCAGGCTGGTCTCAAATTCCTGGGTTTAAACAATCTTCCGGCCTCAGCTTCCCAAACTGCTAGGATTACAAGTGTCAGCCATTGTGCCTGGTCACTTCTCATGCTATTAAGAGGAACCTATTAACAACCATGAATGCTTGCATGACTCACAATCTGAGACATAACACAATAATAAAAGGATCAAATCACCACTAAGATCTAAAAGTCCTATATGTGTATGCACCTACCACCAGAGCTTTGAAACACATAAAGCAAAACTGATAGAAATACAGGAAGAACTCGGTAAGACATTGCCACAGTAAAGAGACTTTCTGCAGTCCCCTGAGACAGGGATGGCAAGTACAGGGAAGAGATGATTAAAACAATTAATATGTTTGCTCTAATAGAGCCACAGAACTCTGTACCCAACACATAGGAGAAAAAAACTCTTTTCAATTACACATGGAAATTCTACAAAAATTCAGCATGGATTAGCCACAGAGGAAATTTCAAGCAATAACAAAAAGCAAAAATAACACATGGCATATTTGCTTAAAATAATAACATTTTTTAAATGATGAAAGAATAGCCCCTCTAATCTATAAACCAGACTATTTAAAATTTGTAAAAATAAACCATAATGAGAGCAGAAACTGCTAGAACCAACAAGAGAGTGCAATAAGGTGGCTAGATCCAAGGTCAACTTATATCTCTCCAGATATGAAAACATGTTATAAGACTACAGACCACAGTGGTACAGAAACAGATGATTAGATCATGAACAAAAGTCTAGCAGACAACCGGTGTAGGTGTAAAAATTTAGTGTATGATTAGGGTGACATTTCAAACCAAGGTAGAAAATAGGAGGATTCAAGAGCTGATGGATAATTTGCTAACGATTCAGAAAAAATTAGGTAGGAACACAATTTTTTCTGCCCCTTTGTATAATTTGCAGATAGATAAATGGCTTACAAATGAAATAATAAATTCCAAAGTATTAGTAGAAAAAAATTGTTAAATACGCCAATAACCTTGGGATAGAAAAGGCCTTCCTAAAGAAGGCATTGTATGCTAATGTCATTTAGGAAAAGATTGATGCCTTCGTGTACATTGTAATTTATAACTTCTATGTGGTGAAAAATAGCACAACGAAGTTAAAATGTAAGTTATGGTCCAGGAAAACATTTGTAATATATGATATACAGATTAATGTGCAGACTGTCAATGAGAGAGACAAGGCACCTGGTGGGAAAGAAAAGAAGGAAACCGAGCAGAAATTCACAGAACTTTACATGACCATTAAACATGACAGTGATAATTAGACCCACTAATAAGGAAAAGAATTGGAATACTGAATATTCTGCACTTGAGTTGCAGCTGCCAAACAGGAGTGATAAAAGAGCTCACCTCCACCAGGCACAGGGGCTCATGCTTGTAATCCCAGCACTTTGGGAGGCTGAGGCAGAGGATCACTGGAGCCCAAGAGTTTGAGACCAGCCTGGGCAACACAGGGAGACCCCCATCTCTACCAAAAAAAAAAAAAAAAAAAGTCAAAGAATGAGACGAGAAGATGGCTTGAGCCCGGGAGGTTGAGGCAGTAATGAGCAGTGATTGCGCCATTGCACTCTAGCCTGCCTGGGCAATGGAAGTGAGACCCCGTCTCAAAATTAAAAAAAAATAATCATTTCACAGGGTTGTTGTGTGAATAAGTGAATGACAGGATCGATGGCCAGTCAGCCATAGGTAGTTCTGTTGTCATTATCATCAGCATGTTTCCACCATCTGAGTGCCAAATGTTTTCAAGCTGGATATATAAGGTTTTGGCAAGGGAGAGAGAAAAAAAGTACTCTCCCACTGTCTTGGGGGGAATCTAAATGGGTCCGGCAGTTTTTGAGGGCAATTTGGCAATATCCATGAACACACGTCACCACACATCTGACACCAGGTACTGCTATGTGATTGTGTCTCCCCAAAATCTTATTTTGAGATCCTAACCCCAAGGAGGTGGTCTTAGGAGATGAGGTAGAGTTCCTCACCTTTGGGAGTTGATTAGGTCCAGGGAGCTGAACCCTCAGGAATGGGATTAGGACACTTATAAGAGAGGCCCCAGAGAGGCATCCTAGGGAGTCCCCTTGCCCATTTCACCATAGGAGGACATGGCCAGAAGGCACCGTCTATGATGAAGCAAGCTCTCATCAGACACTAAATCTACTGGCACCTTGATCTTGGACTTCTCATCCTCCAGGACCATAAGAAATAAATGTGAGTTGTTTGTAAGCTGCCTAGTCTATAATATTCTGTTATAGCAGCCTGAATGGACTAAGTTGCCCGGCAATTGCTATTTGGCGCCCAACCTAGAGAAACATTCACCCCTCTGCACTCCCATGGACATACAAAGGACAGCAAAAGGTTGGGCGCCATCTTAAATACCCATCATAGGAGACACGGCACTTTTTTCTTTGGAGATGGGGTCTCATTCTGTCGCCCAGGCTGAAGTGCAGTGGCGCAATCTTGGCTCACTGCAGCCTCTGCCTCCTGAGTTCCAGAGATTCTCCTGCCTCAGCACCCCAAGTAGCTGGGATTACAGGCACGTGCCACCACGCCCGGCTAATTTTTGTATTTCATTTATTTTTTTGAGACAGAGCTCACTCTGTCACCCAGGCTGGAATGCAATGGTATGGGATCTGCTCACTGCAACCTCTACCTCCCAGGCTCAAGCGATTCTCCTGCCTCAGCCTCCTGAGTAGCTGGGACTACAGGCATGCACCACCATACCTGGCTAATTTTTGTAGTTTTAGTAGAGATGGGGTTTCACCATGTTGGCCAGGCTGGTCTTGAACCCTGGGCCTTGTGATCTGCCCGCCTCAACCCCCCAAAGTGCTCAGATTACAGGTATGAACCACTGTGCCTGGCCTAATTTTTGTATTTTTAATAGACCCAGTGTTTCGCCATGTTGACCAGGCTGGTCTCAAACTCCTGACCTCAAGTGATCCACCTGCCTCAGCCTCCCAAACTGCTGGGATTATAGGTATGAGACACCACACGTGGCCTCATATGGTAATTTTGTGTTTAACTTTTGCCAAAACCGTCCAGCTATTTTCCATGGGAGCCGAACCATATTACATTCATACCATGATTTTTTCTTCAATCACAAAATGCAAGAGAAATTCCAGGAAGGGAGAGGGAATGCCGGAGGAAGCAGCCAGGAAAGGAAAAGTTTGTCGGGTGTCAGTGAGAGTGCAGGAGGGTGGAATCTGCCAGGGTCGAGAGGAAGGCAGGCAGGTCAGTGGTCAGATAGGAGCAGAGCCAGGCAGGACCTGGGGAGGGCATGGGCTGACCCATGTCTGGGCAAAGAGCTGGGCTTGAGTGCATAAAGTCATGGGGAAGTCTACTTAACTGCAGCCAGGGAGGGGTATTGAATTCCTTTATGCAGAGGCCAGCCTCAGGCCCCGGCCCAGCCCACCATCTGGTCACCTGCAGAAGGACCTCATGCCCCTTCCCTTTAGGGTGCATCCTGGAATCTGCTGGAAAACGCAGGAGGGTGAGAGGTCAGGTAATGAGGTTGCTGGTTGCCCTGACCCTGCAGTGCAGAGGCAGGGGGCCCAGAACTGTCATCATCTGCTTCCAACTGTCATAAAAGAGATGTGGTGAGTGGGGAGGATATCAAACTAGGTTTCACATGCAATTGAACCAGGGACTCAGCCAGCTCCTGCGTTTTCTCTCTCTGACTTTAAAATGAACTCTCGGAAGCTCCTGCAGTGGGTCAGGCAGAGCCAATTTAAAAAAAATTAACTCAGCACTGTGCCCACAGAGGAGCTCAATAATAAGGGGGATGACAGCGGGAGTGGCGAGGGCACAGGATGGAACGGCAGGCCCTTCTGTGCTGTCCCGGAGACCTGCCGGCTGCACACACATCAGAAACGTCTCTGCTGAGCCCCCGAAGCCTGCACTGCAGCAAGTGGGAAAACGGAACTTTGCAACAGCACTTCTGGTGGCCAGTGACAGGGTCTGCTTCCCATCCTCTCGACTCACACAGACGTGGAGGCAGGAGTCACTCCAGAGCAGGGAGGGACTAGCAAGCCCTAGATGAGTTTCCTGGGATTCATCTGTTAGTAATAAAGTGCCATAGACAGGGCGGCTTCAACAATAGACATTGATCATCTCAGGGTCCTGCAGGCTGGTGCCCAAGATCAATGAGGCAGCAGAGTAGGCTTCTCAGGAGGCCTCTCTCCTGGGCCTGGAGACAGCATCTTCTCCCTATGACCTCACAGGGCTGCCGTTCTGAGAGCATCTCTCTCTGATCTTTTATTTTTTTTTCTTTTTTGAGACAGAGTCTTGCTCTGTCACCCAGGCTGGAGCGCAGTGGTGTGATCTTGGCTCACTGCAGCCTCCGCCTCCCAGGTTCCAGTGATTCTCCTGCCTCGGCCTCCCAAGTAGCTGGGATTACAGGCACGTGCCACGACACCTGGCTAATTTTTGTATTTTTAGTAGAGATGGGGTTTCACCATGTTGGCCAGGCTGATCTCAAACTCCTGACCTCAGGTGATCCACCCGCCTTGGCCTCCCAAAGTGCTGGGATTACAGGCCTCATTTTCTCTTCTTATAAGGACACCAGTTCCATGGGATGAGGGCTCACCCCCATGACCTCATTTAAAGACCCTGTCTTCAAATACAGTCACATGGTGAGGTCCTGGGTGTTAGGTCTGCAACATATGGATCTGGGGAGACACCAGCCCATGACACCCCCATAGGGTCTTTGGCGCTGGAGTGGCCCCAGGCCTGCCTTCTCACCTGGCTGCATCAGGCAACTCTGGCTGGCAGCACTTCCAGACTCTCATTCCAGAACCATGCCAGGGAAATAACAGAATGTGTTGAGACTCTTACTTGTGATAGCAGCCGGCTACGTGTGGTGGCCCATGCCTGTGGACTTTGGGAGGCTGAGGCAGGAGGATCGCTTAGGCCAGGAGTTTGAGACCAGCTTGGGCAACAAAGTGAGACCTCATCTCTGCCAAAAATTTTAAAATTAGCCATGTATGGTGGCACACACCTGTGGTCCCAGCTACTCGGGAGGCTGAGGCGGGAGGATCACTTGAGCCCAGGAATCTGAGGCTGTATGGTCTGTGATCTAGCCACTCTGCTCCAGCCTCAGTGTCAGCGCAAGACCCTGTCTCTAATACAAGGAAAGATAGCAGCATTAGGCACTTGATGCTTCCCCTGGGGCTGTATCCAGGAATCTCAAACTATCAGAGGCATTTGAACCAGAGCAACTCCATCTTGAATAGGAGCTGGATAAAGTAAGGCTGAAACCTACTAGGCTGCATTCCCAGGTGGTCAGGCATTCTAAGTCACAGGATGAGATAGGAGGTTGGCATAAAGACCTTGCTGATAAAACAGCTTGCAGTAAAGAGGCCGGCTAAAACCCACCAAAGCCAACATGGCGATGAGAGTCACTTCTGGTCACCCTCATTGCTACACTCCCACCACACTCTGTCCATGGAGGTAGCTGTTCTTTCACAACTTTACTTAATAAGCTTGATTTTGCTTTGCACTGTGGACTCACCCTGAATTCTTTCTTGCATGAGATCCTCCCGCCTCATGACTTTTTACGAATGCTATGGCAACACCAAGAAGTTACCCTATATGGTGTAAAAAGGGGAGGCATGAATAATCCACCCCTTGTTTACCATATCATCAAGAAATAACCATAAAAATGGGCACCCAGTAGTCCTTGGGGCTGCTCTGTCTATGGAGTAGTCATTCTTTTATTCCTCTACTTTGTTTTTGAGATAGAGTTTCACTCTTGTTGCCCAGGCCAGAGTGCAGTGGCGTGATCTCCGCTTACTGCAACCTCTGCCTCCTGGGTTCAAGCACTCTCCTGCCTCAGCCTCCCAAGTAGCTGGGATTACAGGTACCCGCCACCACGCCTGGCTAATTTTTTGTTTTTTTTTTTTAGTAGAGACAGAGTTTCACCATGTGGCTAGGCTGATCTCCAACTCCTGACCTCAAGTGATCCACCCCCCTTGTCCTCCCAAAGTGCTGGGATTACAGGCGTGAGCCACTGCGCTGGCCTATTTCTCTACTTTCTTAATAAACTTGCTTTAGCTTTATTCTAATGGACTCACCCTGAATTCTTTCTTGAACGAGATCCAAAAAACCTCCTTTGAAGTCTGGAACTGGATTCCTTTCTGGAAACAAAACCACCCTTGCTGCACCCTCCATGAAATCTCACAGCATCTCAGTGGAAATTTAGGTGAGCATCCAATTAGTAGGCCAAAAATGGTCCTGGAGAACCAGACTCCCAAGCACCCCCCATCTTCTACCTCTTTACTGGATGCCACAGGGTTTGTCAAAAAAGGTAGAAATTGGATGCAAAGCCAGCGGGATGGGTGGGCAGTGGAGTCCTGCTTTATCTCCAAGGGGGACTGGCCACCTGGCTCAGGCTGCCCAGGATGTGGACAACCTGGACCCTGTAGATTAAACCCGATGCTAGAGGTGCCAAGCCATGAGTGCCCAGGAGAAACATCAGGAGGAAACAGCGCTCTTACGTTTCTTCCCACATCAGTTCTGGGTCCCACTAAAGCTCCTGGAATGATTGATTTTGGTTTGACACTATTGTTGTCTGAGGTGTTCGAACCACAGCAACTCCATCTTGAGTAAGGCCAAGGAAAATGAGGCTGGGACTTGCTTAGCTGCATTCCCAGAAACTGAGGCGTTCCTAGCCTCTAGATGTTTACGGTTAAGAGAACATAGTGATAACGTTTACTAAACAGACCCAGACTTGGGAGTGTCCTGATATTCTGAGATATCTATCTATCATCTATCAATCTATCTATCTATCTACGTATTTTTTTCTGAGATGGAGTCTAGCTCTGTCGCCCAATCTGTAGTGCAGTGGCGCAATCCTGGCTCACTGCAACCTCTGCCTCCTGGATTCAAGTCATTCTCCTGCCTCAGCCTCTTGAGTAGCTGGGATTATAGGGGACCGCCACCAGGCCCAGCTAATATTTTTGTATCTTTAGTAGAGACAGGGTTTCACCATGCTGGCCAGGTTGATCTCAAACTCCTGACCTCATGATCCACCCGTCTCAGCCTCTCAAAGTGCTGTTATTACAAGCGTGAGCCACCGTGCCTGGCCCACTGATATACTTTTATTTATTTTTTGAGACGTGGTCTCACTCTGTTGCCCAGGCTGGAGTGCAGTGGAGCAACCTCAGCTCACTGTAACCTCCACCTCCCAGATTCAATCAATTCTTCTGCTTCTACCTCCGAAGTAGCTGATACTACAGCATATGCTACCACGTCTGGCTAATTTTCATGTGTTTAGTAGTTACAGAGTTTTGCCATATTGGCCAGGCTGGTCTTGATCTCCTGGGCTCAGGTGATCCTCCCGCCTCGGCCTCCCAAAGTGCTGGGATTACAGGCTTGAGCCACTGCACCTGGCCCTGATATCTTGAGAACAGAAGCACCCCTAATTTTGCTTTAAAGATAATAATATCGATTCTTGCAAAAGATAGTAATTAAGAAAATTAATCCTTTATCACAAACTCTTGTAGCAGAGCACATTTCTCCATGTTTTTTTTTATCCTACATATAAACAAGTATTGTACCTAGGCGGATGCATCCCTCCTCTTAATTTCGGGACCTCCCTACTCTGTCTATGGAGGTAGCTGTTGTTTCACCACTTTACTTAATAAACCTGATTGTGCTTTGCACCGTAGACCCACCCTGAATTCTTTCTTGCGTGAGATCCAAGAACCCTCTCTTGGGGTCTGGATCGAGACTCCTTTCCTGTAACATCGTCAGCTTGCCAGTGAGGATGGCGGCATGGGAGGAAATGGATGTGTGTGAGCAGGGCAGGCTCCTGGCTGAGAACACAGCACGGCCCGCCTCAGACACTGTGACTCAGGTACACACGAAACGCAGAAGGAGAACCCTTGGGGGCACAGGGGAGACCCTTCCTCTCTGAGCACCATGAAGTTGCATCAAACCTGGAAACTTCTGGCAACCCATCAGGTGACCCAAAACATAGAGAGCTTGAGCTGAATCCGAGGTCCCAGGAAAACAATGTTCTGGGACTTTTACCAGAAGTCCAAGTATTTGAATGCAAAATAATTCTGTGTGGCCAGGTGCATTGGCTCACATCTATAATCCCAGCAATTTGGGAGGCTGAGGCAGGTGGATCATCTGAGGTTAGAAGTTCAAGAACAGCCTAGCCAACGTGGTGAAACCCTGTCTCTACTAAAAATACAAAAATTAGGTAGGCGTGATGGTGTGCATCTGTAGTCCCAGCTACTTGGGAGGCTGAGGCAGGAGAATCACTTGAACCCAAGAGGCGGAGGTTGCAGTGAACTGAGATCGCTCCACCGCACTCCAGCCTGGGCAACAAGAATGAAACTCTATCTCAAAAAAAGAAAAAAAAAAATTCTGTACTCCTGGAACTACAAGCCATTTATGTTAAATGTGCGGAAATCTATTCTTTGCCCTAAAGGGCAAAGAATGTTTTTCCACATTCAGGCTGGTACCTTTTTAAGGGCAGAGCCTGTTTTGTGTTGTCTTTGTTCTCCTTGGCACATGCTAGACACTTGTAGAGCTTTTAAAAATCCATTGCCCCAGATAATGAAGTAATTAGTAGTGGTAGGGCCCAGGCGATGGCAATTTTAAAAGAGGATTCTGACCAGCAGGCAGAGCTGGAAACCATCCCACCAGAGTCCCTGACTTTAACAAGGACTCACATGAAGGGTGAGAGGAGAGGCAGCAGAGGTGAAAGGGGGCCCAGGTGAAGCTTGTGGATTGAGCAAAGCTTCTCCAGGTTTACTGTGTGTATGAACCCTCTGGGCTCTTGTTGAAGTCATTCACAAGGTCTGGGGTGGGGCCTGGAGGGGGTCTGCATTTCTGACACATGCTCAAGAAGCATCAGTGCTGCTGGTCTGAGGACCACACTATAATTCCAGCTGGATTTATAGTGAAATGCATATACATTTATATCTGCTCCCTCCAGAAAATGTAGCAATTCACCAGTTAAGAAATGAAATGTGTGTGTGTTTTCATATGAACATAAAGAACAGAAAAGACTACAGTAGATGAGCGATGTTGACAAAACTTTGGAAGATGGAAAACAGAGACTACCATTTCTGGGGAGACTACTGCTGTGGTCTCAATGTCTGTGTCTTCCCCCAAATTCATATGCTTGAATTCCTCTCCCTCAAGGTGATGCTGTTAGGTGAAGAGACCTTTGGGAGGTGATTAGTTCATGAGGGTGGGGCCCTTACAAACGAGATTAGTGCCTTTATAGAAGGTATTCCAGAGAGTTCTTCCACCCCTTCCACCATGTGAGGACATGGCTCTGAAACTCAGGCCCATTAAAAGAATTAAATGTAATCACAGATTGTAGAATATTTCCCCTCCCCCACACTTTAGCACTACACTGAGAGGGCTCCAGTATAATAACAGTGGATTAGCACTGAAAGAGCTACAAATCATAGACTTGCTCTAAGGAGAAATAGACAGGGAAGCCTGAAGTCAAGAGACTAGACAAAAGCAAGGACATTTGAGGAGTTTGAAGCTCCTAGCACCTTGAAATACAACAAACATTAAACAGAACCTCAATCTTAGCAAGATTAACAGAAACCTCACACTAATGGCTCATTTTTCTCAGATCATATTACCCAATATGGCATGTATGGCTGTCAACAAAAAATTACAAGGTATACCAAAAGGCAACAGACCACACTCTGAAAACACAAACTGATGATCAGAACCAGACTCAGATAGGACACAGATAGGGAATTTAAAATAAGTATGACTAATATGTTGAGGGCTCAAATGGAAAAAAATTGGTATGTAAGAACAGATGGATAAAGTAAGCAGACAAATGGAAACTCTATGAAGGAATCAGAAGGACATGCTAGAAATAAAAATTACAGAATAGAAATGAAGGATGCCTTCAATAAATTCATCAGTAGACTGCATATGGCCAAGGAATCAGTGAGCTTGAATACAGATTCATATAATGTCCCAAACTGAAATGCAAAGAGAAAAAATAATTTAAAAAAAATCAGAATCCAGAATCTACAAGGAGCTCAAACAAATTTACAAGGAAGAAAACCAAACAACCCCATTAAAAAGTGGGCAAAGGATGTGAACAGACACTTCTCCAAAGAAGACATTCATGCAGCCAACAAACATGAAACAAAGCTCAACATCACTGATCATTAGAGAAGTGCAAATCAAAACCACAGTGAGATGCCATCTCATGCCAGTCAGAATGGCTATTATTAAAAAGTCAGGAAACAACAGATGCTGATGAGGTTGTGGAGAAATAGCAACGCTTTTACACTGTTGGTAGGAATGTAAATTAGTTCTACCATTGTGGAGACAGTGTGGCGATTCCTCAAAGACACAGAACCAGAATACCATTTGACCCAGGAATCCAATTACTGGGTATATACCCAAAGGAATGTAAATTATTCTATTACAAAGATATATACATGCATATGTTCATTTCAGCACTGTTCACAATAGCAAAGACATGGAATCAACCCAAATGCCCACCAATGTTAGACTGCATTAAGAAAATGTGGTACATATACACCATGGAATATTATGGAGCCATAAAAAGGAATGAGATCATATCCTTTGCAGGGCCATGGATGAAGACGGAAGCCATTATCCTGAGCAAACTAATGCAGGAACAGAAAACCAAACACTGCATGTTTTCACTCACAAGTGGGAGTTGAACAATGAAAACATATAGACACAGGGAGGGGAACAACACACACTGGGGCCTGTTGGGTGTTGGGGTAGGTGGAGGGAGAGCATTAGGAAAAATAGCTAATGCATGCCAGGCTTCATACCTAGGTGATGGATTGATAGGTGCAGCAAACCACCATGGCACATGTTTACCTATGGAACAAACTTGCACATCCTGCACATGTACCCCAGAACTAAAAATAAAAATAAAAATAAATCAGAGCAGAACAGCCAAGAAACAGTGGATAATATCAAAAATGTGTAAGGGATACTTGGATAAGAAGAGGGAGAAGAAAAGAGAAGAAAGCAAAAGAAATATTTCAAGTAGTAACGACCAAGAATTTTGCAAAATGAATGACACAAATCCAGGAAGTTCAGAGAATGACAAACAGGATAAAAAACAAAACGCCTTGAGGCATATCCTGTCCAGCTGCAGAAAACCGAAGATAAGGAGAAAAATCTCAAAAGGAGTCAAAAAGGGGAAATACCCTATCTTATCTGTAAGTGAATAATGATAAGAATTACTGCAGACATCTCATCAGAAACCATATGAGCAAGAAGGAAGTAGAGTAAAATATTGACCGAAAAAACCACTGACTTAGCATAGAATTCTGTGAAGTGAAGTAGTCCTCAAACATGAAGGAGAAATAATGACTTTCTAAGATAAGCAAAAATGGAGAGAATTCATAGCAGACTTGTTCTGCAAGAAATGTTAAAAGGTTTTTAGCAGAAGAAAAATGACATAAAGAAAAGGAGAACAATGGAGAAATAAGTAAGAGTAAAATAAGATCTTTTTCAAAATTCTTAATGGGTCTAAAAGATAACTGTTTTTAAAGTAGTAACAGTAACGATATAGTAGGTAATTATAGCATATGGATCAGTGAAGTGATTGGCAGCCATCTGAGTCAGGAAGGAGGAATTGGGAATTCTGTTACAAGGTATCTTAACTACATGTAAAACAGTAAAGTGTTATTTGACGGTGAACTTGGATTAGCTAAAAATGCGCTTTCTAAGTTCTAGGATAACCACTGAAAATATTTAAATAGAAATATAGTTGATATGCTAAGAGAGAACATAAAATGCTCACTTAAAACCTGAGAAGTTGGCTGGGTCAGTAGCTCACACAGAAGGCTGAGGCTGGAGGATCCCTTGAGACCAGGAGTTTGAGACCAGCCTGGTAACATATTGAGGCTGTGTCTCTACAAAAAATACAAAAATTAGGCCAGGTGCGGTGGCTCATGCCTGTAATCCTAGCACTTTGGGAGGCTGAGGCGGGTAGATCACCTGAGGTCGGGAGTTCGAGACCAGCCTGACCAACATGGAGATTCCCCATCTCTACAAAAAATACAAAATTAGCTGGGTGTGGTGGCACATGCCTGTAATTCCAGCTACTTGGGAGGCTGAGGCAGGAGAATCACTTGAACCTGGGAGGCAGAGGTTGAGGTGGGCTGAGATCACGACACTGTACTCCAACCTAGGCAACAAGAGTGAAACTCTGTCTCAAAAAACATAAATAAGTAAAAAATTAAAAAATTAGGCAGGTTAGGTGTTGTGTGCCTGTAGTCCTAGCTACTTGGGAGGCTAAGGTGGGAGGATGGCTTGAGTCCAGGAGGTTGAGGCTGCAGTGAGCTATGATGGCACCAATGCACTCCAACCTGGGTGACAGAGTGAGCCCCTGTCTCAAAAAATAAAGAAAGAAAAGAAAAGAAAAGAAAAAAGAAAAGAACAACGAAACACCTGAAAGGTCACAAAACGAGGCTGGGGGAAGATAGCTTTGTATTTTTTCAGAGAAGGACAAGTAGATCTAAGGAACAAAACAGATATTGGGTTCAGATCTCGAATCATGATTATTTGGAAATGTTGATATATAAGAAACTTGGCATTGCAGATCAGTGGGAAAAAGATCAGCTGCAAAAACAACTGGATATTTCTTTGGAAATAAATTTAACTGGATTTCTCCCATAAGCCATTCACATAAACAAATACCTATACTTTAATGTAAAATCTTATTGCTAGCATTTCCTATGATGTATTGATCTATATATAGATCATCCCAAATTTATGATGGCTCGACCTACAATTCTTTGACTTTACAATGGTGCAAAGTGATAGGCATTTAGTAAAAACTCTTTCGAGTACCCAAATAACCATTTTGTTTTTCACTTTCAGTATGGCCGATATCCAATAAATGCCAAGATATTTTCCACACTTTATTAGAAAATAGGTTTCCTGTGAGATGATTTTGCCCAACTGTAGGCTAGTGTAAGTGTTTTGAGCATGTTTAAGATATGCCAAGCTACTCTGGGATGTTCAGCAGGCATACTAAATGCATTTTTTTTTTTTTTTAGGCGGAGTTTTACTCTTGTCGCCCAGGCTGGAGTGCAATGATATGACCTCAGCTCACTGCAGCCTCTGCCTCCTGGGTTCAAGCAAGTCTCCTGTCTCAGCCTCTCAAATAGCTGGGATTACAGGTGCCTGCCACCATGCCTGGCTAATTTTTGTGTTTTTTAGTAGAGACAGAGTTTCAGCATGTTGGCCAGGCTGGGGGTCCTGAACTCCTGACCTTAGGTGATCCACCCACCTCACCCTCCCAAAGTGCTTGGTAACAACCACCACACCCAGCCTACTAAATGCATTTTTGACTCACAGATTTTCAACTTATATGTGAAAATATGTGAGTTCATCAGGATATAACCCTACCATAAGTCAAGGAGTATCTGTATATATATTTGTCTGAAATTTTCAAGAAATCTAATTTATAATTTAAAAACATTTACAGGCTTAACATTACAGAAGGATGAAACCTGAGTGCCTAATGGTGGAAGAGCTGAGAAGGAGAGAGACAGTTTTCTCTGCAGAACACCAGAAGGGCTCAGAAAATAGAAGCATTTTGTATTGCAGGAGGTGGTGTGCAGGGCAGGACTGAGGCCAGCAGATGAGTGGAGGAAATGTAAAAGGAGCAGGTAAGCTACCTGATTCCCTCCCCAACCCTGATAGGAGAAGGTAGGTTTACTCACCAGAAAATTATGGGGACAACAGGTATGGGGATAAGGTGCCATCTGAAAGGGTAGGTGATTAAAATGTTGGAAGAACAGGATTCAGAAGTAGGGAGGGGCAGGCTGGAGGACTATTTTTTATTTTAAGCCATGTGATAGTATTTGATGTTTTATTTCTATTTTTATTTTTAGACAAGGTCTCACTCTGTTGCTTAGGCTAGAGTACAGTAGCATAGTACTCTATGCATACAGTATATACATAGCATATGGTATAGCTCACTGTAGTACTATGTATGTATACACTATGTATATACTGTATGCATACATATATACATATACTGTATATACATAGCATACAGTATAGCTCACTGTAGCCTCGACTTCCCAGGCTCAGGTGATCCTCTCACCTCAGCCTCCTGAGTAACTGGGACTACAGGTGTGTGCCACCGCACATGGCTAATTTTTTGCATTTTTTTGGTAGAAACAGGGTTTTGCCATGTTGCCCAGGCTGGTCTCAAACTCCTGAGCTCAGGTGATCCAACTGTCTTGGCCTCCCAAAGTGCTGGGATTACAGGCAGGAGCCACCACACCTAGCTGTGTTTGACTTTTGTAAACCAAGTACACATATTGTTTAGATAAAAATATGAAGCAAACTTAAAGAAAACAACCACAACCTAAAATTAAGTCTCTTCTGGATGTGGTCACTGAAATGGCTTTCTACACCATGGTCCAGAATGAAGACTAGGAAGCAGCTTCCCTGGGAGCCCATAGTCTCTCCAGGGGAAAGTCTTGTCCCTCAAATCTGCAGGTATCACACCCTGCCATGTCAGTGGGGCCAGGCCTCAGGGAGAATAGGTATTTTGTCCAGGGAATAAAGGGTATTCCCCTTGTAATGACTTCACTATTTCTCCTCAACTTAGTTCTTCTCTCATTTTCCCCCCAAATGCAATAAACTATCATTTACCCTGCACTTGCTTCAGGCTACACTATTTATAACAATGGAAGCAGCATTTTTAGCTTGTCACCTTTCTCCAAAGGAGCACGGATTGTCTCTAAACCTTTAGTGTGCATACTGTGTACCTGGGAACCTAGTTAAAATGCTAGGTCTGGAGTGGGGCTGCTGCAGGGGAGCTGCTGCAAGGGAGTCTAATGCTGGTCCCTGGAATATACTCTGAGTAGCAAAAGGACATGAGGCAACTTTTTGAGGGTGATGGAAATGCTCTAAGTCTTGATTGTGGTTATGTGGAATGTATACATTGATCAAAACTCAATGAGATTATTGCATATAAATTATACCTCAATAAAGTTGAGTTTAAAGGAAAAAACCCATTCTAGATGAATTACAGACGTAAATGTGAAAGATGAAACAATAAGGCTTTTAGAAGGAAACGTAAGCCTTGGGATAGGTGAATGCTTCTTAAACAGGACTCAAAACAAATTAACTATAAGAAAAAATACACACATGAATTGGTCTGCATTAAAATTAAGAACTTCTGTTCATCAACAGATTATTTAGAGAGTAAAAAGGTGAGTCATAAACTGAAATAAAAAAACTGCAATACATATATCTGACAAAGAATTTTATGTCTATCACACTTAAAAAACTACTACAATTCAATAAGAAAAAGACAACCCAATAGAAAAATGGGCAAAACACTTAAACAGGCACTTTGCAAAGGAGGCTAACTAAAATGGCCAATAAACACATGAAAATACACCCTAATTAGTCATAAGCAAAATGCAAATTAAAGCCACAAAATTATTTGTTTTGACTAAACGCCTTCCAGAATGGCTAAAATTAAGAGATAGATAATACTGTGTGTGAGTAAGAGTGAGGAGCAATTTGAACTGTCGTCCATTACTAATGGGAGTATAGATTGAAACAACATCCTTGAAAAACTATTTGGTAGTATTTATTGGAGCAGAATAGAAACATATTCTAAGATCCAGGAAATCCACTTTTGAATGGCCAAACACAGGTTTCCAAAAGACACATAAGAATGAATGCTTGGCTGGGCATGGTGGCTAATGCCTTTAATCTTAGCACTTTGGGAGGTCAAGGCAGGAGGATCACCTGAGCCCAGGAGGTTGAGACCAGCCTGGGCAACATAATGAGACCCCCCCCACCGCAACTCTAACAAAAAAAAAAAAAAAAAAAAAAAAAAAAAAGAAGAAGAGGAATGAATGTTTATGGCCGCATTATTCATTGTAGCCAAAAATTGGAAACAACTCAAATATCCATCAATAGTAGTACAAATAAAATGTTATACTACTTATTGGCAATAAAAAATGAATTGTTGGCAATAAAAAATGAAGGCACTACTGCTGCAAGCAACAACATGGATTAAGCTAGGGTTGCCAGAAGAAATAGAGGACAATCAATTACATTTAAATTTTGAATTAAAAACAGATGATTTTTTTTTATTTGAGAGAGTCTCACTTTGTTGCCCAAGCCAGACTGGAGTGAAGCGACATGATCTCCGCTCACTGCAACTTTTACCTCCTGGGTTCAATCAATTCTCCTGCTTCAGCCTCCTGAGTAGCTGGAATTACAGGCACCCATCACCATGCCAGACTTTTTTTATTTTTAGTAGAGACAGGGTTTCACCATGTTGGCCAGGCTGGTCTCGAACACCCAGCCTCATGTGATCTGCACTCCTAAGATGCAGTACATCCACTCTTGAGTGGCCAAACACGTTTCCAAATGACACAAAAGAATGCATGTTTGGCCGGGCATGGCGGCTCATGCCTTTAGTCTCAGTACTTTGGGAGGCCAAGGCAGGAGGATTATCTGAGCCCAGGAGGTCGAGGCCAACCTGGGCAACATAGTGAGACACCCCCCCCAAAAAAAAAGACGATGAAGAAGAAGGAAGAAGAAGAAGAAGGAGGAGGAGGAGGAGGAGGCGGGGGAGGAGGAGGAGGAGGGGAGGAGGAGGACGAGGAGGAATGCTTGTAGCAGCATTATTCATTGTAGCTAAAAATTGGAAACAACTCAACTTGTTGGGATTACAGATGTGAGCCACCGCACCCAGCACAAATAATTTTTTTTTAGCACAAGAATGTCCTATCCAATATTTGGGATGTACTTATACTAAAAAAATCTTATGCTATTCAATGTTATTATTATTATTATATTACAATATTATGTTTTAGCTGGTCATGTTCTGTTCCTTGAACTGGGTGTCACTGGGGGACATGGGTGTGTTCACTTTGTGAAAACCCACTGAGCTACACACTGAGGATGTGTGTGTGTCTCTTGTGTGCACACGATACTTCAATACAAAGTTTATCTAAAATCAAAATGAAACTATTCCTGGCCCGTGTCCCATTAAAGGAGGGCCTGCCTCTTGCCTTGAGGGTCCCATCTGTTGTGGTCTCTGCTGCCTGTGATCTCTGTAACTCGTGCATCCATCCTGCTTGCAGCCGCTGCTCAGAACGCCCCGGCGGCGCACCCTTACCCACAGGACAGCATCTGTCCTCCTTGGCACAGCACCCCAGGGCTCCTGTGGCCTCCCCTGCCCCATTTCCACATCCTCACATCTTTTTTCCAGTGCTGACAGTAACCACACCACCACAGCTCTGTGCCTGCCGCTTCGCCGACTGCCCTGCCAGGCAAAAACCTATTTATTTTCCCAGTCTCATTTCAGCTTCTGTCAGCTCTGGGAGGTCTTTCCTGACTCCTTCAGGCAGACCTGTCTGTTTCTCTCCCCAAAGTCTGTCTTCATTTCAAGCAACCGTTATAGCAATTCCATTACTTCGCAACTGACTGTTTATACGTCTGTCTCCTCCTCAGACGACAGGCTTGCTGGGGTGGGGACCCTGTCTTTCTTTTTATCCCTAGCAACTCACAGAGTGTCTGCGCATGGTAGACTCTGGGTAGGTGTTAAGTGGGTCATGACAGTAATGGGTGTTAATGAATGGGGACTGGCAGAGAGGTTTAAGGGCTTTGTAAAGGGTTCACACTTAATTTTAGAATTGGAGATTGCAAAAACCCTGTCTCTACAAACAAAACAAAAACCAAAAATTAGCTGGACATGGTGGCGTATGTCTGTAGTCCCAGTTACTCAGGAGGCTGTATTGAGAGGATCACTTGAGCCTGGGAGGTGGAGGCTGCAGGGAGCCATGATCCTATCTTTGCATTCCAGTTTGGGAGACAGAGCGAGACTTCATCTAAAAAAAATTAAAAAAAAATTTTTTTTTTAAAAGGCCTGGTGCAGTGGCTCACACCTGTAATCCCAGTACTTTGGGAGGCCGAGGCAGGTAGATCACCTGAGGTCAGGAGTTCAAGACCAGCCTGGCTAACATGGTGAACCCCATTTCTACTAAAAATACAAAAAGTTAGCTGGGCCTGGTGGCGTACACCTGTAATCCCAGGTACTTGGGAGGCTGAGGCAGGAGGATCACTTGAAACCGAGAGGCGGAGGTTGCAGTGAGCCAAGGTGGTGCCATTGCACTCCAGCTTGGACAACAATAGTGGAAGTCCATCTCAAAAAAAAAAAAAAAAAAAAGGAAAAAAGAAAGAATTGGAAAGGGTGCTCTCAGTCACTCTGCTAATGAGTGGCCAGTGTCTTATTTAATTTCCCTGGAGAAGGGTGCTGGTCCTATCCTCATGGCACGGATAGGAAGAGAAGTGCTGAGCAACTCAATGGCTCCTCCAAGGCCACATGGCCAGCACGTAGCAGACCACACTCATGGCACTGGCTGTTCTGTGAATCACAGCGGACACTGAATCACTAAAATACCTTCCTGGGACAGCAAGTCAACAGAGGAAGTGCCCACTCTGCCCCAGGCCACCTTTTGACTCAGGCAACCTTTCTGGTACCTGTCAAATCAGCCCCTGTGGGTGGACACCCCCTCTCCCATGAAATGGCCCATCGGGAACGGGGTAACACCTCAGATACCTAAACACAGCATTCAGCTCCGTCCAGAGACTCTCAACTCCTGCCCGAGATTTTCAGGTTTTAAACAAAACAAAAATCTGATTCACTGTTTCCAGTCCTACAGGAAACTCAAGTCCTTTATTTATCTGCCACTAAAAAAAGAAGAAGAAAAAAAATAATTGTCAAACCAGAAAAAAAAGCCCTTTATGTCTTACAAGGGTTTTGAATGCATCTCAATTCATACAGCACCAAACACTGTTCATGACAGAGGCTCCAGGTTGAAGCCCAGACTAAAGGACAGAGGGAAATGAAACGCATTACAATAAAACACACACGCTAATAAATAAGGGTCTGGGTAATGAATCCAGCTCAGAATATACCACTGGCAAGAAGAAATGCCCCAAAGCTTTGCTTAAACCAAATAATAGAGCAACAGATGGCCCCTCTGGGTCTCTGGGAAAAGTTAATAGATACAGGAGGCTGCAGAGAGAGGCTCTGTTTGGGATTTGGGCAGAAAACACAGGGCATTAACAACATTCAAGGTGAAAGACAAAGGGCTTGTAGATTTAGGGACAGGGACATTTTCATCAGATAACAAAACGATATGTCTGGATATCTCCGCTGGGTTCTCACAGGCTTTGGGACATGTCCCCACTCCAGAAATTAATCAGGGCTGTGCTCTGCAGCATGCCAGGGAGACCGACTGCTCCTGGCTGCCCAACTGGAGAACTAATTTAACTCCAGAGATTTGGATAACAAGAAGGAACCCTTAAGGGAGTTAAAAATTTACTTTGGCAAGATTTTTGTCCCCATCCATTGTACAGAAGTGGTGGGAACAGTAGGTGGGAACTCGAAGCTCTGGGTTCTGTGGTGCAAGACCCTCTGGTCACTGATTAGCTGAGTGACCCTGAAGAAACCTTCCAGGCTGTCACCTGTCTGGGGGTGTTAAGAATGCTGGGATCCATGGACACAGGGAGGGGAACATCGCACATCGGGGCCTATTGCGGGGTGGAGCGCAAGGGAAGAGAGAGCATTAGGATACATACCTAATGCATGCAGGGTTTAAAACCTAGATGACAGGGCCAGGTGCAGTGGCTCACGCCTGTAATCCCAGCACTTTGGGAGGCCGAGGTGGGTGGATCATGAGGTTGGGAGGTCAAGATCATCATGGCCAACATGGTGAAACCCCGTCCCTACTAAAAATACAAAAAAATTAGCTGGGCATGGTGGCGGGTGCCTGTAATCCCAGCTACTCAGGGGGCTGAGGCAGGAAAATCACTTGAACCAGGGAATTGGAGGTTGCAGTGAGCCAAGAATCCGCCACTGCACTCCAGCCTGAGGACAGAGCAACACTCAGTCTCAAAAAACAAAAACAAAACAAAACGAAAAACTAGATGACGGGCTGATGGGTGCAGCAAACCACCATGACACATGTATGCCTATATAACAAACTTGCACATTCTACACATGTATCCTAGAACTTAAAGA
>NW_016107397.1:9762995-9766900 GCF_001604975.1 Cebus imitator | reverse complement strand
CTAAATTTGTATTTCTAGTAGAGACAGGATTTTGCCATGTTGGCCAGGCAGGTCTTGAACTCCTGACCTCAAGTGATCCGCCCACCTTGGCCTCCCAGAGTGCTGGGATTACAGGTATGAGTCACTGTGCCCAGCCCCCAATCATTACTTTTTTTCTGATCCTCTCCCTCTTCCCAACCTCCACCCTCAAGGAGGCTCCAGTGTGTACTGTTCCTTTCTTTGTGTCCATGTGCTGTCATCATTTAGCTCCCACTTAAAAGTGAGAACATGTGGTATTTGTTTTTCTGTATCTGCATTAATTCACTTAGGATAATGGACTCCAGCTGTATCCATGTTCCTGCAAAAGATATGATCTTATTCTTTTTTATGGCTGCATAGTATTCCATGGTGTACCATACTTTCTATATCCAATCTGTCATCGATGGGCATTTAGGTTGATTCCAGGTCTTTTCTATGGTGAATAGTGAGTGCTGTAATGAACATTCTTGTGCATGTGTCTTTACAGTGTGGATTTTCAAGGCTGGAAGGGCTCTTGGTCATGCAAAGCAAGTGCAGATGACTGATGGGGCAGCCTGGCTTCCACATTCAGATTCACGCCCACGGCAAACATTTGTCGACCACTGAGCTTGTGTCCTCAACGCGGTGCTCCGGCAAGCCATTACTAGTTGATTGGAATTGGCCTGCCAGATACAACCTATTTACTACACCAATCCCTGTCCATCTTCTTAATTGACTTATGGAGAAAACCGAGCCCCAGAGGTGAAAGAGAGCTTGTCCCAGACTGCCCAGTGAGTCAGTGGTCTGAAACCCAAATCCCTTCTTTCTGAGCCCAGTGGCCTCTCCAGTGCACTGTGCGGTAGCCCCATCTGCTGCAGAAAGAAGTCCCCCATCAAGGCAGGGCAAGGTGGCTCACGCCTATAATCCTGGCACTTTGGGAGGCCGAGGTGGGCAGATCCCTTGAATCCAGGAGTTTGAGACCAGCCTGGGTGACATGGCAAAATCCTGCCTCTATAAAAAGTACAAACATTAGCTGGACATGGTGTTGCATGTCTATAGTCTCAGCTACTCCGGAGGCTGAGGCAGGAGGATCGCTTGAGCCCAGGAGGTGGAAGTTGCCGTGAGCCAAGACCATGCTGCTATACTCCAGCCTGAGCAAGAATGAGACGTGTCTCAAAAAAAAAAAAAACAAAGATTTCCCTATCAAAAGATGCGTGAGAATGGCATTCTTCATGACCTAGCCAGAGCCAAATTTTCTTTTCTGTGCCCAGCAAGCGGACAAAGTACCAAGAGCTAAGTGAAGGACAGTTCCGAGGATCTTCAGCCCGAGCCTCAGGCAGGATGGAAGAAAGAGTTTGGAAAATCACAAGTTTGATTTTGGATTCATTCCATGTCCAGGCAGACATGTCAAGACAGTTGGATATTAAAGTCTAAAGTTCAAGAGGAGAGCCTAGGCAGAAGATATAAACTTGGGAGTCATTGGCATATAGATGACTTTTAAAGCGAGAGGTGGCAGGAGACTACCCAGGGGAAGAGGCCCATGGACTGAGCTCCGGGCAGTTTGACCCCAGAGGTGAAGGAGACAGTAAAGAGGGAAAGAAACCAAGGGGGAGAGGCCCCAAAGCCAAAGGAACGTGTGTTTCAAAGAGAAGAGTGGGCCTTATGCCATGCTGCTGAGGTCAAGATCTATAAGGACTGAGAATGGACTATCAGATAAAAGCATTGGTGATGTTGTGTTGTTGTTTTATTTATTTATTTTTATTTGAGACAGGGTCTTACTCTGTCACCCAGGCTGAAATGCAGTCTTGTAATCACAGCTCACTACAGCCTCAGCCTCCTGGGTTCAAGTGATCCTCCCACCTCAGCCTCTCGAGTAGCTGGGACCACAGGCACACACCACAATACATGGTTTTTTAATATTTTCCTGTAGAGACAGGGTCTCCTATGTTGCCCAGACTGGCCTCAAATTCAGAGCCTCAAGTGATCCTCCTGCCTCAGCCTCCCAAAGTGCTGAGATTACATTCAAAGCTCCACTTTAGTTTCATCACCTCTTTAAAGACCCCACCTTCAAATACAGTCCCATTCTGAGGTCCTGGGGGTTAGGATGTCCACATAGGAATTTGGGGGGACAGGATTCAGTCCAAATACCAAATGGTATTTGAAGACAGGGTATTTAAAGCGGTGATGAAATTAAAGTGGAGTTACTGGAGTAGGCTCTAATCCAATCTGACCTGTGTCTTATTTTTTTTTTAGAGATGTCGTCTCACTGTGTTGCCAGGCTGGAGTGCAGTGGTGCGATCTCAGCTCACTGCAAGCTCCACCTCCCAGGTTCAAGCCATCCTCCTACCTCAGCCTCCTGAGTAGCTGGGACTACAGGTGCGTACCACCACCTGTAGTCCCAGGTGGCCAGGATGGTCTCAATCTCTTGACCTAATGATCCACCTGCCTTGGCCTCCCAAAGTGCTGGGATTACAAGCCTCAGCTACCTTGCCTTGCCATGACCTGTATCTTTATACAAAGGAGGGAATTGGAGGCACAGAGACCCAGTGGACACACACCCAAGAGAAAAGCCAGGCGACAATGCAGGGAGAAGACGTCACCTGTGAGTTGCACAGAGAGGCCTCAGAAGGAACTGGCCCAGCCAGCACCTTGATCTCGGACTTCCAGCCTCCAGAAATGCAAGGCAATAAATGTCTGTGGCTGCAGCTGCCCAGTCTGTGGGATTTTGTTACGACAGCCCAGCAAATTAATACAAAGGGGGTGCAGAGAAATGATGTGATGGCTGCAGGGGAATGTAAAATCGAGCCAGGGTTGTCATTTGTTTGAAAGTGGGTGAAATTGCAGTAGACCAGCAGCACTCTGATAGGAATGGTCCCCGTAGAGAGGGAATGCAGAATGGATGATGCAGCAGAGAGAGAAGACAGTTGCTGGAGAAGCATCTTTGACTGGAGAGAGGTGGGCACTGGTGCCTGTGCAGAGTGGGCCTGGGCAGGTGGGCAGGCCATCATCTCAGGCACAGGGCAGGGGGAGGTGCCAAGCGCAGGGGCAGGAGGCACCAGGCAGGTGGGAGGAGGAAGTGGGGCCACGAGGGCAGGGCGAGGAGGGCCTCTGAGGCTCATTAGTCTGACTCTGCCTGGATTTTAAAATATATTTTAAAATTACAGCTGGGCACGGTGGCTGACACCTGTCATCCCAGCACTTTGGGAGGCTGAAGCGGCCAGATTACCTGAGGTCAGGAGTTCAAGGCCAGCCTGGTCAACATGGTGACACCCCATCTCTACTAAAAATACAAAATTAGCCAGGGGTGGCGGCACACACCTGTCATTCCAGCTACTCAGGAGGCTGAGGCAGGAGAATTGCCTGAACCCAGGAGGTGGAGGTTGCAGTGGGCTGAGATCATGCCACTGCACTCCAGCCTGGGCAACAAGAATGAGACTCTGTCTCAAAACAAAAAGTATATATATAAAATTATTAAATTATATATATAAATTATATAATTATTATATTGTAAATTGTATAATTATATATACGAATATAATTATACATAATTACATGTAAATAGATTATATATAAATATATATACATATAATTACATATATATAATTAAAAAAATAATATGTATATATGTATAAATTATTTAAGAAAGATACAGGGCTGGGCACAATGGCTCATGTCTGTAATCTCAGAACTTTGAGAGGCCGAGGCAGGAGGATAGTTTGAGCCTAGGAATTCGAGACCAGCCTGGGCAACATTGCAAGATCCTCACCTCTACAAAAAATTAAAAAATTAGCTGGTCATGATGTCATGTACTGTAGTCCCAGCTACTTGGGAGGCTGAGGCAGGAGAATCTCTTGAACCCGGGAGGGGGTGGTTGCAGTGAACCGAGACCACGCCACTGCACTCCAGCC
>NW_016107397.1:9759793-9761805 GCF_001604975.1 Cebus imitator | reverse complement strand
TTTTTTTTTTTGAGACAGGCCTCACTCTGTCACCCAGGCTGGAGTGCAGTGGCACCATCTTGGCTCACTGTAACCTCTGCTTTCCTGGGCTCAAGCAATTCTCCAGCCTCAGCCTCCCAAGTAGCTGGGATTGATGGTGCAAGCCACCAATGCTAGGCTAATTGTTTGAATTTTTGTAGAGACGATTTCACCGTGTTGCCCAGGCTGGTCTCGAACTCCTGAGCTCAACGCGATCTGCCTGCGTGGGCCTTCCAAAGTGCTGGGATTATAGGCATGAGCCATAGCACCCAGCCCCATTGCAGTTAATTTGTACCATGCAATACTGCGTGGCAACGAAAAAGAAACATTGAATGTGACTCTGTCCATGTGAAGTTCAAGGACAGGGATGGTGATAGAGGTTGGAAGGGTCCTCACTTAGGGGATGGGGGAGGGGTAATGATTGGAAGGGGATACGAGACTTTCTTAGAACCTAGAAAGGACCCAAATCCTGATCTGGGTAATTGGCTCCAGAGGTGCAGGTAAAAGCCCATTACGCCGTATGTATGCTTAAGCTGTGTGTGTGTTATGCCTCACTTTTAAAAAATTATTATTATTTTTACTGATGGGCAATCAGTTTTGCCTTTCTTTTTATTTTATTTTATTTTTAGAGATGGGGTCTTGCTCTGTTGCCCAGGCTGGAGTGTGGTGCTGCAATCATAGCTCACTGCGCCTCAAACTCCTAGGCTCAAGTGATCCTCCCATCTTAGCCTCTGGAGGAGCTGGGGCTACAGCAGGTGCTTGTCACCATGCCTGGCTAATTTTAAAAAGTTTTTTTGTAGAGGTGGGGTCTCACTATGTTGCCCAGGCTGGTCTCGAACTCCTAGGCTGAAGTGATCCTCCCACCTGGACTCCTGAAACTGTTGGGATCACAGATGACAGCTGCCACACCTGGCCTATCAAACTTTTTGAAGTTTGCCAGTCTGACAGGTGAAAAACGTTATGTCCCTGTTATATTAACTTCACATTTATTTAATTACAAATGAAGCATGTTGACTGACCTGTTCATATTCAGTGTGTTTGTACCCTTTCACCGTTTTTTCCATTGTGTTGAATTCTCTAATTCTGGGGTCTGGAAACTCTCACTGAGGGTCCAGTCCTGTATCATCCACTATGCCAAAGGTGGCCATGCTCACTGCCACCTGCAGCTGCCTCTACCCCACAATGACAGAGTTGGTAGCTTCGACAGAGACTCTCTGGCTCACAAGGCCTAAAATATTTACTATTTGGAGCTTTCAAGAAAAAGTGTGCCAGTTCCTGTGTCTAATTGGGTTACAAGAGTTCTTAGTAAATTAAGGAAATAGCTCTTTGCCACATACAATCTGTTTTGCATTTAACTCATCTCTCTCTGTTCTCCCTCCTGCCCTCTGAATAACCGAGTCAGAAGTAAAACTTAAAAGCAGAAGCCCGAAGAACTCTTGACACATTTGGGGTGTTCAGAAACACTCTGGTCTGTGCTAATCTAGGGAAGGTAGTGTGTGTGTGTGTGTGTGTGTGTGTGTGTGTGTGTGTGTGTGTGATGGAGTCTCGCTCTGTCACCCAGGATGGAGTGCAGTGGCTCAATCTCGGCTCACTGCAACCTCCACCTCCTGGGTCAAGAGATTCTCCTGCCTCAGCCTCCTGAGTAGCTGGGACTACAGGTGCCCGCCACCACACCCGGCTAATCTTTGTATTTTTAGTAGAGACAGGATTTTGCTATGTTGGCCAGGCTGGCCTTGAACCCCTGACCTTAG
Source organism: Cebus imitator (assembly GCF_001604975.1). NCBI lineage: Eukaryota > Metazoa > Chordata > Mammalia > Primates > Cebidae > Cebus > Cebus imitator. Next base: position 9,760,036 of record NW_016107397.1, on the reverse strand, counting down.
GTGATCCGCCCACCTTGGCCTCCCAAAGTGCTGGGATTACAGGTGTGAGCCACCACACCCAGCTAGGGGTGACAATTCTATACCCATTTTACACGTGTGGCAGTTGAGGCTCAAAGTCATCAGATGACTTTGTTGGGGTCACAGAGATTGCAGGCAGTGGAGCCAGGATGGATGCCCTGTCTGCGGGGCGCTGAATCTGTAGATCTCTCCCAAAAGCAGCTTTGCCTTTTTTTTTTTTTTTTT
>NW_016107397.1:9757837-9759463 GCF_001604975.1 Cebus imitator | reverse complement strand
GGCCAGTCCCAGGAGACAGCAGCAATTGTAACCAGCACTGTCCTGGCAGGTGTTGCGTTTGACACCACCAGGATCGAGGATGTGGCATGGGACAGCCCCTACCCTGCTGCTATCAGACTTGGGTACAAAGAGAGCAAATTCCTGAATCTCAGAGGGGCAGGGAGGAAGATGACTTGCTAGAACACCAAGAAGGATGGAGCCCTGTTTGTAGGCTCCCTTTCTGGCTCCCACACTTGCAAGGAATAACGCCCACGGAGGAATGGCCCTGGCTGAGCCAGGAGGAACCCAGCACTTTGGAGGAACACAAGTGTGCTTGGAGGAGCAGGAGAGGGGAAGAAGAAGTGACAGCCACACGGGCAGGGCTGGGAGGACTTTTATCACCCTCTGGCTCTCGGCCACCAACACCCATTACACAAATGTGACAGCGACCATTATAATCTCTGAGCCCTTGAACAAATCACAACCCGAAAGGTTACCCTCCCGAAAATAATCACCCCATTAAAACCACTGACCCAGAGAGCGGCAGTCCCTCAAGGAGAGAGTGGGGACAAGGACGGGGCGTTTTCTTTGTATGTCGCGTGCAGTGCCCTGGCCATGCTCATCTTGGGTGGCCTGCCACAGGATGAGGCTGGCATCTGGAATCTGTGCCTTGTAATTTTTCTTTAGCAGAATACCATGTTTAAGGGGCTTCCTTGAAGTTGCCTTTTCCTTCTTTTTTTGTTTCTGTATTTTGATCCATCAATCAAAATATTTTCTTTCTTTTTTTTTTTGTTTGTTTGTTTGAGACAGGGTCTCGCTCTGTCACCCAAGCTGGAGCACAGTGGCACGATCTCGGCTCACTGCAGCTTCTGTATCCCTGGCCCAAATGATCCTCCTGCCTCAGCCTCCCAAGTAAGGAGGGACCACTATGCCTGCCTAATTTTTTAGGTTTTTTTTTTTTTTTCTCACCATGTTGCCAAGGCTGCTGGTCTGGAACTCCTGGGCTCAAGGGATCGACCCACCTTGGTCTCCCAAAGTACTGGGATTACAGGCAGGAGCCACCGTGCCCGGCCAATCAAGATATTTTCTAGACTGGGTACTGCAACCACCAAGAGTGAGGGTTTTTCTACAGGGTAGATTGACGGAGCATCAGCTCGGTCTATGATTTCCTTGGGCCTCATAATTCCCCGGTAAGATTGGGATTGCAGACAAGGAATCTGACGCTGTACCAGAAAAAAGTAACGAGGTCTACCCATCTGGTCTTTATTGGGAGGCTAGCATTGCAGCCCTGAGTCCGGACTCCAGAGACCAACCTCGGATCTGCCCCAGATATCGGTCATCACGGCAAACGTAATCCTATGTCATATGCTGTATTTTCTCATGTTATGCTTGGTGTAACTGACAATACTGAAAATAATCAGTATTGATATCCTGATTTCATTAGAGAAATGACTCTCAGAGAGCTTCAGTGACAGGAAGCCTGTCCAAGGTCACATGGCTAGCACAGATCAGTAGTCATGCCTCAAACCCACACCTTCATGGGCACCAACTCAAAAGATGGAATGCCACTGGGGGCACTGCCTGCTAAGCAGAGAGTGCACGCACTGGGCAAATGGAAGGCATTTTTTTTTTTTTTTTTTTTTGGAG
>NW_016107397.1:9741584-9757223 GCF_001604975.1 Cebus imitator | reverse complement strand
TGGAGTCTTACTCTGTGGCCCAGGCTGGAGTGCAGTGGCACCGTCTCAGCTCACTGCAACCTCTGCCTCCAGGGTTCAAAGCGATTCTCCTGCCTCAGCCCCCCAAGTAATTGGGACTACACGTGCATGCCACCACACCCAGCTAATTTTGTGTGTGTATTTTTGGTAGAGATAGGGTGTTGCCACTTTGGCCAGGCTGGTCTCGAACTCCTGACCTCAGGTGACCTGCCCGCCTTGGCCTCCCAAAGTGCTGGGATTATAGGCGTGAGCCACCACTCCTGGCCAGAAGTCACTTTTTAAAATCATATAAAGGATGAGCAGATACACAAAATCTGGTCTATTTGCATGATAGGCCATTATTCATCCTGAAAAAGGAAGGAGATTCGGTCACAAGCTACAACACAGAGGAACCTTGAGGACACGAGGATCAGAGAAATAAGCCAAGCACGGGAAGGACATAAATTGTATGAGCCCACTTAGATGGGCTTCCGAGAGTCACCGGATTCCTAGAGGCAGAATGTAGAAGGGTGGCTGCCAGGGGCTGAGGAGGGAGGTAGGGAGTTGTTGTTTAACAGGGAACACAGTTTCAATTTGGAATGAGAAAGTTCTGGAGCTGGATGGTGGTGACAACCGACAGACAAGGTGAATGTGCTTGACGCCACTCAGCTGTGCACTTCAAAAGGGTTCAATGAGCTAATTTTATGTCATGTGTATTTCACCACGAGTTTTAAAAAAAATCACATAAAGGATCATTCATGCATGAACCAAAGCTTGCTGGGGCCAGTAGAGCCACAGCCTGCCTGATACCCAGGCAAGTAAAATCTCCACGGGTCCAGGCATTCTCTGGCATTGGTTGACTATGCTGAGTCCTGGTCACTGATACCCTCAGGGCATCTCTGGCCTGAGGCAGGGCTATCATCTCTTTACAGATGCCTTGCTGGGGAGAGAACTGGAGTTTCAGGGAAAGCACAGAAATGGACACTTGCGGAGAAATTCCTGTCCTCACATTAATTCTGAGCTCCCGGGATTTCCGGCATGCATTGTGCACAGGCTGAGCATTCAATAAACGTAGAATGACCGATCAACTATTTTTCTACCCTTTCTGGTAGGTTGGTAACCTTATACCGTCAAGACGAGTCATGAATGCCAGGAGAAAATTTTTCGAACTGCAAATCAAAGGCTCTGAGAGCAGGCCGGGCAGAGAGAGGTCAGTTTGGTCCAAGACCAAGTTTGTGTGGGTGGCCCTGAAGCTCTCAGTGAGATCACTGTCCATGAACCTGGGTCCCCATGACAGCCTCCAGCGGTGCTCAGAGCCCCCCAGGGACAGAAACGCCCTCTCTGCCCCTCTCTGCAGAGGGGGTTCAGCAGAAGGCCCGGTGGCCCCATCAGGCCTGGGGGCCCTTCTGGGGAAGGTGGCTCTCAGGTACCTGCTCCAGGCTTCAGTGGGGAACCTGGGCCCCCTCCTGTGCCCCTGCCATCCACCTCCTAGTAGAATCCCTGCTGGGGGCTGTCCTCTCCCAGCTCCCCACCCCCTTTTAGTGGGGTTGTCCCTCCTCCCTGAGCCAGGCCCCACCTTCCCAGGAGCCTCTGAGTCAGGCTGGGCTGTGGTCTGCAAACTTCCGGGCCTGTCAGGTGTCAGAACAGTTTCTCTTCCTCCCTCTGGGGCAGGTGCACCGAGGGGCACCCTCCGGGGCTCCAGCCTCCTGACCCCGATTCTTTCCTGTCCAGTAGGAGGAGGTGGGGGCTTTGATCGGCGGTGACACTCAGAGACGCTCAGAGAGACTCGGAGGAGAGGTACACGAGGTGGAAAGTGAGGAAGAAAAAGGGTCGGAAGGGAAAAAGGGGAGAGGAGAGTGAGAGAGAGAAGGGGGACAAGGGGACAGAGATGGAGAGGGAAGGATGCCCCAGCATCCCATCTTGGGGCCAGCAGGAGCCACTCCCATCCCTGAACGCCCCCTCCACTCTGTCATCTCACTGATGCCCCCCATCTCCTCACCGTGTCCTCCTGTCTTCCCCCAACTCCCCACCTCGTGCTCCCCCTCCGCCAGCCCCCCATCCCCACTGTGCCTACCTGGGGCGCTCATGCTCTGCCAGCTGCGCGGGGCGTCTCCTCCATGCAGGCCTCTGGCTTCCTCCAGTCGACCTGGCCCTCCGTCCCCGCGGGCCCAGACCCGTCCGCCGAGGGGCGCCGCCCGCCCAGGGGCTACAGGGCGGGAGGGAGCTGCGGGTGGAGCGGGCAGGAGTCCGAAGGCCAGAGAAGGCAGGAGAGAAAAAAGCAGAGAAAGTATGTCATAGGCTGGGAGGGGCGAGGGAGGGAAATGCAAAACCCGACAGGAAATGAGACTAAAAAATGCGAAAGGTTAGAAAAAGATAAGGAAGAGAAGGAGGGGGCGGAGTCCGTGCTTCTGGGAGGAGGGAGGTAAAGAGGTGGGGGTGGGAGTGGGGACAGAGCCTAAGGCGGAGATGCTTGGGGACAGATGGGGGTCCTGGATGGGGAGACCAAGGCCAGTCTCAGGCGGCCAAGCCACCCGCATCCCTCTAGGTGAGGGTGAACCAGCCTGGGCATCAGTCCCCACCCAGATGTGACCCCAGGCAGAATCCAGGTGGTGCCTTGGGAGGGGCTATCCCCTTTCTAGGTTCTCCAGGGCTCTGGCTCCAGAAGTCTAGGCGAATTTCTGAAGAAATTCCAGGCCCTGTCCCTGCAATGCGGGGACAGGGTGCCCCGCATCAAATCCTGCAGCCTCCTACAGCCCAAGCTTCTTTCTTCCCTCAGCCCTTGTTCTGGAAGCTTCCTAGGCATCCCGGTGGTCAGCACCCCTGCAAAAGCCTTCCTCAACCCCCCAGCTTTGGGCCCCAAGACACCCACAATCAGCTTGTGTGCTCAACATTCCAGTGAACTATACTTGTAAGAGAAACTGTGATTTGGATGTCATCATTTTACTTTGTTTTTATTTTTTGAGATGGAGTCTTGCTTTGTCGCCCAGGCTGGAGTACAGTGGCGCAATCTCAGCTCACTGCAAGCTTCACTTCCCGGGTTCAAGGGATTCTCCAATCTCAGCTTCCTGAGTAGCTGGGACTACAGGCGTGCACCACCAAACCCGGCTAAGTTTTGTATTTTTAGTAGAAATGGAGCTTCACCATGATGGCCAGGCTGGCTTTGAACTCCTGACCTCAAGTGATCCGCCAGACTCAGCCTCCCAAAGTGCTGGGATTACAGGCATGAGCCACCGTGCCCAGCTGGATGTCATCATTTTAATAATTTACCCCAAAAGGTCATCATGGTAGGTGGGATGGTCCCAGCGTTTACATGGTTTGTGGACTCAAAAATCATGATGAAAGAAAATGTGACACACACACACACACACACACACACACACACACACACCATGGAATACTACTCAGCCATAAAAAGGAACGAAATAATGTTTTTTGCAGTAACTTGGATGGAACTGGAGGCCATTATCCTAAGTAAGGTAATTCAGGAGTGGAAAATCAAATACCACATATTCTTACTTAAAAGTGGGAGCTAAGCTATGGGTATGCAAAGGCAGGCAGAGTGGGATAATGGACATTGGAGACTCAGAAGCGAAAGATTAGGAGGGGTTAGGGGATGAAAAGTCACCTATTAGGCACAACCTACACTGTACAACGTACACTATTTTGGTGATGCGTGCACTAAAGCAATTCGTCCGTGTAACCCAAAACTGCATGAACCCCTAAAGCTACGGAAAAAAAAATCTGGATGAATCGTGCATATCCAGAAAACCTTAGTTTCTCTATTCTTGCTGTAATTGACCACTGCCTCCCACTCCCTGTCCCGTTTCCTCAGCCTCTGCACCTCCCATTCAATGCTGCCTCAGTTTACCACCCTCCTCTCATCTCTCTCCCTCTCTTTTGATCCCCTCATTACAGCTAGAGAATGAAGGCTTCTGTTTCATGTTTAAAGTGTTCTGAGAAAAGTTCCTTGAGCTGCTAGAAGGAAAGGCCTTCAATAAATTAAACTTTCAGTAAGATGATAAATAAAAAATGGGATTTGGGTCCAAGCACGCGAGAACCTGAAATACTAGTGAGGAGTATGCACTGGTGCACAAGCACTGGGGATGAAGGAAGACACGAGTTTTGCTTCCTGCAAAGTGTATTCAGAAACGCAAGTAAGGGTCGTAAAGAGAGAAAGCTTCTAAAATAAACACCAAGACCCACAGCCTTCTAGGCCTTGGTCCCTAATGACACATCTCACTGCGTACCCAGGACCAGGGAAGCACGCTGCCTGTACTCCATGAAACCTCTAAATCAGGCAGTGGCATTTTATTTTATTTTATTATTTTTGAGACAGGGTATCGCTCTGCCGCCCAGGCTGGAGTACAGTGGCTTGATCATGGCTCACTGCAGCTTTGACCTCCTGGGCTCAAGCCATCCTCCCGCTCTGGCTTCCTGAGAAGCTGGGACCACAGGGGCTCACCACCACGCCTGGCTGGTTTTTTAATCTTCTATAGAGACAAGGTCTCACTATGTTGCTCAGGCTGGTCTTGAACTCCTGACCTCAAGTAATCCTCTTGCTCAGGCCTCCCAAAGTGTTGGGATTTACAGACATGAGCCATGGCATCTGGCCTGCCATTTTAAAGAAGAGCTAGGCGGGGCTCAGTAGCTCACGCCTGTAATCCCAGCACTTTGGGAGGCTTAGGTGGGTATATCACAAGGTCAGGAGATTAAGATCATCCTGGTTAACACAGTGAAACCCCCTCTCTACTAAAAATGCAAAAAATTAGCTGGATGTGGTGGCGCACACCTGTAGTCGAAGCTACTCGGGAGGCTGAGGCAGGTGAATCACTTGAACCCAGGAGGCAAAGGTTGCAGTGAGCCAAGATTGTGTCACTGCACTCCAGCCTGGGCGACAGAGCGAGACTCTGTCTGAAAGAAAGAAAGAAAGAAAGAAAGAAAGAAAGAAAGAAAGAAAGAAAGAAAGAAAGAAGAAAGAGAGAGAGAGAGAGAGAAAGAAGGAAGGAAGGAAGGAAGGAAGGAAGGAAGGAAGGAAGGAAGAGAGAGAGAGAAGGAAGGAAGGAAGGAAGGAAGGAAGGAGAAAGCGAGAGAAAGAAAGAAAGAAAGGAAGGAAGGAAGGAAGGAAGAAAAAGAAAAAGAAAGAGCTGAGACTTCCTTCCTGCAAGATATGAAATGTGGGCAATGCCTCAAAACAACCAAACATGTCCATTGAGATATGTATGCAGTAAAGAACACAAATTCGACAAAGTCTGATGAATTTTTGCAGCAACTTGGATGGAACTGGAGGCCATTATCCTAAGAGTGAGTGTAACCCACACCCACACTTCATGCTATCAAAACATGGAACTTCATCTGCTACCCAAAAAGTGCCTTTGGTTCTTGTCCCAGTCTCCCCTCCTCACCACCAAGGGTAGTCACATTCCTGCCTCTGACAGCATCAGTCAATTTGCCTGTTTGTGAACTGTATGTAATGGTAGCATGTATGGGTTATTTTCGGAGCCTGGTCCCTTTCACTCAGCATTATGTTTCCTAGTTTTACGGATGGGATCGCATGAGGGTCTAGTTCATTAAGACAAGCCTCTTTCTTCCTCAGCATCTTATTAAAAATTTCAAATGTTCAGAAAAGTTAGAAGAATCATCTAATGACGATCCGCATATACCCTACCACTTGATTCTACAATGAGCATTTTGCTATATTTGCTTTATCACAGATCTATCCATCTAACTCCCCATCAATCCTCCTGTCTTTTTTGGGGGGAGTGTATTACAAAGTAAGTTGCAGACATCATCAGTATATGTCACTGTTAAACATTCCATTATGCATCTCATTAACTAAAGAGGTTTGTTTAGGTGAAATTTACAAACAGATTTTAACCACATGATGCAATGAAGCTGGGCTCAGTGGCAGGTGCTTGTAATCTCAGTTGCTCCTGAGGCTGAGGCTGGAGGATAGCTTGAGCCCAAGAGTTCATGGCTGCAGTGAGCTGTGATTGCATCACTGCACTCCAGCCTGGGTGACAGAGCAAAACCCCATCTCAAATAAATACATACACACATAAGTAAATGATTTAAAAATTATATAATGCAATGAGTTTTGACAAATGTACATATTGTGTAACCCAAGCCCTTATGAGGACATAGAACTGTGTGGTCCAGTGTGACAGCTACTAGCCACATTCGACTGTTGAGCGCTTTGACAGGAGGCTGGAGAGAATAGGAAGTAAGATTTAAATTCTCTTCCATTATTATTATTATTATTATTATTATTTGAGATGGAGTCTCACTCTGTTGCCCAGGCTGGAGTGTAGTGGTGCAATCTCGGCTCACTGCAACCTCCACCTCCCAGGTTCAAGGGATTCTCCTGCCTCAGCCTCCTGAGTAGCTTGGATTACAGGCACCCACCACCATGCCTTGCTAATTTTTGTATTTTTAGTAGAGACGGTGTTTTACTATGATGGCCAGCCTGGTCTCAAACTCCTGACCTCAAGTGATCCCCCCGCCTCGGCCTCCCAAAGTGCTGGGATTACAGGTATAAGTCACTGTGCCCGGCTAATTTTAATTATTTTTAATCTAAATCCAAAAACTAACACTTGATTCTGTTATTGAAAAGCTTTTAAGTACATCTGGAGGAATTTGAGCATGTTCTTCTACTTTTTCAACTGTAAAGTTAATGAAATCTAAATACAGGTCAAGTATTTCCGAGGAAAATGTAATGTCTGCATTGAGGTGCTGAGAGTGTAAAGGAAACCAGATTTTGAAGACTTCGTATGTAAAAAAGAATGCAAAATGTCTCATTAATAATTTTTATATTGACTGCATGCTGAAATAATAATTCTGATAAGTTGGGTTAAATGAAATATATTATTAACATGCATTTCCCTGGTTTCTTTTTGGTATTACCAGTAGGAAATTTAAAATTACACATTTTATTTCTATTGGGCAGAGCTGATATGATATAGAACATTACCATTACCCCACTGAGTTCCTTTATGCCTAGACACGGTTTGTATCTTGATTCCTCCGTGATCTCAGAGAGAAGTTGATTCCAAAGTTCTTGAATTACAGATACAAAGACGGGAGCAAGAGGCCAGCCACGGTGGCTCATGCCTGTAACCCCAGCACTTTGGGAGGCCGAGGCAGGAGGATCACTTGAGGTCAGGAGTTCAAGACCAGCCTGGTCAACATAGGGAGACCCTGACTCTACCAAAAATACAAGAAAATTAGCTGGACACGGTGGCAGTTGCCTGTAGTCCCAGCTACTCGGGAGGCTGAGGTGGGAGGACTGCTTGAGCCCAGGAAGTCAGGGCTGCAGTGAACCATGATCCCACCACTGCACTCCAGCCTGAGTGACAGAGTGAGACCCTGTGTCTAAGAAAAAAAGATAGTGAACTAAACACAAAATTTACCTGCCAAGAAAGTAAGGGATAGGTTATAAAAAGGTGCCTGGGAAGAATGCAGATAAGAGGTGCAAAGCATTTCTGGGAGGCAGGAGGCAGCGGACAGGAGCCCCAGCTCAGAACCTGCAGCAGGGAGTCAGCAGCAAGGCTGGGAGTGGCTCTCCCACTGCAGAATCCCTCAGATCTGCCAGGATTGAACTAAGGCAGGCTCAGAGGAAGGGCAGACACTGAGTGACTGATAGGAGCATTGACTGCAGAATTGCTGGGGCAGGTACAGCATACAGCAGCCCGACTTCCCTCCCCCAGCCTTCCACTGTGCTGCTTCAGCTTCTCCCCCAGGCTGAAGTCAGAGAGATGTTTCCAATGAAAACTCTTGGTTTGATGGGTACAGACATGCAGTTAGATGGAAGGTACAAGTTCTAATGCTGGACAGCAGGGTAGGGTGATTGTAGCTAGCAACAATGTCTTGTATATTTCAAATTAGCTAGAAGAGAGGACTTGAATTATTCCCAGCACAGAGAAATGATAAATACTAAAGGTGATGGATGCCCCAAATACCCTGACCTGATAATTTCACATTCTATGCATATAACATAAGGCTGAGCATGGTGGCTTATGACTATAATCCAAGCACTTTGGGAGGCCAAGGTGGGAGAATCACTTGAGCCCATGAGTTAGAGGCCAGCCTGGGCAGCATAGCCAGACCCCATCTCATAAAAAATTTTAAAAAGTTAGCTGGGTGTGGTGGCATGTGCCTGTGGTTCCAGCTACTGGAAGCTGGGGGAGGGGGGAATTGCTTGAGCCCAGGAAGTTGAGGCTGCAGTGAGTCGTGATCACACCATTGTACTCCAGCCTAGGCAACGAGAATGAGATACTGTCTCAAAAAAAAAAAAAAATCATACATACACCATAAATATATAAAATATGATGTATCAATTTTTGAAAAGCTGCTCAGAGGGGCAAGTGCTCTTAAATGGGGGCTTGGGCCCAAAAAGCCCTTCCTCATGTGGTAGCAGAGGGGCAGCTGGGATAGCCCCTCCCTGCCTGGGTTCCCAAACCAGGGCTTCTGGAACCATCTGCAGTGAAAGACACCCTCACTCCCATATGCCCTTAAAAAAAAATCTAATCTGTTACGGACTGATACTTTTGTGAAATACAATAAAAATTAATTACTAGAAAATAGAATTTTAAAAAAGATACTCAAGACACAAGCTGGCTGATCACGGTTGGTTATTGTGTCAATGTCAAAAGTGCTATAAAAGTTTCTAAATGCTTAGTCTCAATTTCTGCTCTTATCTCAGTACAGACTGGTGCAGTGAAGGATGCGGGATTTCCCACAGCATAGCCTTGCAGGCAATGCTGCCTATTGACACAACACACCTGCCCCCCATATCCCAGCTGGCTACTGCTCCATACAGAGGTTGGAAAAGGCAAGGGAAACTTCACGTGAGTCAACATGGACTTTCCCAAACATGGACAGAGATCAGCAGCTTGAAAACATGGGACTTAGATGAACAAACTGGACAATCATCTCCCAAGGGTAGGAAGGGAACAATGATGAGAAGGGAATGAAACAAAATGATCCAAAAAGATCCTCTAATGAGAATCCTCAGAGACATTCAAGCAGGGATCACATCCATAAAATAAGAACAAATTACTATGAAACAGGCTGCCTGAATAAAAGGAACAGGTCATGGAAATTAAATATACAGTTGTCTGAATAAAAAAGAAATCTTAATTTCAAAAGAAGGGCTTGAAAGAGATGTCTGTGAAGTCTATCTCCTGGGCTTGAAAGCGAGAACAAAATAAAATCCAAAAAGAAATAAAAAGTTTCAGAGAAAAGTTGAGACATAAATGATCAATTCAGAAAGACCAATGTCCACTTAGTAAGAGTTCCGGCAGGAATAGAGAAGGTGGAGGATGGAATGAATCATGAGATAACAATAATGTTTCTCAGAGCTGAAGAATGACATGATTCTTCATGAGGAGAGAGACCACAGAGGGTCAAGCAGGATGAATGAAAAAGATCTGTACCTAGATATAGCCTCATGAAATTTCAGGAAAGAAAAAAAAATGATGGATAATAAGAAGGGTCTAAAATCTTTTAGAGAGAAAAATCATGCACACTGATGCCAAGTTCCCAGTGGGATTAGAATTCTCATCAGCAACATTGCCTGCTAAAAGACAAGGAAGTCATGCATCCGTGTTCTCAGGGACATTTACTTTAAACTTAGAATTCTGTATTCAACCAAATTATCAATTAAGTATGAGAGCAAAATAAACACATTCCTCAACACGCGGGGAACTTTGGAAATTTACTTCCCAAGCACTCCTCAAGAAAAATGTTCCTTGAGAATGGGCAGCAGTACAGTGAAAAAGAAATCTAGGGGCCAAGTGCAGTGGCTGATGCCTGTAATCCCAGAACTTTGGGAGGCTAAGGCAAGAAGATCAATTGCTTGAGGCCAGGAGTTCAAGAGCAGACTGGGAAACATAGCAAAACCCTCTCTAAAAAACAAACAAACAAACAAAAACCCCTAAAAATTCGCTGTGTACACAACTATGGTCCCAGCTACTCTGGAGGCTGAGGTGTGAGGATTCCTTGAGCCCTGGAGTTGGAGGCTGCTGTGAGCCATGATTGAACCACTGCACTCCAGCCTGAGAAACAGAGCAAGATCTCAAAACAAACAAACAAACAAACAAACAAACAAACAAACAAAAAACCTAGGAAAAAGGATCTACGAAAGACTAAAATAAATGAAAATAATTCTTCTAAATAAATAAATAGGACAATCTAAAACAGTAATTGTGCAAGATATCTACAAAAATTTCAGTATACAAGGAGACTCAAAAAATTCATTGACAAATAAAATGAAAAGATAAAAATAAAAAATATAAATGTTATTCCCAACATAAGTTCCATCAAGGTCAACACTTTTGAAAGTTATGATACCAGCCTTTGAGTTCATATCTAAAGAGCTGAGGGTCCTTGGAATTTCATCATGCCAATGCAGTCTCTTTTTGTGTTATTAACTGAAGGAGAATGGGTACTTTTTCAGATTTTTTTTTAAGATTAGGAAACAAAAAGAAATCAGGAATCAAATCAGGACTGTACAGTGGATGCCTGATGATTTTCCACTGAGACTCTCACAAAATTGTCCTTGTTTGATGAGAGGAATGAGCAGGAGCATTGTCGTGGAGGAGGAGGACTGTCTGATGAAGTCTTCCTCAGCAATTTTCTGCTAAAGCTCTGGGTTACTTTCTCAAAATACTCTTGCAATAAGCAGATGTTATTGTTCTTTGGCCCTCCAGAAATAGAACAAGCAAAATGCCTTGAGCATCCTCCAAACTGTTGCCATGACCTTTGCTCTTGACTTGTTCACTGTTGCTTTGCTTTGATGGACTCCTTCTACCTCTTGGTAGCCATTACTTTGATTGTGCCTTGTCTTCAGGATGGTACCAGTGAAGCCATGTTTCATCTTCTGTTACAGTCATTTGAAGATATGCTCCAGGATCTTGATCCCACTTGTTTAAAATTCCACTGAAAGCTCTGCTCTTGTCTGTAGCTGATCTGGGTGCAATGGTTTTGGCACCCATCGAGTGGAAAGTTGGATCGATTTTAATTTTTCAGCCAGAATGGTGTGAGCTGAACCCATTGAGATGTCTGTGCTGTAGCCCTTGTTTCTTCTGTTAATCATCAGTCCTCCCCAATTAGGGTGTGAACAAGATTAGTTCTTCCTCATGACTTGATGTGGGGGCTTCATCTTCAGCATTGTCTTGCCCCTTCTCAAAATGAATTGTCCATTTGTAAACTGTTGATTTCTTTGGGGGCACTGTCCCCATAAACTTTTTACAAAGCATCAATGATTTCACCATTATCCCACTCAAGTTTCACCATAAGTTTGATGTTGGTTCTTGCTTCAAGTTTAGCAGAATTCATGTTACTCCAATAGGGGCTTTTTACAAACTGATGCCTTAGCCTTCTTAGTGCTTCAAACTGGATCCTGATCAGAAGTGTTATAACCAGTTCACATGAGTCTATTTTGGTGCAAAAAAATTTTAAATCCATGCATGTTTTTTCAAAATATGCATTTTCCATGAGCTTTTTGAAATCCCTTCCTATATCTGAGCTTTCAGTAAAGACCCTGGCTAGCTAGTGGAAAGATGTGAGCTGCTAAAAGAACTGTTGAAGTACTGGATGGAACTAATTTTTAAGCCAGATCCATCTGGAAGTCTTATTTGGTCAAAAATGGTCATTTCTAAGCAGCTCAACTAGGAAGGGAGTGAGCAGGGGCTACATGCGTGTGCTTAATTTTCAGTGCGTGCCCCTCTATCTGGCAAATGTCTATTTCCACCACCGTGCAATTCTTTCATAATAAACATAAAATCATTTCTACAAGAAGTTTGTGCATGTGCATATGCATGTGTGTGCATGTGCGTGTGTGCATGTGTGTGCATATGCATGTGTGTGCATATGCATGTGTGTGCATATGCATGTGTGTGCATGTGTCTGCATGTGTGTGTGCATGTGCGAGTGTGTCTGTGCACATGTGTGTGCATGCATATGTTTGTGTGCACCATTGAACAATACCAGGGCAGAGCTGATCAATTCTCTTACAGCCCTGTATTCAAGCAGTCGAGCGACCATAGCATGAAGCTGCAGTGTGGTCCCAGGTCACACACCCAAACTCCTCGGGTTTAGAGAAAAACCCCTTTTATCTGGAAAGCATCTTGTTTTTCTTTGGGGCCTCTCCTCCATGATAGTAGGAAAGGTAAAACTTTTATCTCTGGCTTAAAATTTAGTCCAATTCAGTAATTGATGAGTCCTTTTCGATATGCTCAGTCTTTCTGGATTAAAATGTTGAGTCTTTCTTACAGCCGTCTCTTCCCTTAGCTTTGCCCCCTCAGATGGTTCCTGATTGTGCAGGAGGAGAGTGGCTCATAGGGCCTGGAGGATGCCTTGGGGTCCCAAGCCTCTGTCCCCTGGTTCCTGGGTCTCTAGGACAATGACCCTTCCTTGCCTGATTATGCTGGCCCTGCTGGAATTCATGCTGATTTCCAGCTTGGGTACAACTCACAGTCTGCTTTCTCTCAGCTTAGCTGAGTGTCTGGCATATTCCTATCCAGCCTGGAAGTCCACCTGCTGTCTCTGAGAAGGGGTCACATCGCAGGATCTCAGCTCACTGTCATTGCACCGGGAACTTAAAAGCAGCTTGGGAAAGCCTGTGCTTCAGACCTCTCTGCAGAACATGAAGTGGCACTCAGTGTTTGCAAGGGCTGCCCAAGACGCATGTCTGGCCCTGCCCCACTATCCCCTCTGTCTGCTCCGTGCACCCACTGGGAGGAGTCCAGTACACCTATCTCTCCCCCTGGGGAACCTGAGACAGGAAGGTGGTATCTACCTCTGGTGCATACATCCGTGGGCGGACAGACATGTGCATGGTTTTTCCATCTGAACAGACAACTGGAGTAGCCCCTGAGATGGGGATTCTCTTGTGAGTGATTTATTGAGGGGTGCTCTCAGGAGCAGGAAAGTGACGGGAGGGAGAGAGCAGAGAGGGACAGCTGGACTGGGATCTCCGGAGTGTGAATTGCCTGTTGGGTTGATGGGCTCCACCATCTGAGTTGCGGGCTGCCTGGAGGCGGTGTGTGTAACATCCTCTCCAAACAGGGTCACTTGGAGCTGAGATCATCTTAGACACAGGGATGGCAGCAGCAGGGGTCCATGCTGCCGCTGCAGGATCAGATGCGGTTCGTTAAATCAGTTCCATTTTTGGAATTGTCAGCTTGGCTTGCTTCGCTGCCCTTTCCTCACTATTGTCCCCCATATGCCTGCATATGCCTCCCAGCGCTCTCCATCTTCCGTGGTTCTTCCCCCTACAAACTCTAGCCATTTATAGTAGCTTAAGGGTTGCCTGCATCCCCCCAAGAGATCAAAAAATGGGGAGGAAAGAAGGCCGAGGTCGTGCCTTGGTCTCTATGCTGTGTTAGAAGCCATTGCTGGATTGCATAGAGAGTGAAATGGAATGAGAGAGGGAACTCAGCGGAGGACATGGTTCTGTCTCTTAATGATCCCTCCTTCACTAGGGCAGCCCCTCTCCCTTCCCTCCCCTCCTGAGAGCAATCTCAGCCAGTGGCAGCTGCCTTTAACTCCGGGAAAATCATTCCTTATCAGTGAAACAGTCACACGCTTGGGACGGCAAGAAAGCATTTCACAAACTATTGATCTGAGAATTAATATATTGCTTTTTTCCCAGATGCCACACCTCACTGCTGTGGTATATATTAATACCCCCTAAAATAGCATCAAGAGCAAAACAGAACCTTACAGGCCTTTAATTATGTTTTATGTACTTTATACTTTTATGTGGTTATCGCTCTCTCTGCCTCTGCAAGCTCATGCCTCTTAATTTCAGATTGTTTCCACACCATCTCCCTATGCAGAGATGATTCCAGAAAGGCATCAGTGTGTCTACATTATCCCACACCGATAAAAAATAGCCTACCGAGAAGGTCCATTTACTTTCTTGTGTGCTGAATACCTTCAATGACCCCTGACTTGTTGGTTGTTTTTTTATTAAAAATTTTTTTTACAGAAAGCATGGCTTATATCCAGGAGGAAAATACTTTCCATCTGTAGGCTGGTAATATATGTTCAACAGTTTTCAATTGCTTGAGCTATGAAATAGATGATAGCCATCTATATCTCATGGGGGAAAAAGATACCTCGAAATTCACTCCACCACGGAGCTGGTGTGGAGGCGTTTCTGCCTGAAATGTGCAAAACGATCGTACACTCACAAGAATACCACGACTAAAACGAAACTTAGGGCTTTTTCATCTAAGCCTTGAGGACAGCTCCAGGTGGTCCCATACAGACACTGTTTTCTACACAAGGCAGATGGATGTTGAGGGGATCGCAGCAGCACTGACGGCTGTATGCTGTCTGTATTTCCTTTCCAAGGGGAGAGAGGACAGTCTCCGAAACTTGACCACCATTTTCTTTCCCAGTTAATCAACATTAGGGTAATTGGCACGTTACATCCATTTACAGTGTGGCGTATGGGCTTGTGGCTCTCTATAAATAATGAAAAAATCACAGTAATGACCAGAAATGTGTGTGAGACATCGTGGCACGCGTGTAATGGATGCTTTGTTTGTCTTTGGAGACTGTGTTACCAGCATGTAACTGATGAGGCTCTAAAACGCTCTAGGTTACCTGAGGCCTGGAAGGTGCTCCATCACGTCCGCGTCTGCTCCCCTCTGCTGGGAACTTAACAGTGGTCCAATATTTGCTTTCGGTTCCCCCTGTTTAAAGATGGAAAATATTTAGCCCTGCTCATCAATCACCATGCCTGCCAATTGCTTTTTCTCCTCCCTTCGCTTTTTGAGGAAGAAACTGGAAACACTCATGCCGTATAAACAGCTTTGAGTTATGTCTGTTTTTAGCGCACAATGTTTGAGTAGGAAAGTCAGGGCTCATTAAAAATACGAATGTTGCAGCTTATAGAATTGGCCACTTTAAACACAGTCGTCCACACACCAATGGTTCTCAAACTGTTTTATAGTAGTCTGGGTTTGTTTATGAGGCATCTCTCAGTATCTACGTGTATAACACACTCAGTGTATTTCCCTAAGGTTCTGCTGGGCACAGGGGTACTCACACAATCACTCCAGCCAAGGAAGAAGTAAACATCCTGTGATTAAAGTGAAAGCCAACTGTCACTTTATCAGTGTGGACACCGATATGTGACGGTTACGTTGCAACTATTTAGAAGAATTTCATGAATCTCTGAGCTCGCACATACTTACGCTTTTAAACTTTAGTCTTAGACTATTTTGCATCCTGTAAAATCAAGTACCTTGTTAGCTGCTTGCACCCAAACGGTGCATAGCATGTTTGAAAATCGATGTGTTTCTGACCTTTGATTTTCTCAAAAGAATTGTGTCTATTTGAAATGTTTGTGCTAATAGCTGAGATCAGAGTGTAAGAACACAGAGAGAAATGGCAGGTCTGCCAGGAAAGGATTAGCTGAGGGAGTAAACAGGAGGAAGGGAAACTTTACATGGAGGTCAGACAGGTCGCGCTGGGGAAAGAAAAGAATGATTAGAAGTGAGAGGAGTGGCTGGCCTTGGTGGCTCACGCCTGTAATCCCAGCACTTTGGGAGGCTGAGGCAGGTGGATCACTTGAGGCCAAGAGTTCTAGACCAACCTGGCCAACATGGTAAAACCCTGTCTCTGCTAAAA
>NW_016107397.1:9708316-9740969 GCF_001604975.1 Cebus imitator | reverse complement strand
TTTCATTGGCAAACAGTCCAAGACCCCCATCCTGTGCACTGCCAACAGGAGGAAACATAGAGCAAAATTAAAACAAGAACCACCAAAACACACACACACACACACACACACACACCCCTCATTGGTGTAAAAAGTAAGAAGTTCCTCTTCAAAGTTTCCCTTCTTGTTAAAGAATAATAATAATAAATGTTAGAAATAATAGTTTCTTTTAAAGACTAAGTTTCTTCAAAGCCTTCTTGCTTTTTGTGAGTAACTCTTTGTTAAGTTTTATCCTATGTAGCTGTCAGACATAAGGGAATAAGTATATTCTATGTCCTTGTACTTTAACCAAGATATTTGTGCTGGACGTGCTCACAGGCATGTCCCAGCTCACAGTCTATGCCCCTTCCTTATTTAGGAATGTTATTACTTTTCTAAATCCTTTCTCAAGCAACATCCGCTTTTCCTTTTTTCTCCATTGCCTTTACCTATTTAGGAAAGTTTTAAGTTCAGTTTAGATTGTGAGATCTGGCTCCAACCAATGGAGATCGGACACAGCGATAAGTACCCAGTGCATAAGGGATAAATATGCCTGCCTTTCCTTTGTTCGTTGTGCTTTTGTGGCAAGATTGCTGATGGACAGTACCCTTTCTGCAGAAAGTAAAATTGCCTTGCTGAGAAAACTTTTTGTCTGAATATTAATTTTTCCTTGCAGTACTGAAAAACAAGCATTTTACTTATAACAATTGGTTTTCAGCACCAGTTTTTCTATCAGAGGATGCTGAAATGAAATTGCTGCATGGAAATGGCCAATACAATTTTAAAGCACTTGACTAGATAAATGAAATATATCAATATTTTATTAATAACTCTCAAGATCACTGGGCCCACATACATTACTGTGGATATAGCTAGTTCCTTTAAAGCATGATGTTCCATGCCTTCGTGACCTGGCCTGTCCTCGTAGCACCACTGCGTATTTGATGCCAAGAACAGAGCATTCTGAACAACTTCCTTTGTATTTCAAAATTATTTTTAGTAATAATTATATAATAATCTGTAATAATCATTTTTATCTGTTCTATGGCTTTAAAACAATGATCAGTTATAAAAAGAATGGATATTTTTATTTTATTTTATTAATTTATTTAGAGACAGAGTATTGCTCTGTTGCCCAGGCTGGAGTTGCAGTGGTGCAATCATGGCTCACTGCAGCCTCAAGCTCCCGGGCTCAAGCAATCCTCCTGCCTTAGCCTTTGGAGTAGCTAGGACTACAGGGGAGTGGCACCATGCCAAGCTACTTTTTTTTTGTTTTTATAGAGCTGGGGTCTCACTATGTTGCCCAGGTTGGTCTTGAACTCCTGAGCTCAAGTGATTCTCTTGTCTCCTTATCTCAAAGTGCTGGGCTTATAGTCATGGGCCACTGTACGCAGTTGATTTTTCAGTTTTAAAGGTGTTATGCAAATTCAGGAAAAGATTCTGGGTAAATACTGAAATTTGTACCTACCCAACAAAAATAATTGCAATTTGGGAGTTACCGTCTGTTTCAGTGTTTTAAGTGTTAAACATAAACTGCAAGTCATCACAAAAATGGCAGAAATTAAGTACTCAAGGTCTTTTTTTTTTTTCCTTGCTCTGTCACCAGGCTGGAGTGCAGTGGCATGAACTAGGCTCATGGCAACCTCTACCTCCTGGGTTCAAGCAATTCTTCTGCCTCAGCCTACCAAGTAGCTGGGACTATAGGAGAGTGCACTATGCCCAGCTAATTTTTTTTGTATTTTTCTTAGTAGAGGTGGGGCTTCATCGTGTTAGCCAGGATGGTCTCGATCTCCTGACTGCATGATCTGTGCACCTTGGCCTCTCCAGTGCTGGGATTACAGGCGTGAGCCACTGGCCTGGCTCAAGCTCTGTTTTATTGTCCTTTTCATCGTTACTCTAGTCTCATTTATTTGGAATCTACCTTTTAAGCACAGGAACCTGTAGCACCACAGAGGTTGGAGACAAGAATCAGCCAGAAATGAACACAAACAATCCTGAACCTTTAGGAACCTACACATTTATTTTCAAGAGCTTTATTGAGATATCATTTACATACCATTTAAAGTGTGCAATTCAGGCCAGGCACAGTGCTGCCCGGTAGTCCAAGCTACTTGGGAGGCTGAGGCGGGAGGATGGCTTAAGCCTAGGAGGTGGAGGCTGCAGTGAGCCATGATTGTGTTACTGCACTCCACCCTGGGTGGCACAGCATGACACTGTCTTAAAACAGAACAAAGCAAGATGCAATTCAATGGTTTTTAGTTTATCTACGAGCTGGTATCACTCCAGCCAAGGAAGAAGTAAATATCCTATGATTAAAGTGAAAACCATCTGTCACTTTTTTTGGGGGTGGACACAGTCTCCCTCTGTTGCCCAGGCTGGAGTACAGTGGTGCAATCTCGGCTCACTACATCTGCCTCCCAGGTTCAAGTGATTTTCCTGCCTCAGCCTTCCAAGTAGCTGGGATTATAGGCACCTACCACTGTGCTTGGCTAATTTTTATATTTTTAGTAGAGACAGGGTTTCACCATGTTGGCCAGGCTGATCTCAAACTCCTGACCTCAGGTGATCCACCCACCTTGGCCTCCCAGAGTGCTGGGATTACAGCCGTGAGCCACTGCACCTGGCCACACCTGTTACCTTATCAATGTGGACACCAACGTGTGACAGTTACACTACAACTATTTAGATGAATCACATGAATCTCTGAGCACGCACACACTTAGGCTTTTCAACTTTAGACTCAGGATATTTTGCATCCTCTTATCTAATTTTAGAACATTTTCGTCATTCTCCCAAACTTTGTACCTGTCAGCAGTCATTCTCCCTTTTTCCAACCCCTCTCCCCAAATCTTCTCCATCACCCCTGTCTACCCCTAGCCAATGATCACTCTTCTCCTTCTTTCTATGGAGTTACCTGTTCTGGGCATCGTCTATAAATGAAATCACACAGTAGTCAGACTTGTGTGTCTGGCTTCTTTCACTTAATGTAATGTTTTCCAAATTCACCCACGTGGTAGCAGGTATCTTATTTCTTTCCTTTTGCCAAATATTTGTTTCTAGAAATAGATGACAGCTTGTTTATCGATTTATGAGCTTACATTGTTTCCACTTGTTGGCTGTTATGCATAACACTATGACCACTGACACACAGGCTTTGTGTAGATAGATGTTTTCATTACTCTTGGGCAGATACTTAAGAGTGGAATTGTTGGGTCATATGGTAACTGTGTGTTTAACGTTCTCAGGAGCTGCTAAACTGTTTTCCAAAGCAGCTGCACCATTTTACAACCACTCCAACAGTGTTTGAGCATTCTAATTTCCCCAACACTCGTTACTCTTTTCTTTATGGTAGTCATATAAATGCTGTAAGATGGGATCTCATTGTGGTTTTGACTTGCATTTGCCTAATGACTAATGATGTTGAGAACCTTTTTATGTGTTTACCGGCCATTTGTATATCTTCTTTAGAGAAATGTGTGTTCAAATCCTTTGCCCACTTAAAAAACAGGGTTGTCTTTTTATTATTGAGTTATAAGAGTTCTTTAGATGTTCTGACTACTAGTCCCATATCAGATTTGTGATTTGCATATGTTTTCCCCCATTCTGTGGGCTTTTTCACTTTCTAGATGGTATTGTTTGTAACACAGAAATTTTAATTTTTTTAATCGTTTGTGCATTGGGTGAAATAGTTAAGAAATCATTGACGAACCCAAAGTCACAAATATTTATTCCCATGTTTTCTTCTGAGACTTTTGTAGTTTTAACCTTTACATTTAGGTCTATGATCCACTTTTTTTTTTTTTTTTTTTTNAAGGTTCATAAAAACCAAAACCACGTACATTATAATTATTTCCTTCTTACACAAGGAATCTTGAGCTATGAGGGAAGAGGAGTGTTTAAAATACAAAAGCACTAACATTATCAGTTTTGGGAGTGGGGGGAAGTCAACCTCTTTTGTATTGTCTTTCCTGGCTTTTCCCTGCTCTCTCTGTGTGACAGAGAACTACATTCCCCAGGCTCTCTTCCTCTGTCTGGTTTGTGGACAGGTCCCACCAATAAGAAGCAATGCCAGAGGTCTGAAGGGTAGAATGAGGGAGGAAAAGCCTTGGTATTTCTCTCCCTTTCTGTATCTTCCCTAAGGTTTCACCTCTCATCAATCAGCCCCTGGCTCTGTAGTCCCAGCTCCTGACCTATGCCTTCTTTGCAGGTTTCACTTCTGCCAGAAAGACCCAGCATTTGGGTTCTGGAACACCATTTCTTCCCATCGTCTTTCTGGGTCCCTAAGGGTGGCAGTGGTTACCTGCTGTTGCTTATCTCTAGATTGACTCCACCATATACCCATATATCCTGTTGGATTTCTCTGCTCTACCAAAACCCATTTTACCAATGCCTTGTAATAAAATTTTCTGTTGAAAACATCTGGAGTGTTTTTGTTTTCCTAACTGGACTCTGACTCATTTAATTCCCAAATCAAGACCTTAATGGTAGGTTTCAATAGAAGAGACAGATAACTCAAGTAATGTTTACCATATTTTACTTTTTAGGAAAAAATAAAGAAAATTAAGATGTATAAATTACTCATGATCTAGAATTACTTAACACTAGCAATCTTATGTATATTCTCTATGGTCCACAATTACCTAAAAAGTAGTCATGGTGAGTAAAAGAAGTTATATTTAAAACATTTTTTCAAAGAATTAAATATAAAAGACAACTGCTGATTTAGTGATCTTCTATTAAATGAGCTTTTTAGCTCTAGGCTCCTTTCAAACCCTTAACTTTTTCCTTCTCTCTCCTCCTCCTAGTGATATTTTCTCCAGGAGCAAAAATAATTGAAAGCTAGTGAAAGGCAGTGGAAAATGTTATACAGAACCTTGAAAATTAGATTTACATCAACTTTTGCCAGTAAAATTCTGCCAAGATTAAAAAATCAGGATCAAAGCAAACACCATAAAATGACAATACGGTTGAGAAGAGATAAAGAAGCAGCATGTTAAAAAGATCACATGATAGAATATTTTACCTATGTCCATATTTCATGTATATCTTAAAATATAAGAGAATAATCTAAGAATGATTTAGTTTTTCATCATGGTTCGCCTTGAAAACAATCCAATATACAAAGATCTCTGGCGAGGTGCAGAGGCTCATGCCTGTAATCCTAGCACACTGAGAGGCCAAGACAGGCAGATCGCTTGAGTTCAGGAGTTTGAGACCAGCCTGGGCAACATGGCAGAACACCAGCTCTATTAAAAATATATAAAAATCAGCCAGGCTGATGGTGCACACGGTGGCATGGGCTTGTAGTCCCAACTACTTGAGAGGAGGAAGTGAGAAGATCGCTTGAGGCCCTGGAAGGTCAAAGCCATGGTGAGCCATGATTGCGCCACTGCACTCAAACCTGGGCAACAGTGAGACCCTGTCTCAAAAGGAAAAAAGAAAAGAAAAGAAAAGAAAAAGAAACAGAAAAAAATATCAAAGATCTCCTTGTAAAAACTGAGTAAGGGGGAAAAAAAGTACTGAAATAGTGGTTTTGGTGTGTTTTACAAAATGAAAAACAGGCCTGGCACAGTGGCTCATGCCTGTAATCCCAGCACTTTGGGGGGCTGAGGTGGGAGAACTGCTTGAGCCCAGGAGTTTGAGGCCAGCCTGGAAAACATGGTGAGATGCCCATCTTTACCAAAAAAAAAAAAAAAATTATGTGGCCCTGGTGGCACATGACTGTGGTCCCAGCTACTCATAAGGCTGAGGCGAGAGGATCATTTGAACTCAGGAGGTCAAGGCTGCAATGAGCTGTGATAGCATCACTGCACTCCAGCCTGTGTGACCGAGCAAGACCATGTCTTTAAAAAAAACTATACCTACTTTCTTTTTGATAGAACCCAAATTCATTTAAACAAACAAACAAAAAATTTTGTAATGAAAAACAGCACTGTCTTAAAAAATCACTGATTCTGTATATTTCAGCAAGTGGCCTAACATTGCTGCTTATAGCCTAATTCAAGCCTAACTGAGCTTCACCATGACCTGTATGTTTGTAATAGTACTTTAAACCATTTTCTACTGATCACAATAACTTCCTTTAACTTATGTGCCTAACTTCGTATCAAAAGTAAAATAAATAGACATAAAAATTAGCAGTCACAAAATCAAATGCTATTTTAAATTATACTACAAAAAAATTGATGTCATGATAAGTTGAATATATATTTCCTTGATTAATAACTTTACATTGACTTTTAAGGAGGCTCATGAAAGACTATACTAAAATAAAATTTTATAAATACCCTTGAACAACATGGGGGTAGGATGTGCCGACACCCAACCCCATGCAGTTGATAATTCATGTATAACGTTTGACTCCCTAAAAACTTAACCACTAATGGCCTACTGTTGACCAAAAGACTTACTGGTAACATAAACAGTCAACATGTATTTGGCATTTTATATATATATATATATATATATATATATATATTTTTTTTTTTTTTTTTTTTTTTTTTTTCTGAGTCTCACACTGTCACCCAGCCTGTAGTGCAGTGGCATGATCTCAGCTCACTGCAACCTTCACCTCATGAGTTCAAGCAATTTTCACACCTTGGCCTCCCAAGTAGCTGGGATTACAGATGCCCACCATTATGCTTGGCTAATGGTGTTTCACCATGTTGGCCAGGCTAGTCCTGAACTCTTGATCTCAAGTGATCCACCTGCCTTGGCCTCCCAAAGTTCTGGGATTACAGGCATGAGCCACTTTGCCCAGCCACTATGATCCACTTTGATAGAATATCTATGGTGTGAGGTAGAGATCCAAATTCATTCTTTTGCATGTATATATCCATGAGTTCCTCATCCATCCATTATCATCCATCACCACAATTGAAACAATTATTTCCTCATTGAAGTGTCTTAACATGCTTATCAAAAATCCATTATTTTTGGACTCTCAGTATTATCCAATTTTTTCTATGTCTATCCTTATGCTAGTACCACACTATCTTGATTACTGTCATTTTGTAATAAGTTTTGAAATGAGGAGATGTGAGTCCTTCAACTTTGTTATTCATTTTCAAGACTATCTTGAATATTCTGAGGTCCTTGAATTTCCATATGAATTTTAGGATCAGCTTGTTCAATGTCTGCAAAGAAAAAAAAAAAACTGGGAGTTTGATAGGAAATTGTGTTAAACCTGTAGATCAACTTGAGGAGTATGAACATGGGATGTTTTCCTATTTATTTAGATCCTCTTTAATTGCTTTCAACAATGTGTCGTAGTTTTCCGTGTACAAGTCTTGTATTTCTTAAAGTTATCCCTCAGTATCTTATTCTTTTTGATGCTATTGTCCATGAATTGTTTTCTTATTTTTGAATGGTTGTTATTGTCCAGAAACACAATTGATTTTTGCATATTAATTTCGTATCCTTCAACTTTGCAGAACTCATATTTAGCCTCATCAGTTTTTAGCGAGTTCCTTGAGATTTTCTACAAAATCATGTCATCTGAGAATAAGGATCGTTTTACTTCTTCTTTTCCAATCTGAAGCCTTTCATTTCTTTTTCTTTCCTAATTGCCCTGGCTAGAGGCTCCAGCAGTGGCCAGAGTGGACAACCTTGTCTTGTTGCCATGGGAACTCACTCTTGGGGAGAAGCTGAGTTGGGGTGTGTTGGGGGCCGACTGTAGGGCCAGGAGTTCTTGGAATTAACTCCCAGGTAGTATACAATATGTATTAAAGCTCGAGTAATAAAAACTGTGCGAATCCAAAGTGCACATACCTATTATCAAAACCCAATAGTCACCACAGGAATTGTTTAGAGCTTAGACTAAACAAAGATTCTTTTTCTTTTTCGATGAGGAATAGCTGATTATGGGCATTGTGTAGAATTGCTGGTGCATGGTGATAATAGGAACAGTCCAACTCTTCATTGGTTTTATTGTTAACTTTAAATTCTCTGCAGACAATGGACCCTTTTTTGCAGAAGCCTGGAGTAGATGGCTTCCAGTGTGCTCCACCCTTGGGGTACCAATGCCCACCCTACTTTTCTAATCCCCTCTGAATTCTACTCAGACAAAAATCTCTGATGTACACACTGGCTCAGCCACAGGCATGGTTCAGGTCTTACCCATTCCCGCCTCCCTCCCAACAGTGCACATGTGCTTCAGAGTGGAATTAAGATGGCCCGGGCCCCATTGAGTGGCACTGTCTGCTCTACCCCAGAACTGCTTCTGGGGGCCCCTGTACAGACAGCCTAGGGTGGCAATCACAGAGCTGCAGAGTTTCAGTCCAAAAACCTTCAGGCAGAGCAAACACAGCCTAGAAGGACCAAGTCTGAGTCACTTAGTTCCACTGTGAGTGCATCGTGGGATCTGGAGCCCACGGTGCAGCTCTTTCAGTTTCTCTTCTGTGAAATGAGGACAGTGGTGCAGCCTCGACCTGCTGCCACCACCTCAGCCTCCTCCCCTTTTTCTTCCACCTCCTTCCCTGCCCACCTCAGAGTGGAAAGTTCTGTTAAGGTGGCTGTATCACTGAGCCTTTGGGAGGAGTGAGGTGTCAGGAATGAAAAGGGGGAGAAACAGCCTGTTTACATCATTCCTGCCCCGAGGGGCTCACCACGTCGTCCTCCTCCTCCTCCTCCTCCTCCTCCTCCTCCTCCTCTTCCTCCTCCTCCTNCCTCCTCCTCCTTCTCCTCCCCCTCCTCCTTCTCTGGCAGGGTCTTGCTCTGCTGCCTAGGCTGGAGTGCAGGGATGTGATCCTAGCTCACTGCAGACCTGAACTCCCGGACTCAAGCAATCCTCCTGCCTTGGCCTCCTGAGCAGCAGGACTCCAGATGTGCTGTGATTTTTAAATTTTTATTTGTGTAGAGATGAGGTCTTCCTACATGGCCCAAGCTGGTTTCAAACTCCTGGAAGCAGGCAGTTCTCTCATCACAGGCTCCCAAAGTGCTGGGATTACAGGCATGAGCCACCACACCTAGCTGGGGCTCACATTCTTAAGCCTGTGACATATGTATTTTAAAACGTGTTTTGTTTTTTACAAGGATTAGGGAGAAGTGGAGAGGATATGGCATTCTTACATAAGCCCACTAACTGAGATCAGAAATTTCTAGAAGAAGAGACAGTGAATTGTTTTGAATGAGAAAGCATGTGCCGCCGAGGGAGCTTTCAAGGACATAAGGGGCATCCTGCCAGTATCTACCAAAGGCCCCCTGTGCTTATCACTTCTGGGTGCAAAGGCCCTACCTGTGCTAGTTGTAACCACCTGGGACTTTCTGCCTGAAGGTGTTCTCTGTTTTATATGAGCGGCCCTAGGAGCAGCTCTCAGCCTGTAACTGGTGGAGTTGGAGGATGGACAACCCAGTTCTCTCACCTCTCTGGTAGGGTAACTGGACGGTGTGTTCTGTCCTGTCTCCTGGAGTATGGGAGTTCAGTCAGGGTGGTGGCAAAAATATTAAGGGAAAAATATTAGAGAAAACTATAAAATATAGTCTCAAACCCTTTTGGAAGGCCTAAGGGTTTTTTCTATAGTTCTTGGTTGAAGGCAGCCAGAGTCTCTTTGCAGGAGCCAGAGAGATTAGGGCAAAAATACAAAGGAATGCGAGGAGTTTACCTAACTAACTTGTTTACTCATGTGGTTCTAAAATTAACCTTTGATTATTCTGGATGGCTCTCTCGGGGGGAGGTCGACCAGGGATATTACCCACTGTTGGTGTCTGCTTTGGGCATTGGAACCTGTCCTTTAATCTTTAACCTCTAGTGATGTTGACTCAAGCTTTGTCAATTAAACTTTCCTGAATAAATGGGAGTCTCACTGGCTGGTGAGGGCTGGTGGCTCCTATCTCTTTATAGCGCTCTCCAGAGAGTCTGTAAGTGGCCACAGACACTCAGTCAAATTGGCAAAGCGTAATATCTGTGAGTCAGTGTACTTTCTTCATCCATCATTGAGTCAGGGTCTGCAGGACAGACCCCCACAAGTGATCACCCCAACACTGGAGGGTCCCAGCAGGACCATGTTCTGGTTGCCTGCTGTGAGGACTGGATCCGGAATGAACACATTATTGTTTGCCTTCCCTTTCCTGTCTCACTTCCTTACTTCCCTGCCAGGGATTTCTGGAACCACCTCCCATAAACATGACTTGCTCTTGAATCTTTGTCTAGGGATCTACTTCTGGGTTTCCTGACCCCAAAAACAATAAAAGCCAAAAGGAAGAGGTCTGAGAGAGGATCTCTTGGGAATCATAGGAGCCAGGGACACTTTTTTTTAATATATATTTTTCCAGAGATGGGGTCTTGCTATGTTGTCCAGGCTGGTCTGAAACTCCTGGGCTCAAGTGCTCCTCTAATCTCAGCCTCTCCAGTAGCTGGAATTACAGGCTCACCCCACCATGCCTGGCTAATTTTACTTAATGTTATTTTAGTTTTTGTAGAGATGGTGTCTTAACATGTTGCCCAGCCTGGTCTCAAACGCCTGGGCTCAAGCAATCCTCCTGCCTCAGCCTCCCAAAGTGCTAGGATTACAGGTGTGAGCCACCCCCCCTGGCCTCCAGCTCCATTTTTTAAGGTCCTTACAATTCTTAACATGGGACAATGTGCCAAAAATAGTTACAATGCTGCATATATTGAAAGTATTTTCCTGAGATAATTTACTCTTTTAACACACAATGCAATATAATTGTGCTTTTCACAAGTTGATTAGAGGATTTATTTTTTAAATGCTTTGATTCATTTTGCAGGATGGGTGGCATGGGCTAACACGAAGACATCATCTACAGTTGCATAAAGAGTCATCTCCTTCCAAAATTGTCAGAGTAGCTCTGTGACCATGTTCATGACCTCATTTGGAGATAATGTCATAAATCCACATAGGAAACCCTTTGGGAATGTAGGGTGTGGGTCAAATTGCATTGAGAAACCAGGAAATTCACTTTTCAGCTCATTTCCATATCTGTAAAGTGGGAGTTTGCTGTGAGAAGTCAGTGAAACAATACTGGTAAAATGCTTAACTCAGAACGTGGCACTGGGGGTGGTGAGAGTGTGTGTGTGTGTGTGTGTGTGTGTGTGTGTGTGTGTGCACCATTTCCTCCCCACCCCAACATTTGCCTTTGAGATTAGAGGAGCTTGTGTGGCTTCTTTAAAGTTCCCAGACGCTGGTGAGTGTCAGATCAGTGTCTCATGAAAGGCAGCTTGTAAATATAAAATGCTGCTTTGATTGCAATAAATCTTTATGCACAAAGTGAGAGAAATAACAGGAACAAAAATAAAGAAAAAAGTTTAAGCTAGGTGAACAGGTCCACGTTTCCTATCCTAACTGTGGGCTGTAGGATGGGTTGTGGCAGACAGACCTTGAAGCAAAGAGGACCACAGAGCTAGGGACCAGGGCCACACGGCTTGAGGAATTAAATCTGTTCCTGCTGGGGCTGGGGAGTTCAGGAGAGCAAACATTTCTGTTCTTTGTTGATGACTTTGGCCAACTTTTCAATTCCTCTGGCTGCTCTTCTTCCTGCCCCCAAGGTGGCGCTCTTTCCTCCTTCCTTCCCACCCCTCCTGTGGTGACTTCATCCACCATCGTGGTGTCACCCTAGCTTCTACCTGGACAACTCCCACCTCTCCCTCCCAGACCAGTCTCAATGACGTCTCCATGAAGCCCTTCTAAGTTCTACCCATGCAGAGGTGGAAATGCACAATTGCATTTATTTAAGGAGGCTCCGGTGTGTCACTGCTGTGCCGAGTCCCTGATATAGAATCTCAGTTGTTCCTCAAGAAATCTTCCCATGCAAGTGGTTTATTTGGGAAATGATCCCAGGAAACACTGGTAGGGGAGACAGGAAGTGAGATAGGAAGGGAAGGCGGCCTGCAAGGGGGCATGGATGGATGAGCAGGTCACAGAATGTTTGGAGAGACATGACTTAGGAAGGAAATTAATTTGAATTTCTTTGACTTTGGACCTGTGCTTTCAAATGTCTTCTTCCTTACCTGGCACAGTGGTTCATGCCTGTAATCCTAGCACTTTGGAAGGCTGTGCAGGAGAATTATTTGAGGCCAGGAGTTTGAGATCAGCCTGGGCAACATAGTAAGAGCCTGCTTCTACAAAAAAACAAAAAAATTAGTGGGGCATGGTGGTGTGCACCTGTAATCCCAGCTACTTGGGAGGCTGAGGAGGGAGAATTGCTTGAGCACAGGAGTTTGAGGCTGCAGTGAGCTATGCTTGTACCACTGTATGCCAGCCTGGGCCACAGAGCAAGACCCTCTCTAAAAAGAGAGAGAGAGAGAGAGAGAGAGAGCGCAAGTGCACGCAAAACCCTCTCTAAAAGAGAGAGAGAGAGAGAGCAAGACCCTCTCTAAAAGAGAGAGAGAGAGAGGAGAGGAGAGGAGAGGAGAGGAGGGGGGGAGAGAGGAGGGGGAGAGAGAGAGAAGAAAGAAAGAAAGGAAGGAAGAAGGACGGGAGGGAGAGAGGAAGGAAAGGAAGGAAGGAAGGAAGGAAGGAAGGAAGCAAGGAAGGAAGGAGAAAAGAAAGAGAAAGAAAGAAAGAAGAAAGAAAGAAAGAAAAAGGAAGGAGGGAAGGAAGGAAGGAAGGAAGGAGGGAAGGAAGGAAGGAGGGAAGGAAGGAAGGAAGGAAGAAAAAAAGAAAGAAAGTAAGAGTTCATAGTTAAAGAAGATTGATATGGATAAAATAATGAAAAATCCCAGGGGGATGAACCTGCCAGCCCAGTCTGTGCTGAAAAAAAATATTTAAAAACACAGGTCCACCATGAAAAGAGATTAAAATGAATTTCCTTCTTAAGCTATGTATTACCAAATAGATTCCAGGGAATCCATTTTAAGCCCTCCTGGACATTTACTGAAACCCCTTCCTTTGTCTCCAACCCCAGAAGCACCAAAGGACCTCACTTGCTGCCCCCTTTCCCAAGCCCCAGCTTTCAGGCTTCTTTTCCCTCTTCCCTGTCTGTCCCATAAGTTTGATCCCAGCAAGCAAGAACCCCTTCTTTTTGAGACAGAGTCTCGCTCTGTTGCCCAGGCTGGAGTGCAATGGCACGATCTTGGCTTGCTGTGACCTCCACCCCCTGGGTTCAAGTGATTCTCCTGCCTCAGCCCCCTGAACAGCTGGGATCACAGGCACCCACCACCATGTCCAGCTAGGTTTTTTTTTTTTTAATTTTTAGTAGAGGGGATTTCACCAGGTTGGCCAGGCTGGTCTCACATTCCTGATCTCAGGTGATCTACCTGCCTCGGCCTCCCAAAGTGCTGGATTACAGGCCTGAGCCACCGCACCCAGCCAAGAATTCCTTCTTTTTATGAGCTAGAAAGCTTACCCAGTGACAGAAGACTTTATTAACAGGAGGAGAAAGAGGATACTTTATTAATTTCAGTCCTATCTGTTGTATGTATGTGTGTTCTATAATAAATCATTTGTCTGACTCTTGTTTCTGGTTCCTAGGAGGAAGTTTCTAAATACTTGGGATTTCCTGAGTGACGGCATTGTCTATGTTATTTATGGTGGACCCCTCAGTCCACGCCTGAGTTTATGCTAACAAGGTGACTTAGGATGGTGGCCAGCCACACCAGAAAGGCCAACTGTGTAATTAGAGGGTTGGGATGTTGAGCCAGTGGCATCAGCCTGATGTTTGGGGAGTGGAGGAGTTACTAGAGATTGAGTTCAATCACGTGGCCAATTATTCAGTCAATCATGCCTGCATAATGAAACCACAATAAAAACTCTGAACGCTGAGGCTCAGTTGAGCTTCCCACATTGGGAGTCATATGTCTATGTGCTCAGAGGGTGACATGTCCTGAGGACACACAGAAGCTTTGTGAATGGGGCCTTCCCTGTGGGTTTTTTGGAGGGGTTGCTCTTGATTTGGATCCTTTATAATAAACAATTACAGAAAGCACAGTGCTTTTTTAGTGCTTTGAGCTTGTCTTTGAGTTATTGAACCTGAGAGAGTGATGGAAGCCCCCAAATTTGTAGCCAGTTGGTCAGAAGTGTGGGTGGCCTGTGGGCCCTGGGGCTTGCAGTGGTACCTGAAGGGAGGACAGTCTTGTGGAAGACTGTGCCCTTAACCTGTGAAATCGGACCTAAGTCCAGATGACTGGCGTCACAATTGCATTGCAACATGTTTATGCCTTATACGGTAGCTCAGACCATATGAGAGAGATGAGAATTTGC
Organism: Cebus imitator; assembly: GCF_001604975.1. Taxonomy (NCBI): domain Eukaryota; kingdom Metazoa; phylum Chordata; class Mammalia; order Primates; family Cebidae; genus Cebus; species Cebus imitator. The sequence continues at coordinate 9,726,795 of NW_016107397.1, read as the reverse complement.
CATTTCTGTTTGGAGAAATCAGTTTTTAGGGTGTGACTAATTTTTGCTCTGGGGCCCAGATTTCACACCCCACTAGAGTTGAGAGTTCTGCCCTTGTGTTTTATATTGTGCTTTTGGCTAAAGATGTGAAAGAAGGAGGGAAAAAATGTGAATTGCCTGGGATTGAAAACCAGGTCACAGGGAAGTTGGACCTGCAAAGCCAAAAGTCTTGTCTGTATTTTCCTCTTATAGGGAGATTGGCAGGTGGAGTCAGAGGCTATGTTCATAAAGAATCTCAATTTTCCTCCACAGTTTGTGCTACTTAGTGGCCCTGCATAAATACTTCTACAAGAGCCAACAAATTAATGACTCATAAGACCCTTTAAAGGCTTGGAAGCAGCAAAGAAATGAAAAAGGAGGCCTAATTTGTTTGGTTCAGAGTTATTGGTATCAATCTGGGTTTGGTGTCTTTTGTTCACTCATTTGTTTCCAAAAATAAATTTTAGAAAAACAGACCATTAAGGATAAAAGATGCTCCAGTGTACTTGAAACTGTTTGAGAAACAGGTAAAGGGCAATAAAATATAAAATTTATTGTGGCTGAGGGTTTTTTTTCTAGTGCCAAGCACAACAGCAGTAGACAGAAGCACAAACTGTGGACAATTGACCTTGGCTGGATCACGCCTTCCTCCCAATTTCCCAGGGCAGAATGTCCCATTATGTAGAAATAAAGGAGAAATGCGTCATTTGTGTCTAGGGCCTGGAGTTTGGGGTCCTCTGGGAATATTCATTTTAGTTACACAACACATATTTATTAAGCCTAGATTGTGCCTGGCCTACCTTGAGCTACTTTTATTAGAAGCCTTCTTTCAGAGGCTTTAAATATCTCTACAACCCACATATAGCAGCTCCCCATGCTTTGATGTCATACAAAATTAGGCCAGAGTCATATTTCCGTCACCCACCAGCTCTGTGACCATGGGCAACCTCAGCTTCCTCATTTGTAAAAATGAATTGTAGTGGGTTAAACAGTATCCTCCAAAATTCATGTCTACTGGAAACTCAGAATGTGGATTTATTTGGAAATAGGGTCTTTGCAGATAAAATTAGTTTAGGATCTCAAGGTAAAGTCATTCTGGATTTAGGATTGGTCGTAAATCTAATGATGGGTTTCCATATAAGAAGGGGAGAGGATATAGAGAGATACACAGAGAGAAAGACCACGTGAAGATGGAGACAGAGATTGCAGTGATGCATCTACAAGTCCCTGAACATCAAGGACTGCCAATGACCATCAGGAGCTAGAAGAGAGGCATGGAACAGATTCTCCTTCAGAACCAGAAGGAACCAATCCTCCCAATACCTAGATCTGAGATTTCTGGCCTCCAGAATGATGCAAGAATACATTTCTGTTTTTTGTTTTGTTTTGTTTTGTTTTTACAGCAGCGCTAGGAAACAAATGCACTACTCCAAATAGAATTATGGCATAGTAAAAGAAAAGATGGATGCAACTATTTGACTGATGCAGGCATTCAACCAGTGCTAATTCTTCTCTCCTTTCTAGGCTGATTTAATAGGTAACACTGGAGCTATGGGTTAGTTTTCAGCCTCATCTATCATCTTCCTGATTTATTCATTGAAAAAGGTTTTAATGTAGTAGGCTCAATCTTGCTTTTGAGCTTTTCCATTTATTTTTGGGTGTGTAGCAGACATCATCAGGGCCCTGCCCACATGCCCTCAGGACTCCTCATTTTTATGCAAACAGACTCATCTAGTGGTGTAACTGCAGCAGCTGTAACTCTTCCTAAGAGCTCTCTCTGACTGCTGGCCCTGCTTGGCTCACACATGGAACAGAAAGTTGAACACCCCCTCCTCCCACAGGAACTCCCTTAAACCAATGACTGATGGGAGTCAGTGCATACATTTCTTAGATCACTTGCTCCCAGCTGGGATGAGTCTGAGACACATTTCACACTGCTTTCTAGCATCCCCAGCAGGACTGAGCGCCACTCTCCCACAGCAGTGAGCTGCTTGCTAACACACACATTAATAGTTTTCTTCCTGTATTAGCTTCCTGTGGCTGCCATAATGTATGACCACAAACTTGGTGGCTTGAAGCAGTAGATATTATTCCCTCATCATTCTGGGGTCCAAAATCAATACTGCTGAGCTGAAATGAAGTGTTTACAGGACCACGCTCCCTCAATAGGCTCTATGGGAGAAGCCATTCCTGGCCTTTCCCAGTTTCTGGAGGCTGTTGGCTAATCTTTGGAATTCCTTGGTTTGTGGTTGCATCATTCCAGCTTCTGCCTCCTTCTTCCCATTGCATTCTCTTCTGTTATGCAACAAATACTTATTAAATCTAGATTGTGCCTGGCCTACCTTGAGCTACTTTTGTTAGCTCAAGCGATCCTCCCGCCCCAGCCTCCCAAAGTGCTGGGGTTACAGGTGTGAGCCACCGCACTTGGCCCCCTGGTAAGTCCTTCATCAAGGTGGAGAAGGGTGAAGATTTCTGTAGTCAAATCTCTATTTCTGTTTTATAAGGATACATGTGATTATATTAAGGACTCATTCAGATAATCCAGGATAATCTCCCTGCCCCAAGGACTTGAATTTAACCACATCTGCAAATTCCCCTTTTGTTCCACATAAGGTGTATTAGGCCATTCTTGTATTGCTATGAAGAAATATCTGACACTGAGTAATTTATAAGAAAAGAGGTTTAATTGGTTCATGATTCTGCAGACTATACAGGAAGCATGGTGTCACCTGCTTTTGGGGAGTCCTCAGGAAGCCTCCAATCATGGTGGAAGGCGAAGGGGGAGCAGGCATCTCACATGGTGAAGGCAAAAGAGAGTTGGAGGAGGTGCCACCCACTTTTAAATGACCAGATCTCACGAAAACCCACTTACTATGTGTATTAGTCTGTTCTCATGCTGCTGATAAAGACATACCCAAGACTAGGTAATTTATGAAGAAAGAGAGGTTTAATGGACTCACAGTTCCACATGACTGGGAGGCCTCACAATTACAGGGAAGCAAGACACATCTTACACAGTGGCAGGCAAGAGAGCGTGCGCAAGGGAACTCCCCTGTATAAAACCATCAGGTCTCATGAAACTTATTCACTATCACAAGAACAGCATGGGAAAGACCCGCCCCCATGAGTCCATTACCTCCACCGGGTCCCTCCCATGACACATGGGAATTATGGGAACTAGAGTTGAAGATGAGATTTGGGTGGGGACACAGCCAAGCCATATCACTATAGCAAAGACTATACCAAGAGGACGGTGCTAACCCATTCATGAGAAATCCATTCCTGTGATCCAATCACCTCCCACCAGGCCTCACCTCCAATACTGGGGATTACATTTCAACCTGAGATTTGGGCAGGTTGAGACAAATACCCAAACTACATCATAAGGTAAAACATTCATAGCTTTCAGGAATTAAAATCTGACCCAACACACTTCCCTTTCTCTCTTTATGTCCCATTCATCTATCAGTGTTTCCTGGGATCAATTTCTCAAAAAACTCCTTACCCTCAACTCTTTGTCCTCAGCATGTGCATCTTCAGGGACCTCACCTCTGACTGTATCATTCATAGAGAATGAGAGCCAGCCTTTCAAGGAATCATTTATTAATTTGTTGCACTCACATTCCACTAGAAATGGTACTTACATGAGGTTGAACAAGTTTGTCAGATTCTATGAGGGTTGTCGATTAGCTCACAACCATAACGCCAAGTTGGAGATGGGGATTTGCTTGAACAGGCTTTTGTGTGATAATAACCCAAGAAAAAGAAATGAGGGAGAAGCCTACTGGGGACTCTCACTGCTACTTGAAACATCTCTCAGCTTCACTCTGTGAATTATGATTTGATAGATCTAGTGAGAGGGAAGTTGGGGTGGGAGAGTCACAGGCCAGAGAGAGTCCCAACCCTCATAGCTGTGGATGATCATTTGCAGTGGTTTGGGAGGGTAGGTGGTGAAATCTTAGGAACAGGTGATGCAAGTGAGCTTTTCCTGGCAGGTACTTTTTGTTTTTCTGTTTTTGTTTTTTTCTTTAAGAGATAGGGTCTTCCTGTTTCCTAGGCTGGAGTACAGTGGTGCAATCATAGCTCCCTGCAGCCTCTACCTCCTGGGCTCAAGTAATCCTCCTGCCTCCGCCTACTCAGTAGCAGGGACTACAGGTACACCCCACCATGCCTGGCTAATTTTTTGTATTTTTAGACATGGGGTCTCACTATATTGCCCTGGCTTATCTTGAAATCCCAGGCGCAAGCAATCGTCCCACCTCAGACTCCCAAAGTGCTGGGATTATAGGTATGAGCCACTGTGCCCTGTCGCCTTGCAGGTCCTTCATCAGGGTGGAGGAGAATGAGAGCACCTCCGGTTTCCTGGAGCTCTGTAATCTCTGCACCAACATCAAGGTCAAGACACCCTGGTGAAGGCTTTCAACTTTCACTGGAGGGCCTGAAAGGCAATGCACTGTGCTTGGAGATATTTACTTGTTTATTCACTGATTGTTCATTCACTGATTCATTCATTCATTCCTTTTCCCTTCTGTTGAATGAGTACCTATTGAATGCCTGCCATGTGCCCGGCAGTGGGGTTCCTGTAGATCAGAGGAGAGAGAACCAGGGAAGGCTGTCCTGAGGAAGTGACATTCCAGTAGAGACTAGAAGGGTGGGTGGGGGTGAATTAGCCAGACCAGGAGCAGAAAGAGCCAGAGAGCATCTCCCAGCAGAAGACCTCCATGAAATGCCCCGAGGCAGAAGAGGAAAGACCTGGGAGGGCTCCAGGGGGAAAAACGAAGTGTGCCGTTGTCTTGAGCTCCATGATGACTGGAGTTCAGAGCTGGAGAGCCAGGCAAGGGCTAGCTCTGGAGCTCTGTTGAGGGATTTGTATCATTTGAAACTCAGTGGAAAGTCACAGGAGATCTCGGAGAGAAAGAGCTGACGGATGTTTTAAGAACATCACTCACTCTGGCTAGTACTACCCGAGTGTTCCAGGAAGGGTGAGGGCAGGAACCAGTGAGGTCGCTGTGGGCATCTGGGTGTGACGTGGTTGAAGCTGGATGGATGGCACTTTGGCTTCATTCTCTGGGATGGTTTGAATAGTGTCCCCTACAAATTCCCCTGCTGAAGTCCTCTCAGTACCACAGAATATGACGGCATTCGGAGGTAGGATATTTAAAGAGGGAATTAAGGTAAAATGAGGTCATCAGGGTGGGCTTTAATACAATCTGCCTGGTGTCCTTTTTATGAGAAGAGGAGATTAATTGCCATCTATGCTTAGTGTTCCATTATTGGAACGCTAAGCGTGTGGGAGTTATTTATATCCTACTGCTCAAAGTCATTACAGGGATCTGATTGCAAAAATTCAAAAAATTGCAATCTCAGGCATAAATGGGTTAAGACACAGACACACATAGAGGGATGCCCATGGGAGGATGTAGGGAGAAGACGGCTGTCTGCAAGCCAGGGAAGGAGGCCTCAGGAGAAACCAACCCTACCAATCAATACCTTGATCCTGGATTTTCAGCCTCCAGAACTGTGAGAAAATAAACTGTTGTTGAAACTACCCTGTTCATGGTGCTTATTAGGGCAGCCCGAGCTGACTCATGCAACCTGTGTGAGCTAAAATTGGGCCAGCCCAGGTGGTCCAGCCTCTCTCCTTCTCCTCCTGCTTCATCCAAATGCCCCGCCACCTCTCTGCTGTTCACAGCAGCCTCTTAGCCATAAAGGCCATGTCTCCCAAGGGCTTGCCTGTGGGAGTATCTTCCCACCAGCAGACAATTCTTGGCCTCTGGAAAGCCTGTTGGCTCTCTGTCCTCTGCTGCCTGCATCCCAGAATTATTATGCATTGACTCCCTCCAGATGAATTTACTGAACTACCCCTCTGCTGCCCCAAGTCGCCTACACACTTACAGCAATTCCCCAATCAAACGAATGCCACTTTTATATTATGCAGACAGACCAAATTAACATTTAGCAGAGAAAGGGGCTTCTTCTTCTTCTTTTTCTTTTTCTTTTTTTTTTTTTTTGGAAATCATATAACTCTAAATTACCTTCAATTTCCTAAATGGAATTTGGCTGAGATTCAGTCTGGTATGGAGGAGTCTGTAATGAGATTATATTATGTTTGGGGGAAAACATTCAAATGACCAAGATAATTAATTTTGCATAACAACCAACATATAGTGAGATTCAGAGCTGGAACTCAAAGCCTGCAACCTGCAGGGGCCCCTGGAGGTGATCATGCTTCTTTCAAAATACAGCAACAAAGGGCATTCTGGGGACCTGTGCAATGGTCTGGTTTTAAAGCTGGAAATGTCGGGTTCTCTCTCTTCTGGCTGCGTCTCTACGTTTTCTCAAGCAGCTGTCATTTGCTGTAGGAGCTGTCCTGGGTTTGGAAAGACAAAAGAAGCCCCGTGGCTCAATAGAGCATTCTGGAAGAGCTTTACTGGGAGGAATGTTTGGAGAGCTGTCCTAAGGTTTCAAAACATTTGGTTTCAGGGTCCAGCTGATGGTAGGGGGTGTGTGTGTGTGTTTATCTTGAAAAGGAAAGAATAAGATCAAATGCTCCTCTCGTCTTTGAATCCTCATTGTCAGGTGGCTTTATTTGTATGATATTAGACTTGTCTGAACATCTGGGAAGAATCCGACACAGCAGCAATTCTGTGGTTCTGATTCATTGTGCAAATCATCTCAGAAATAGCCAGGACCTGGCATCTGCCCACCTCCACCCCTTGTACCTCTTAGCTGTGTCTAATTCTAACACAGTCTAGAATATGCATCAGCCTGAGAGGCAGAGAACCTACATTTTCACTTAGAGTCTACCTCTAGCTGCCTGCATGGTCTTAAAGATAAATTCCTGCACCCAAACACAGTCTTGTCCACAAATGTTCACAGCAGCACTATTTGCAATAACCAAAAGGTGGGAGCAACCCCAATGGCCACCAATGAATAAGTGGATAAATAACTGTGCAGTATCCATACAATGGAATATTACTCAGCCATCAGGAGAGCTGCACTGACACACACTACAATGTGGATAAAAGTTGAGGACATGATGCAGAGTGAAAGAAGCCAGACATAAAAGATCACATACTATATAATTCCATCTATATGAAATACTTAGAACAGGTAAATCCATAGAGATAGAAAACAGGTTGGTGTATGCCATGGGCTGCAAAGAGCGAGTGCAGAGCGGTGGCTTAAATGAATGTGGGGCTTTCTTATGTGGTGCTGAAATGTTTTAGAACTAGATAGTGGTGTTGGTTGCACCACATGGTGAATGTACTAGGTGTACCGAGTTGTACACTTTAAATTTTAAAGTGAATTGTGCAATTAAAATGCTTACTTTTCTGTTATCTAAATTTCACCTCAATTTTTAAAAAATTCCTCTCATCCCCTATCTCCCACTCGATCTTGTGGTCTTCATCTGGAAAAATTAGGATGTTGGACTAGAAATGCAGATTGCAAACTCGTAGCATATAGAACGTATTTGGCCAGCAGATATTTAATTGGGCCTTAACAGTATTTTAAAACACATTCTAAATCTGAATTCCTTTTTCTGATAGTCAGTTTCCAAAGATGAGCCTCCCACTCCAGTGAGCTACTCTTCCTGGTATCCATGCAATGGGGTGGTCACCTCCAACACTGAATCCAGGCTGGCCTTTTGACCAACAGAATGCAGAGGAGTGACACTGCATAATTCCAAAGCTGGACCTGAAGGTATCTGCAGCTTCTGCCTTTATCTCATGGGGTGCTCCTTCTCTGAACCCAGACACCATGCTATGAGCAAACCCTCACTGCATGGGGAACCACGTGGAGAAGCCCCCATGCAACGGTCCATGCCAACTACCAGCCATGTCAGTGAGCAATCTTGGACATTACAGCCCAGCTGAGCCTCCCAATGATGCAGCCCTAGCTGATACATATTCACAGACAGAGAGAGCAGAAGAACCACCTGGCTAAGCCCAGCCAACACATAGAATCATAAGAAATAATGCAAGGATTATTGTTTAAGCCACAAAGTTTTGGGGTGGTTTCTCACACAGCAACAGATGACAAGAACAGCTTTGACTGATTCTTTAGCTGGTCACAGTGCTCATCTTATTACCTACACCTGCCCACTTCATACATCTGAGTTACCTGCCTGGCCCCTGCAGGCAACTGGCTTTGCAGTCCCAGATGCCATGATGATCTCTAGGTTCCCATCCCATCTTCTAGGTTTGCCACGTGCATACTATCCCTGTTCCAACCTGAGCACAATGAGAGCTCGTGGCCAAGGTCTTTTAGAGGGTGGATAAGTCTGGATTCTCCAAAGACACAGGACCAACATGATATACATATGTATGTGTGTGTGTGTATATATATACACATAGATGTAGATGTATACATGTGTAAGATGTATTATGTGAGAGAGACAGACAGATACACACACAGAGTGAAAGAGATTAAGATTTATTTTAGGAAACTGCTCTTGCAATTGTGGAGACTGACATGCTTAAAGTCTGCAGGGCAGGCCGACAAGCTTGAGGCCCAGGGAAGAGGTGATGTTGCATCAATAGACTGGACAGTTTGAAGAGCATCTGTAGGCAGAACGCCCTTTTCCCTGGGGAATGTCAGTCTTTTTCTTTTTTTCTTTTTTTTTTTTTTTTTGTGTCAGTCTTTTTCTTTTTTTCTTTTTTTTTTTTTTTTGAGACAGAGTCTTGCTCTCTTGCCTAGGCTGGAATGCAATGGTGTTGTCAAGATCTCGGCTCACTGCAACCTCTGCCTCCCAGGTTCAAGCGATTCTTGTGCCTCAGCCTCCCCAGTAGCTGGAACCACAGGCATATGCCACTAAGCCTGGCTAATTTTTATATTTTTAGTGGAGACAGGGTTTCACCACGTTGGCCAGGCTGGACTTGAACTTTTGGCCTCAAATGATCTGCATGCCTCAGCCTCCCAATTTGCTGGGATTACAGGTATAAGCCACCCCACCGGACCTCTTTTTCTCTTAAAACCTTCAGTTTGTAGGATGAGCCCCCACCTGCATTATGGGGTGGGGTGGTTATCTGCTTGACTCAAAGTCTACTGACTTAAATATTCATCTCATCTAAAAATTATCTTTACAGCCACAGCTAGGCTGGTGTTTACCTGCATATCTGGATACCATGGCCTGGCCCAGTTAACACATAAAATTAACCACACTGGGGGGTAATGAATCAACTCATTGACTCCCATTTGGCCTTCAGGTTCCCAAATTAAACTTCTCTCTAGGGCCCCATGGATCCCTTCTGCATTTCCTGGTGTGTCTCTCCCAGCTTTAGCGTGCATTGGCCCCCCATGGGCCGAGACCTCACCTCTCCCTCGGGCTCCTGGAGATAATAGCCTGGAAGGCACAGGTGGCTGGAGTACTTGAGGGTTGCTGTTCTCCGGAGGGACACTTGGCCAGTGAGCAAAGAGTTCGGGGGCGGGAGGTCAGCTCCCTGCCTTGAGTTAGGGCAACTCAGATCCCTAATTCTCCCTCCAATGCTCCCCCTCCATGGGACCAGGCTGAAGTCACCCTCCAGGGCTCCACCCCAGACTTCACAGCCTTGCTGGGCTCCCTCCCCTTCCCTGCTAGGTCCCTACTCTCCCTCCCTCCCACCCGCATTTCTCCTGGGATGCCCCAATCCTCATCTTAGATCCACGTCTGCAGAACACAACCCAGGACAGACTCTAATGTAAGACACGGACAACATTCATTAAGAAAAAAAATCACCGAGCAACTTGTTCTGTGCCAAGCATTATCTCTATACCCTGGAGACAGGGCGGGGAACCAGGTGATAAAAATCCCTGAACTCCCGCAGCTCACATCCTTCCCTTCGGCTGGGACTCGGAGGTTTTTCCAAGCAAGGGATAGAATTCATGCTTCTATGCTGAGAGTGCTGGCCTTACTTTGTTATTGTCAGTCCAGCCTTATCCCCACAAGGCCTTGGTGGGAAGGCGGCCCTCCGTTCCAATTTGATTTGTGTGTTTTGTGTCTCCTCGCTACCATTTCAGCTTCTTGCTTTTAGAAATAAAGGAATAAAGTGCTTATTACATCATGCAGCCACCAGCCCCATGTGGGTCTCACTTTTTTTTTTTTGAGATGGAGTGTCACTCTTGTCACCCAGGCTGGAGTGCGGTTGGTGTGATCTCAGCTCATAGCAACCTCCAACTCCAGGGTTCAAGCAATTCTCCTACCACAGCTTCCCAAGTAGCTGGGATTACAGGCATCGGCCCCCATGTCCGGCTAATTTTGTATTTTTAATAGAGATGGGGTTCCTCCATGCTGGTCAGGCTGGTCTCGAACTCCTGACGCCTCAGCCTCCCAAAGTGTTGGGATTACAGGTGTGAGCCACCGCGCCCAGCTGGGTCTCGCTCTTTCTGCAACATGACCAAGCCCCAAAGACTGTCTCTGCTCTCCGAGCTGCTGGAGAGGGTGGATTCGTGGCTGCCATCTTGCCCAGACCTCCCCCTCCTCACCTGCAGCCCCACCCCAATCCCACCAAAGCAAGATCAAAACACAAATCACTCCCAGTGTGGGCCTCACTGTGCCTTCCCATGATCAGAGGTCACGTGTGACCTAGAGCAATATGCAGTGTGATCCCTGACGTTACAGACACACATGTAGAGGTGGGTTGGTGTTTGGTGACAAAAGCAGAAATTCAATAAAAGGCAAGTTAATTAAAACAGAACAAGCTGTGGCATGGGGCAGGGAAATGTAATGGCTGATTATGTGACAGAGAGTTCAGCTACAAGGGGAGTGGGATATTTTCTCTCTTTCTTCCCGTGTTTCTTTGGGATCTGTTTGGTAAAGGCAGATTCTGAGTTTGAGGGGTAGGGAGTAAAGATTCCAGGCTGGGATGCATGTGTGTAGTGCACACGTGTGTGGCGGTCCCAGTGCGGGTTCCAGATGAAGAAGCACTCACAGCCCATGAGCTCCTTGAACACCAGGAGGGCATCCATGGCTTGTCCTTGCTTAGAATCCCAGTGCAGATGCAGTGTCTGGCACGGACTAAGAATATTTCTTACTCATGGCAACAGTGATGGCCTGAAACAAAACACCCTGGTATGGGTTGAATTGTGTCTCGCCTCTTCCCAGTTCATACGTTGACATCCTAACCCCTAGGACCTCAGAATGTGACTATATTTGGAATAGGGTCTTTGCAGAGGTAATTAAGGTAAGGTGAGGTCATGTGGTTGGGTCCTAACCCAATAGGACTGGTGTGCTTATAAGAAGAGACGCTCAGGCCTGGTGCGGGGGCTCACATCTGTAATTCCAGCATTTTGGGAGGCCGAAGTGGGTGGATCACGTGAGGTCAGGAGTTTGAGACCAGCCTAGGCAATATGGTGAAACCCTGTCTCTACTAAAAATAAAACAATTAGCCAGGTGTTGTTGCACAAGCCTGTACTACCAGTTACTCAGGATGGTAAGGTAGGAAAAGTACTTGAACCCAGGAGGCGGAGGTCACAGTGAGCTGAGATCATGCCACTGCACTCTACCCTCGGCAACAGAGTAAGACTCCTTCTCAAAAAAAAAAAAAGAACAAGAAGAGAATATCAGGCTGGGTGGCTCATGCCTATAATTCCAGCACTTTGGGAGGCTGAGGAAAGAGGATTACTCAAAGCCAAGAGTTAGAGACCAGCCTAGGTAATATAGCAAGACTTCTTCTCTAATAAAAATAAAATCAATTAGCCAGGCATGGTGCCATGTACATGTAGTCCCAGCTACTCAAGAGGCTGAGGCTGGAGGACAGTTTGAGCTCAAGAGGTTGAGTCTGCAGTGAGCCATGATCATGCCACTGCACTCCAGTCTGGGCAATAGTACATGACTCAAAAAATAAAAATGAAAAAAAGAAGATCAGGACACAGACACGCACAGAGGGACAACCACGTGAGAACACAGGGAGAAGATGGGTGTCGACAAGCCAAGGAGAGAGGGCTCAGGAGAAACCAACCCTGCCGACACCGTGATCTTGGACTTCCAGCCTCCAGAACTGTGAGAAAATACATTTATATTGCTTAAGCTGCCCTGTCTGTGGTACGTTGTTTTGATGCCCCTAGCAGATGTATATATACCCCAACCATTTATCATTGCTCAGGGGTCTGTGGGTGGGTGGGGTGGCACCGCTGAACTGGGCTGAACTCATGTATACCAGAACTTTGGTGGCTGTTGGTAGGTCCTTGATGGGCTATGATCCATGGTCTCCCATGCTCCAGCAAAGAGCCTGGGCTTGTTGTCACGGCAACGGCAGGGTTGTAAGATAGAGGGCACTAATGCACAGACTTCCTGAGACTTAGACTCCCAATGGGGATGTCATAACTTCTGCTGCCTCCTATTGGCCGAAGCAAATCACATGATGAGCTTAGATTCAAGAGGTGGGAAACAGATCCCACCTGTTGGTGGGGGATGCTACAGAATCAGAAAGCAAAGGGGTTTAGAAGGCATGGATTTAGAGAAGGGACTAGAGAAACAGGGTTATGTTTGCCATCAGTCTAGAAGGTTACCGAATACTTCCTTTTGAATATAAAAATCTAAACTTAAAAAGTCTGAGTAATCTGGAAGCCAATTATCCGCACTAAAAAATTATCCACATTAATCGGGAAGTCAATTATCCACATTAAAACTTAAAAATTCTCACTGGAGCCCAGGAGTTCGAGGCTGCAGCGAGCTGTGATTGCAGCATTGCACTCTAGCCTGGGTGCCAGAGCAAGACCCTGTCCCCAGATAATAAATAAATAATGATTCTTGGCTTAACAGAAGGATTCACCATAGGACCTCCCAGTTCCAGAAGCATCCCAGGGTGTCTAAGGGATCAGTGTCAGGGTATTCATGCCCAGCTGGGATCAAGGAGATTGGAGGTACTTAAGAGGAACAGAAATGTTTAGAAACAGTTAGGAGGCCCTGCCAAGCAGCCATCGATCAGAGGGGAAGATACAGCTCCCCGAAATTAAGTCCAAAGGAAAACCCAGAATCGACAGGGTTTTTAAGGTTTATGGTGTATCCCAGGAAATCTATACATGTTAAATAACAGAGGTGGAGATTAGCCCTGGTGGGAGGCCAATAGGGAAAGCTCTATCTCTGCTGGAAGAGTCAATATTTCAGGCCAGTTACAGTGGCTCACACCTGTCATCCCAGTACTTTAGGAGGCTGAGGTGTGAGGATGGCTTAAGCCCAGGAGTTCAAGACGAGCCTGGGCAACATAGTGAGATCCTATCTCTACAAAAAAATTTTTAAATGAGCTTGATGTGTTAGCAGACACCTGTGGTCAAAGCTACCTGGGAGGCTGAAGCAAGAGGACTGCTTGAGCCTAGGAGTCCAAGGCTACAGTGAGCTATGATTGCACCGCTGCACTTCAGCCAAAGCAACAAACTGCAACTCTGTCTCTACAAAATAAAAAATAAATAAAAAGATTTTAGGCTGCAGCTGTAATGCCCCTTTCTCCCCAAAGCCCTTGTCTGGGTCTTCAGCCAAAAGCAGGTGGCCACGCTCTTGTTTCTCAGAGTCCTGAATCCTTCCCCAAAGTAGCGCTTCTCACACGTGGTCACTGCACGTGCTCCTCTGGGCTTCACTGTTTGCCGAATTGCAAACTGCACGAGGGCAGGAAGCTTACTGGGATCATTTTCCCGACACGTGGGAAGCCCACCACAGACATCTGTCCAGTGACTTCCCCGCGCGCTCTTCCCCAGAGTACAGAGATTTACTGCTTTTGGGGAAGCAGCTGAGAATAACTGCATTGAGCAAAGTACAACATCCCTCCTTGGCAGCCCCATTCCTTTAGGAAAGCCTTGGAAAGAAGCAGAGATTTATTTACAAGGAAATAAAAAGGTTTGCATTTCTAATGGGCTAGGGACCATTAAGTGGATGCTGTCCTCAGCCCGCCTGCCAGGGATGTGGGAGAGGCAGATGGTGAAACTGTGATTGGCTGTGGAAGCTAAAACGAAAACAACACTCCCCATCCACCCCAGCAGTCCAGGTGCAGAACCAAGGAACTCACTCCCTTGGGGGGAGGTCCTAAAACAAACCCCAGTTTGGTTTACAGCTCTGTTTGAATTTGGCTTTGTCCAGCAAATGTTTCTCAACAGCTCTGAAATATGGGAGCACATTTCTTGAACGCCGGTAATTTAGCCCCAATTGCTGCTTGCTGGTGGAGCACAGCAGCCGAAAATAAACAAGATTCATACTTATGTTCAAGCACGTTACAATATGAGAAAAATTAACTTTGGTAAGTAAGACCCTCCTGAAAAAAGATTGAGTTGGTAGAAACTGCTCTGTACCCTGAAAACTAATTCTGAGGCTGAAAAGACCCAGTAATCAAAGGCAAGAACAGCAATTTTCAGGATGGTAATACAGCGGGCAGATTGGACCCGGGCCAGGGAGCTCGCCACTCTCTCAGGAGTACAATACAATACGATGCAATTAATTTTCCTCCACCATCTTTCATGTAGAAGTTTAACAAAATGCTCTGCAGCTAATTACCAACTTCTTATGCAAATATAAGCAGAGTGTGTAGTTTGCAATTCATCAAATGGATGGAGTCAGAAGACACCCTAGAAGACACATAGATGGAGAGATGGCCCAAGGAGAGTGTTGATGGCACTATTAACCAAGAGCTGTTGGTCTCCTGGAGGGGGGCAATGTAGGAGCCAGGGGGTGGGGGGTCTGGGTATCACCAGGAAGCTGAGCACAGACAGGCCAGGACGCCCTGGTAAGAATGAGGAATCAGGCATGTCACGGACACCGGGAAGGGGTCAGAAGCAAGGAAGAGATGCCAGTCCTGGTAGGGGGTGTGTGAGATGCTGAGCTAGTTTTGGAAGGGGTTGATTGAAATTCTGATGTTGATAGGACTCCACCAAGGTTTGTGGTGACAGCAGATGGAGTAGGCATGCGTGTCTGGCTGAAGATGGAGGTGAATGGGTGTGGGTGTCCTTGGATAGGGGGCCCACTGTGGGACATTGCAGAGAGAGGGGACAATGGTGGGCTCTAGAGATGTTGCAGAGAGTCTCTGGAAGTGGTGATATGGATGTGGGGGCAGGGAAGTACTGGGTAGAGAAGGGCGGGTCCTTCACAAAAGCTCTGCCCTTGGGCCTGTGCCCACGAACCTGAGTGAGGACAGGTATTTCTGTTTTCACACTCCAAAAGTTGCCTTTTAGCCCACCACACTCTCCATCCTGTGCCCATAAAAACCCAGACCCTAGCAGACACAGACACAGGTGGCTGGAGGTTAAGAGGAGCAGCACACTGACAGGCACCAGCAGACGCTGGCAGCCAGCGATGGCGGAATGATGCTGACGCCAAAGGGAATTTGGCCTGGGGTAGTTGGAGGAGAGTCTGGCCACTTGGTGGCCTGACCCCAGAAGACCACCTTGCCACTCCATCCCTCTTCTCTTTCCCCATCCACCTTGCTAGGAGCCACCTCCACCATTCAATAAAACCTTGTACCCATTCTCCAAGCCCATGTGTGATCCGATTTTTCTGGTACACTAGGGCAAGAACCCAGGATACAGAAAGTAGCCCTCTGTCCTTGGAATAAGGCATAGGATCTCATTGAGCTGAAGACCCCAAGCCGCCTGCTGACAGCAAAGCTGAAAGAGTACAGTGTAACACACATCCACTGGGGATCTGGAAACTGTAAGCCCTCAACACTAGATGCTGCTGTGGGGTCGGAGCCCCAAAATGCTCCCCACCAACTGTCCATCTGTATGCTATCCATAGGGGTTTAAGCAGCAAAGCACCAAAGAAGCAAGCCACATCCCTGTCACACACCCTGTAAGGGGAATAAGTGAGGTTCTCCTGTTTCAGTGTCATCAGTGACCCTGTCCCATAAAACACCTCTTCACGTTGCTGATATCACAGGAAGACACAATCCTGGAGTGGGAGAAGAGGACCAAGACTGAGGTGGGAGTTTAGGTGACAACATTTTAATGACATGTCAGGGGTGACACTGGTGGGATCCTGAGGTCACCAAGTGATAAGTGGGAACAGTGATCAGAGCTTTACAGTTTATAAAGGACTCTTAGTCATCGGGAGGCAGGCAGGTATGAAGGGCCCTTGTCCCCTGTCTCATCTCCAGGTGACAAAATCAGGGCTCATAACAGAAGGCTTGTTGGAAAAAACATGTACAAACCTGATTCAGGAATTCAGGTCCTTGATTCTAAACCTAGGGTTCTTAGGATGCAAACGACTTCCAGCTTAAACCTGATAAATTGCTCTGAAATGAACCCAATGAAAGCAAAAATAGAAATTAATATATGAAAACCCCAGTGTGTTGAGAATGCTAAGCATTCTGGAAATAATAGAGGAAATCAGTCACATCAGTTGTTGGCATCTTACAGATCAAAAAGAAAAAAACAAGAAAGAAACAAACCCAAACAGAAACCTGATGAAAGAACTGATATTTTCCCTCTGCGTCGGCTGTTTTGGTGTTTTTTTTTTTTTTTTTTTTAATTTCTTTAGAGCCCATCATCAGGAGAGCATAGTTCTGAATAATGTAGATTTAGTCCATTTTTGTTTCAGAAAATGTAAAGAGGCTCTCGGAGATTCACAGAGGCAAGCCTAGGCGTGCTGCCTGCTTACCTGCAAACCAGCAAAGGGATGAGACTGGCTTCTACCTCAACACTTCAAAGCCCTTCTTCTTTGAAATAGCTGAAAGACAGAGCCAAAGCCACGTGAGAGTCAAGGTCAGACTTAGATAGTCTCCTGGAGGTAATGCCTTTCACCTTCATAAAGAGAAGAATTACGACACTCTCTTCCCTGATGTCCTCAGCTGATGGCCAGAGCAGAGGAAGATAATATTTACTATTTTGTCCTTACAAAATGCAGGCAGAGATGCCAGCCATATATTTGAAAAGCAAGAGCTTAATATTTTGAGAGGAGGTGTGGGACCAGGAAAATGTGGACGATCTCACCTTATTAATTTATCTAAGTGTGACAGTGGAACCTTCTCCCATGGAACTCAGTGTCACGCCCGCAGAATGCTGGGACGTGAAACAAGGCCACTGTCAACATGAGGAAGAATTAGTTATAATGTATTAACAAGACAAAAAAGTCAGGAGAAGTGGAAGAAAATGATGAGACATCACCATTAGTTCCTTGTCGGCTGAGTTTAGTCCAAAATGACAGCTTTGCCCGCAGGCTACAAAGCAAGCATTCAGAGAGCGGTCTTGCTTTCATATTTTGCTGAGCTGAAGAGTGTCATTTTCATTTTCATGTTTTAGAAGCTCATGTCCACGCCTTCTCATTAGCCTTGCCTGCCTCTCTCCCTGAGAAAAGTCTAAGCTTAGGCTTCTTAGATAGCAGTGGCTAATCAAGGTGGGCTTTTCTTACCTAGGGGAGAAAGCCTAGACTCCTACGGCAGCAGCTGTACCGCCGGGGTGCCATCTAACAGAGCTTCTGGCTGCAGGAGACTTGGGTTCTCTCTTTTCACCTTGAGGAAAAGCTGCCCAGCCCCACACCTCCCCCTGTGGAATTCCCTCAGCTGATGCTGTCATCCACCTGGCCTGGCAGAGCCTCACTGGAACAGGTGTGCACTTTCAGCCACCGAGTTTCACCAGAAGCTCAGGAAACCTGTATCTTCACTTGCTGGCATTGATGGATGATCCTTTCGGTGAGGGGGAAATGCGTTGGTCATGCACTGATGATGTGTTAGGAAAGAATTTACTGCATAACATTTACTTTCTGTGCAGGGCTGGGAACAGAAGGCCACGGGGGGTAAGGGGTGTTTCTTCTCTCTGTCAGCCAGCTCTTAGCTTGACCTGTCATTTAGGGCTTGGATGCAAACAAAACAAAAAACAAAACACGGAGACTCTGGAGGCCTCTGTCTCATGTCCACTGCCATGCTCGGGGCCAGGAACGGCAGCAGACTGGTCATTCTGACCCCGGACCCAGAGTGGGGCAAGCTTCCTTCAAAGGGTTGGTGAAAGCTTTGTCTTGATGCGGCAGAAACCTAAGCATGCAAAATAGAAGGGGAGTGGGTGGTTGCTGCCAGTGCAATGGAACTGCCAGAGGTTTCTGGCAGAGACGGCCAAAGACCTGCTGTGTCCTCCCCTGAGGATTTTCAGGCCCTGGATCTACAGAAGGACCAGCATCAAGCGCTCCTTCGCCCTAGATGGAGGCTTTAGAAAGTGGGGTGGTTGCTAGGGGCAGATGCCAAGCACTAATAATGCCTGCCGTCCTGTCCCGCCTTCTTAATAGACCTTCATCCTCAAACCCCTTCATTTTTATAAGACTCCTGCCTGCTGAAGTTTCCGTATTGGTGAGCCAGTCCTCATGGGAGACTTTCTTTTTTCCATCTTATTTTAAAGTTTTGTGGGTACATACTTGGTATAGGTATTTACGGGGTACATGACATTGTCACATAGACATTCAACTCACAATAATCACATCAGGGAGAATGGGGTACCCACCCCCTCAAGCACTTATCCTTTGTGTTACAAACAACCAATTTTACTCTTCTGGTTACTTTTTTTTTTTTTTTTTT
>NW_016107397.1:9703999-9708276 GCF_001604975.1 Cebus imitator | reverse complement strand
GTGGTTCAGGCTGGAGTGCAGTGGCATGATCTTGGCTCATTGCAACCTCTGCCTCCCAGGTTCAAGTGATTCTCCTGCCTCAGCCTCCTGAGTAGCTGGGATTACAGGCACCTGCCAACATGCCTGACTAACTTTTGTAGTTTTAGTAGAGATGGGGTTTTGCCATGTTGGCCAGGCTGGTCTCGAACTCCTGACCTCAGATAATCTGCCCACCTCGGCTTCCCAAAGTGCAGGGATTACAGCCGTGAGCCACCGCACCCAGCCTCTTTTGGTTACTTTTAAATGTACAATTGAATTATTTTTGACTACAAACACCCTGTTGTGCCGGCAAATATTAGGTCTTACTCATCCTTTCTAATTATTTTTTGTGCCCATTAGCCCTCCCCACTCCCCCCACACCCTCTCCCAGTCCCCTTCCCAGCCCTTGGTAACCATCCTTCTACTTCTCTATCTCCATGAGTCCCATTGTTTTGAATTTCAGCTGCCTGGTGGGAGGCTTTCAAGAAGACCACTGAGTAGAGTTCAAGCTAGGGCAAGTCATTTGAACTCAGTTTCCTCATCTGTACAATGGGAGTGACAGAGCCTACCTTGCCGGGCAGCTGCAAACGTTAGAAGATACTGCACCCTGGAGCTCAGTGCCCATGAACAGGGACAGGTGAGGGGCACCAACAGTGTCAGCAAAGGGTCTGGGGATCAGCAGGAAGCAGGAATGATGGGATGTGGCGGGAAGGGAATGATTCTGCTGAAAGTGGGGAGGTACCAGAGGCTACCTCGTTGGTAGCTTGACCAGGATCATGGCCAGCTCCAATTGCTCTACAGGAATGGGACTCTGCAGCTCATTTGTCATGCAAGTAACTCCTGCCCTCCCTCCTTCTGGCTCTTAATATATTACCCCGGGACATGCAAGGCAGAAATGCAACCACTGGAAAAGATCTCTGGGTTGCATTCCAGGCAGACAGCAGTGGTACACGCTCCCATCTCCAAGAGGAGACCCCTCCAGAGGGAGGTGGCTGGGTCAGGCCCAGCTTGGGGCAGCGCATTCTTTCTCAGTCCACTAGAGGGAGATTTACTAAATCCCCACAACCTGCGAATTCTGTCCTCCCTAGGACAAATGGCTCCCTCGCGTCTCCCAAGACCCACTGCTGTTTGTTAACCTGCTGGACAGCCAATCTCTCACAGCTTTCAGGGGACAGGAATGCATCAAGTTCTTTCCTTCTTATTTTTTCAAACAGTGAATGTGAATGCACTGCAGATTTCTTGTGAAATGCTCCATCGTGGGAGTTACTAACTGATTAGTGCAGTCATTCATTCATTCATTCATGCATGCATGGGGTACCTACTACGGGCCAGGTCTGTGCAAGGCTCTGGGAGGGCAATCGGGGAGAAAAATCAGATGTGGCCCTATTCTCATGGCACTTGTGAATCAGTGGGAAGCTAGACAATAACCAAATAATTGCATAAACAAATGTAAAAAAAAAATCCTAAATTTAGGCTGGGCACTGTGGCTCACACCTATAATCCCTGTGCTTTGGGAGGCTGAGGTGGGTGGATCACCTGAGCTCAGGAGTTTGGGACCAGCCTGGGCAACATGGCGAAACTCTGTCTCTACAAAAAATAAATCCAAAATAAATACAAAAAATTAGCCAGGTGTAGTGGTGTGGACCTGTAGTCCCAGAGACTTGGGAGTCTGGGGTGGGAGGATCCCTTGAGCCCAGGAGGTTGAGGCTGCAGTGAACTATGATGGTACCATTGCACTTCAGCCTGGGAAATAGGCGAGGAACTTGTTTCAACAAAACAAAACCTCACAAATTTATTTATCTTTGGAGACAGGGTCTCAACTCTGTTGCCCAGGCTGCAGTACAGTAACTTGATCAGAGCTCACTGCAGCTTCTAACTCCTGGACCAAGTGATGCTTCCATTTCAGCCTCTTGAATAGCTGGGACCACAGGTGTGTGCCATTAAAAAATTATTTTTTTGTTTTTGGGGGTTTTTTTTGTAGAGAAGGGGTCTCTCTATATTGCCCAGGCTGGTCTTGAACTCCTGGACTCAAGTGATCCTCCCACTTCGGCCTCCCAAAGTACTGGGATTACAAATGTGAGTCACCACACCCAGCCACAGATTTCTACAAAGAGCAGTTATGCAGTGTTCTCACAGTCTACAGTAGGAGGATTTGACTCAGTCAAAAGGAAAGGAGCTTCTCTGAGGAAGTGGCCCAAAAGATGAGACAGAGTTAATTAGGTTAAAAAAAAATCCATCCAGGCTGGGGAATGAGCATTTGCAAAGGCCCTGGGACAGGGGACTCATGGCAAGCAGCAGGCCAGAGTGGAAAGGGAGGGGTTCAGGGCAACAGGAGGTGTGGACGGGCAAGGGCCAGGCTCGGAGGGTCAAGCTAAGACCCTTTAGTCTTTATCTTAAGAGCAATGGGAACCACTGATGGATGTAAAGGGAGTAACTTGGTCAGATTTGTTTTTTAGAAAGACCAGCTGGGGCCATGCATGGTGGCTCATGCCTGTAATCCTAGCACTTTGGGAGGCTGAGTCAGGAGACTCTCTTGAGACCATGAGTTCGAGATCAGCCTGGGCAACAGAGTAAAACCCCAGCTCTACAAAAAATTAATTAGCCTGGTGTGGTGGTGCACACCTGTAGTCCCAGCTACTCTGGAGGCTGAGGTGGGAGGATTGCTTGAACCCAGGAGTTCAAGGCTTCAGTGAGCTACAATCATGCCACTGCATTCCAGCCTGGGCAACAGAGAAAGACCCTATCTTAAATAAAATAAAATAAATAAAATAAAATAAAATAAAATAAAGACCACTCTGGCTACTCGCAGGGGGCTGGACAGCCCCCACCACATGGCCCTGCAGAAATGAAGGTCCAGTCCCCAGATGGTGGGAGGGCTGCAGGCAGAAAGCCCCGGCCCCCATCTTTCAGGAATAGTGGCTGTGGGAAATGTGCTGACTCTGGGGCATACCCCGTTCCAGGATAGCCAGCTGCTGAAGCATGATCAACGTGGGGTTAAAAGGCCCAGATTCAGCTCTGAGGGTCCTCCCACCCCACTTCCAGATTATCTTCAGAGCTGTCTGAAGCCTTCACGGAGGACGCCTCAAAGCTCCATATCCTTCCTGCCTAATTCTGTACTTTTCCCTTCCCCGGATGCCAGTCCTAAGAGCACCCCTTGACAGATCTCCTGCGCAATCTCCTCCCTCTCTGAGTCAGCTTCCTGGGGCACTCAGCCCTCCACCATCCAGCAGGAGAAGGGATCAGAGACAGTACAGAGTGGAGGAGGGGACGGGTTCTCTAAGTCAGGCGGTGCAAGCTGGCGTCCTGCACTGGGGTGGTGACGGGAGAGACCCAGGCAAGGAGGGCATCTGTCAGGGCTAACTCATGTCCCTCCAAACGATGTTGAACCCCCAAAAGATGATGTCCTAACCCCTAGCCCCGGCAAATGCCATCTTGTTTGGAAATAGGGTCTTTGCTGATTATCAAGATGAAGTCCTTAGGGTGAGCCCTAAACCAAGATGACTGATGCCTTCATGAAAGAAGAAATTTGGACACAGAGACACACACACAGGAGAACAGCACGTGAGGATGAAGGTGGAGATCAAAGGGATGCGTCCACATGTCGAGGATTGTGGAGGACCACCGGTAGCTGGGGAGAGGCCTGGGCAGGTTCTCTGCCCCCAGAAGGAACCGACCCTGCTGACAGCTTGATCTGGGACCTCTGGCCTCCAGCCCCATGAAGCCACACATTTCTGTTGTTTAAGTTGCCAGTTTGTGGCACTTTGTCGCAGCAGGCCCAGCACACTAATATAGGACCCAAGAGGTAGCTGGGGAGAGACTGGGCAAGCTATGTGCATGGCATCATTACTCAGCCCAAAAATTTGAAAAGAAGCTCAAACTTAAAAATATTGTTAAGTATCAGAAAAATTAAAAAGCATGATGCTAAAAAACAAAATTGCTGCTAAAGGAAGAAGGGTAGAGTTTCCCCACCTCCATCAGCTTGCAAAAATGAGGCTGGTGACGTGGATGTGGGTCTCATTTCCTGCTCGGCCTGCTGGGGTTTATGTAGTTTCTGGGCATGAAACTTGAGAGGCTGACCTCCCTAAGGCATTGGGAGCCTGCAGGAGCCAGCTAGGGGGAGCACAGCTATGCAGCCATACCCATTCTTCCTGACCATACAGCAGGAGGCAGGTGCCCCACCACCCAGAACCCCAGAACCGGATGTAGGAGGTGGTGAGAGCTGCACTGGTTGATTTCATATTTTTTCTTCCTTTTTTTTT
>NW_016107397.1:9692749-9703969 GCF_001604975.1 Cebus imitator | reverse complement strand
TTTTAAGAGACAAATTCTTGCTCTGTTGCCCAGGCTGGGGTGCAGTGGTTCAATCATAGCTCACTGCAGCCTCTACCTCCTGGGCTCAAGTGATCCTCCTGCCTTAGCCTCCTGAGTAGCTGAGACCACAGGTACAATGCCACCATGCTCAGCTAATTTAAAATTTGTTTTTGTAGAGAGGGGGGTCTTGTTATGTTGCTCAGACTGGTCTTCAACCCTGAGGCTCGAGTGATCCTCTCACGTTGGCTGCCCAAAGTGTTGAGATTACAGGCATGACCCAACACACCCCGCCAGGTCTCCTGTTTCAGCAATGCATAACCTCATGTGCAAAGAAGAAAGACTGTTGCAAATTAAACACAAAAACATGAAAGCTTTTCAAGCTGGGTATCTAAGTAGCCTTTTCTTTCCCACCAACTCCATGACAGATTCCTGTATGTGTTGTGCATAACCATTGTTAAGGTAGCAATATCTCCCTCTTGGAAGAATTCAGAATGTCACTAGAACATTCTAAAGATAAAGGCCCCCCCACCCACCCTCCCAAAAAAAAAACCTGCACAAAAAACAAAGCACAATCAAGCTTTACCTTTGGAACAGAATAAGGTTAAAAAAAGATTAAAATAATCACAAAGGTATGATTTAATCTTTACAATGTTATAAATATTAATATGAAAAAGACTTTATATTGGGAAACGTTATACAGTATAATGTTAATTTTATGAAAATCAATTCACTTAGCACTCATACAATTTTTACTTCTCTCTTTGGCTTTTGCTGACGATTTAAGTCTTATCATTTTCTACTTCAACACCTACCACCTTGCACTGGGGTATAGTGCAGGGTTTGGACATCACAGTTATTTCTCCAGTAATGCCCCATGGCTTCCCACAGATAGAGGAAGTTGGCCAAGTGTGGAAGCTCATGCCTGTAATTGCAGCACTTTGGGAAGCCGAAGTGAGAGGATCACTTGAGCCTAAGAATTTGAAATCAAGTCTGGGTAACATAGTGAGACCTCATCTCTAATGAAAATTAAAAGCTAGCCAGGCATGGTGGTGCACACCTATAGTCCCAGCTACGTGGGAGGCTGAGGCAGGAGGAAGGCTTGAACCCGGGAGATCAAGGCTGCAGTGAGCCATGATTGTACCACTGCACTCCAGTCTGGGCCCCAGAGCAAGATTCTGTCTCAAAAACAGCAACAACAAAAGAAAAGGATATTGCTGAAATAGGACAAACAACCGAGCTGAACCTTGGATTTTTTTTTTTTTTTTTTGAGACAGTCTTGCTCTGTCACCAGGCTGGAGTGCGGTGGCGTGATCCCTGCTCACCGCAACCTCCGCCTCCTGGGTTCAAGCCATTCTCCTGCCTCAGCCTCCTGAGTAGCTGGGACTACAGGGGCGTGCCACCATGCCCAGCTAATTTTTGAATTTTTAGTAGAGACGGGGTTTCACCACGTTGTCCAGGATGGTTTTCATCTCGACCTTGTGATCCTCCCGCCTCGGCCTCCCAACATGCTGGGATTACAGGTGTGAGCCACCGCACTCGGCCAGTGTTGGATGTTTTTAATCATAATCATGGTTTGATTTCCCTCACTCCCTTCAGAAATGCAAAGGCCTCAGACATCAAGCCAAAGGCAAAACTGCTGCAGGTATGCCGGGCCGGGAGAGCCCCAGAGACGTCAGCTTGGTGCCCACTCCAGGCAGGCACAGGGCTGGCCCTGCTATGTTCCTTATCTCCTTTAATCCCCTAGCAACCCCAGAAGGTAGGTTTGTGATGATCTGTACTTGGCGGATGAGGAAATGTTCAAGACAGTTACTAACTTACCCATGGCCATGCCCCTGGGAAGTGGCCAGGATGACTTGGAAGCCCATATCTACTTAGCTCCATGGTCTGGCTCCGTGTGGACTAAGACATCAGTTACCACCTGGGACTGGAAACCAGAAGGAGGTGGGCTACATATTGTGTTCACTGATGGATCCCTTCATCCCATTCAGAATTGATCCTACTGGATCCTGGATCTCCCTTAGGGAGACTCAGGAATCCTCATTACAGTGAATTATGTGCACAATTTTGGTGGCCAGAGAGGCATTTAAATGATGGCTACAGGAGTCTCGCTCTACAGTGGCGTCATCTCAGCTCACTGCAACCTCTGCCTCCAAGGTTCAAGTGATTTTCCTGCCTCAGTCTCCAGAGTTGCTGAGACTATAGGCGCGTACCACCACACCCAACTAATTTTTTTTATTTTTAGTAGAGATGGGGTTTCACCATGTGGAACACGATGGTCTTGATCTCTTGACCTTGTGATCCGTCTGCCCTGGGCTCCCAAAGTGCTGGGATTACAGGCCTGAGCCACCGTGCCAGGCCAGGGATACTTATTTGGAAGCTTCATTAACTGTACAAGTCAACACCCTATTGCAATCTCCATGAAATGGGTAACCCAGTGAAGTTCTTTTCTAAAAAAAATGTGTTACATTTTGGAACCAATTTCAACCCACAGAAAAAGATCCGGAAGCCTTGCGATGAGACCATCGCAGTAATCCAGCGTGAGAGCACCGAGGCATAGCTGCTGGAATCATTGCCCATTTTTCTAATTTTCAGACTAAGAGCTGATCATGCAACCTTGTTAGGGAGCTAATATAGGTTGAAAATGGGACAAGTT
Source organism: Cebus imitator (assembly GCF_001604975.1). Taxonomy (NCBI): domain Eukaryota; kingdom Metazoa; phylum Chordata; class Mammalia; order Primates; family Cebidae; genus Cebus; species Cebus imitator. Next base: position 9,701,316 of record NW_016107397.1, on the reverse strand, counting down.
GATGTCAAGAGGAACACGCTTGCTCCTTAGCAGAGGTCTGAAGAACGATCGAGTTGAATTAATTTCTAAGAGACCCCATGACAGATTCTGGATGATGATCCCCAATTAGGAAAACCTTGGTTTCGTTTTTGTTTAATGTCAGGAAGTTAAGAGGCTGCAGGCAGATGGCTGTGAAAGACACCCGGGGTGGAAGCCTTGCTTCTCTTGAAATGTATGGGGCCATCGCTGCAGGTCCTTTCATGCCTTCTCCAAAGAGGAAGTCGTGAAATCTGTGTGTCTCAGCCCGTGCCCAAAGAGGGAAACGCTGTAATGAGACGATACAGGAGCTCAACTCATTTTGGAGCCCACAGAGGCTTAAAAGAGTGGAAAAATCTGTTTCATGAAAAAGGGAAAGATTCAGACTTGAACCAGATCAATGTGCCTGGGTGAAAATGGGTCCACGGTACCAGAAAATCCAGACAGAATCCCTCTGCTGGGCTTTTCCCAAATCAACAAATGTCCTTGGTTGCTGGGACCCAGGGAAAGAGCTGTTCATGGAGATGCTGGGGAGGTCACATTCTTGAGGCCTGTTTAGTTTATCCTATCTGTTAAAAGGAGGAGATATGAGGCTGGGCATGGTGGCTCACACCTGTAATTCCAACATTTTGGGAGGCCAAGGCAGGTGGATCACTTGAGGTCAAGAGATCAAGACCAACCTGGCCAATATGGTGAAGCCCTGTCTCTACTAAAAATTAAAAAATTTTAAAAAATTAGCTGGACATGGTATCACATACCTAGCTACTCAGGAGACTGAGGCAGGGGAATCGCTTGAACCTGGGAGGCTGAGGTTGTGGTGAGCCAAGATTGCGCCATTGCACTCCAGCCTGGACAACAGAGTGAGACTCATCTCAAAGCAAAAAACCAAAAACCAACCAAAAAAACCCCATATATTAGGGAAGATATATATATATATTTAAACCACTTTCAGTCTCTTGGTGTCTCAATGCAAATAAATAACCGAAAGGCAGACTGGTCTAGACAGGGAATCACCTCAATTTGAGGCAGCTCACACAATAAAGTCCAAAATGTGGAAGTTGCTGGGAGGGACCTCATTAGTCAGGCAGTCACCCCTGTGAGACAGCGACACGTCCCACTGCTAAGACACTCAACTTCCAACATGAAATACCAGTCCCTTAAAAGATTTTCCCTCCCTGCCTCCCTGCAAAACAGAGGTTGCCTGGATAATAGTCTTTCAATGTGTTGTGGAAAAAAAAATAGTGTTTCTAGCCAGTGTCAAAGTTTTACAGAAAAGTAAATTACTGTCTACCTGGTATAGATGCTTTTTGTGATATAGCAGTCATTAATTACACATCTGAATGTGGCAAGATCAGTCTTTGGTTTACTGAACTGAAGACAGTCTGCTCACCAGGAATGAGATTTCCTGAATATCAACAGGGTTCCTCCTCCTACTTCATGTCCGGTTTTACCGGGTACTCCGGGGTGGGATCTGAGGCTGGAAAGAGCTAAAAACCCCTACTGTGAGTTCCCCCAAAGAGTGGAAGGGACAGGATATGGTGGCTTATGCCTGTAATTCCAGCACTTTGGGAGGCTGAGGCGGGCGGATCACGAGGTCAGGAGTTTGAGACCAGCCTGGCCAATATGGTGCAACCCCATCTCTACTAAAAATACAAAAATTAGCTGGGCATGGTGGTGTGTGCCTGTAGTCCCAGCTACTTGGGAGGCTGAGGCAGGAGAATCGCTTGAACCAGGGAGATGGAGGTTGCAGTGAGCCAAGATCACGCCACTGCACTCCAGCCTGGGTGGCAGAGCGAGACTGCGTGTCAAAAACAAACAAAACAGAGAGAGAGTGGAAGAGCCTCCAGAGATGGTAGGCTGCATACCCAGGTGGTATTTTGGTTGCTGAGGGAATCAATCTTCTTTTTTCTCATTTTAAAATATCTGGACAAGGAAGTGGCTAGGGTTATTGTGGGAGAAACGAGCTCATTGGTGGGACTGGGATTTGAACTCAGGATTCTCGGCCAGTGTTCCAGCAACAAGGACTGATACATTTTGGCTGTATCCCCACCCAAATCTCATCTTGAATTGTAGCTCCCGTAATTCTCAAGTGTTGAGGGAGGGACCCAGTGGGAGATAACTAAATCATGGGGGCAGTTTCTCCCATACTGTTCTTGTGGTAGTAAGTCTCACGAGATCTGATTTTATAAGTGTTTCCCCTTTTGCTTGGCTCTCAATCTCTCTTGTCTGCCACCATGTAAGATGTGCCTTTTGCCTTCCACCATGATTGTGAGGCCTCCCCAGCCATGTGGAACTGAGTCCATTAAACCTCTTTTTCTTTATAAATTACCCAATATTGGGTATGTATTTATCAGCAATGTGAAACTGAACGAATACAAAGACCTTTCCACCCTATGCTCCACAAACACCTTTCAGCAGGCTTTTGTGAATGCTCATTTGAAAGTGCCGTATTCGTTCCTGATGTGAAATGATTTGCTTATAAAGGTAACCCAAATCTGAACATTGCTTTTTTATGTCTCATGGGAGCAGAAACATTATTCTAGAAGAACATGCAATGACAGAGGATAAAAATGAGTGGACTTTTGAGTCTTTCAGTTATGAAAAGATCTCCCCCCAAAAATGTGTGAGACCCCTTAACCTAGATCAGCATTTCCCAAAGCAAGTTCAGTGCTGGTTGCCTGTAGGCAGGTTGGCTTCCAACATCCTGGCTCTTGACCCTGGAATTCTCCCGGATCACATGGTTGTAGAATGCGTTGGTTGTAAGCATGCCTTTGTGCCTGTCTTCCCAGATATATGCAAGATCTCTAAGAATAGGAGCTGTATCTATTTCATTCATTATCATCATTCCCAGGATCCATCATGGTTCACAAAGTAGATATATAATAATTTGGGATTGAAGGAAGGAGATTCTGCATGGAAAAAATGTACCATGGTCAAGTACATTTGGAATTAGATAAAAAGCCTTCCTTTTGGGGACTCACAAAACACCACTGGATAAAACACAGATCGAATAAAAAAAGTAGGTGTTTGCTCTGGCTTTTTGTCATTCTCGCTGGAGGACTTATCAGAACCTTGCATATGCTGATGTGTATGCTGTCACTCCCAAGATGAGGTTGTAATGCGCATGGTCCCTGAAGTCACTTGATTGTGCAGCCTCTTTTCCTGGGATACTTAGTAACATTCTAATGACCAGCTGGTAGGAAAGTCTGGAGAAACCCACCTAATTGGCCTCTGAATTATAGGGATAGCCAAGTCAGCCCTAGAGAGGCCAGGCTGCTGGGAAGGGCGCCAGATAGAAGCAATCTACGGACGGCCCAGAAGCTGTCATTCCCTCAATCAACAGATGTTTCTATTTCTTTTAAAATAGGATCAATTTATTTTCCAATCATAAAAATAACAAGTGTGCACGGAAGCCCCATGCCTGTCTTTTTAAGCATTGAATCCTTAGTTTGACGAGTATTTGCTGAATGAATAAACACATAATGAATTAAGCGGTAAAGTAGTATTGCAGAGAATACATTCTACTATCAAACCACTCCAAGCACTTTCTTCTGCGAATATTTACCATAAATGAAAATCCCTTGGAGAAGCTTATTAATAATATATAAGTGCCGGCTGCTGTGGCTCACTCCTGTAATCCCAGCACTTTGGGAGTCCAAGGTGGGCAGATCACCTGAGGTCAGGAGTTCAAGACCAATGTAGCCAATATGGTGAAATCCCATCTCTACTAAAGATACAAATAATTAGCCAGGCATGGTGGTACATGCCTATAATCCCAGCTACTTGGGAGGCTGAGGCAGGAGAATCACTTGAGCCCAGGAGGCAGAGGTTGCAGTGAGCCAAGATTGTAGCATTGCACTCCAGCCTAGGCAACAAGAGTGAGACTCCACCTCAAAAAAAAAAATTCTATATGTATGTATGTATGTATGTTATGGCAGAAGTCCCCAGTCCCTGGGCCACGGACTGGTACTGGTTCATGGCCTGTTAGGAACCTGGCTGTACAGCAGGGGGTGACTGGTGATGAGTGAGCAAAGCTTCACAGCATCATCTCATCGCTGGCATTACCACCTGAGCTCCACCTCCTGTCAGATCAGCGGCAGCATTAGAGTCTCATAGAAGCGCAAACCCTACTGTGAACTGCACGTGTGAGGGACTCATAAGGGACGTGTGCTCCTTATAAGAATCTAATTCCAGATGATCTATCACTGTCTTCCATCACCCCCAGATGGGACCGTCTAGTTGCAGGAAAATAAGCTCAGGTCTATATTGTGTTGAGTATAATTATTTCATTGTATATTACAATGTAATAATAATAGAAAGGAAGTGAAGATAATGCGCTTGAATCATCCCAAAACAATCCCCACTAAACCCACCGCCCTGGTCCGTGGAAAAACTGCCTTCCACAAAACCAGTCCCTGGTGCCAAAAAGGTTGGGGACCACTGGGTTATAGATTGATGGGCCTCACTGCAGAACTACTGAAGCAGAATCTGACCTTTAAAGGCCCCCAGTGATGGTGTTTCTGGGGTCCTTGGTCTGAGAGCCAGAGGGATCTGAGTTCAAAACTAGGCTCTGGCAGTTACAGATACTGGGGTTTGGGTGGGGAGCAATGAGGTGGTTGGCCATCAGGATAAGCTTCTTCCAGGACAGGGCTGAGCTCCAACGTGAAGTAGAAGAAGGAACCAGGCAAGGGAAAGTTGGGGGTATGTTGGTTCAGGTTCCCCTAGATGCAGACTTGGAGAGAGAGTGAAAGTATAAATAAGTTTATTTGGGAGGTGATCCCAAGAAATACCACTGGAGGAGTAGGAAATGAGACAGGGAAGACGAGCAGTAATTGAAGCGTGCCGGGCAAAACATGCATCTTAGACTCACTCCACTGTAGGGGGCAGGGTGCTGGGGCATTTCTCTACCAGTCCCTGTGAGCCTTTGCTAAGGGATTATGGGTGTAGTTGGGGGTGGGGGGGCACCTCCATTTCCTGTCACTCTGGTAGCAAATGGTGGACTGAGAACATCCTCTGGTATAAGTGGGTCCTGGCAGTTGGACTTTGAAGGCCTGTGTTCATGGAAGGTCATGGAGAGTGGACAGCATCTATTACAGGGGGCAGGAGTGCTCCATGCTAAAGGACTCATAGACACAAAAGTCCTAATTAAGAGTTTGATGTGTTCAAGGAACAAAAAGGTCAGTGTGACTAGACCGTGGACAGCGATGGGGAGAATGGTGGGAGCTAAGGCAGTGGTGTGCAGGGAAATACTTGCAACCAGGTCTAAAAAAAAGAGGAAGCTCTGATTTGTCATGTTTGCCAATTTCCATGGTGTAAAAACTCCCATCATGGCCGGCTTCAAGCTGCCAATGTGAACCCTGAACACAGAGTTGGGAAGAGCCGTGCACGTTCACGTTCAGCTCTTGCAAGCTGGTACAAGCTGACTCCAGCACGCACTGAAGGAGGATTTTGGAAAGGAAAATGGAAAGATAAGCCTGGGCAACACAGCAAGACCCTGACTCTACACAAAAATTTTAAAAAATTAGCCAGGCATGGTGGTGCTCACCTGTAGTCCCAGCTACTTGGAAGCTGGGGAAGGAAGCTCACTTGAACCCAGGAGTTCAAGGCTGCAGTGAGCTGTGATTGCACCACTGCACTCCAGCCTGGGTGAAAGAGTGAGACCCTGCCTTGAAAAAAAAAAAAAAAAAAGAAAAGAAAAGAAAATGAAAAGCCATTAGAAGGGTTTTAAGCAGAGGATAGAGGGGATGATCTAATTTATGTCTGTCAATGAGCCAGGAGGTTGGAAATAACGGGCTGACCTGGAGCATTTCAGCATAGACCTAAGATCTATCCACTTTAGAACCTTGGTGGTGGGCACCCCAGACACACCCTGCTTCTGAAGAGCACAGTTGCAGAGCGAAGAGAGAGAAAATCCCTTGTCAGACATCTCATGCTGGGCTGAGATCCATGCTTCCATTTAGATAGCATTAAAGGTCTTCTATAAATTAACAAAACAGGAAGAGCTGCAAATAAGAATGGACACGCCACACCACCATGGGCATGTGGATTTCCCAGTGGTTTCCATTCGCCGGAGTAAGTTAAAGACCGTGTCAACCTTAACACAAGCTTTGGTGACTTCTGTCAGTTTAAGTAAGACCTTTAATACTCCTTAAACATATTTTTCTGTAAGTAATAGAATGAAGCAGAGAAATGAAGCCATCTGTTATGGAAATGCCGGCAAAGGAGGAACAGGCATGTAATAACGGGGGTGCCTGGCTACCAGAATACCTGTGCAAATGAAAATTGATTTTCTTGAGAATTCTTTGCCTGATGAAATAAATTAAATCTACATTTACTTCTATTTGTTCAAAAACCTCTTTGTTAAAATAAGTACAGCAGCATATAGACATAATCTAATAAGTTAGAGGAGGATAAATTATACCCAAGAACATTCTGCACAGAGAATACACACAGAGGGGACCCACAGAAGGCAGGCTTATGGAAAACCACTTAAAGGTTTGGCTTAATTCCATTTGCAGTGGTAAAACTGACAAACAGATACGTTTGGGTTTCCTCCAGCTTGTCTTATTTTATTTTTTCCAAATCAGTTTTATTATGATTTTAATTTGGAAAAAATAATCTACCAAGTTTCCACTTAGCCTGAAGAAATACAAGTTTAAGTAGGTCTTAAAATTTAACACAGTTTGGAAAGTGTACCAGCAGGAACAAAAACAATCTCTAATGAGAGGAAACCGTGTTACGGGCTTTACATGAAAACACATTATCTGAGGCCCCATCTTCCAGCCTGAGCCTGCCATCCCGCCTCTGAGGTTCTCACTTTCCCCCCAACAAAAGGGAAATGTTAAAAGCAGGGAGGTTTCACTGAGCATCATGTAAGTGCCTGGCACTTGTTTGTTTTTTTGAGACAGAGTTTCGCTCCTGTTGCCCAGGCTGGAGTGCAATGATGTGATCTCAGTTCACTGCAACCTCCGCCTCCCAGGTTCAAGCGATTCTCCAGCCTCAGTCTCCCAAGTAGCTGAGATTAGAGGCACCCGTCTCCACACCTGGCTAATTTTTGTATTTTTGGTAGAGATGGGGTTTCACCATGTTGGCCAGGCTGGTCTTGAATTCCTGACCTCAGGTAATCCACCCACCTTAGCTTCCTAAAGTGCTGGGATTACAGATGTGAGCCACCATGGCAGGCCCTGGCACTTGTTATATTAGGTGTGCCTCTCAGGTTGGTGCTGGGATGGGTTAGGTAGAAGGTTTTTGGTGATTGGCTGCATTTATTTATTTATTTTTTCGAATTTAGTTTTTTGTTTTTTTTTTTGAGATGGGGTTTTGCTCTCTTGCCCAGGCTAGAGTGCAGTGGCATGAAGTCATCTCACTACAGCTTCCATCTCCCGAGCTCAAGGATCCTCCTGCCTCAGCCTCCCAAGTTGCTGGGACCGCATGCAGGCATTACCACACACAGCTAATTAAAAAAAAAATGTTGTTTTTATTTTTTGTCAAGACAGGGATCTCACTCTGTTGCTCAGGCTGGTCTTGAACTCCTGGGCTGAAATGATCCTCCCACCCTGGCCTCCCAAATTGCTGGGATTACAGGCATGAGCCACTGTGCCTGTAAATTGGCTGCATCTATTCATGTACTATCATCCCATCGCAGGGTATTGGCGGGTGCACAGAAAAACTAAACTGTTATCACTGTGGCTGCTCTGAAGTCACTGGAACTGTAGAACCACACAGTAAGGGCAGTTCATGTTGTGTCAAATGCGTCAAGGCAGGGGCGTCACCCCAGGCTCCAAGCACACACCTCATTTCATCCCGAACCAACGTGGCTCCCATTTGACAGATGAGGACGTTGAGGCTTAAAGTGGGAAATTATAGCCAGCAAGTCTGACTCCAAAGCTCATGTGCTCACACGGCCTCTTCATCCCATTGCTCGAAGGATCTACTGAAGAAACCATGTGTATCTTTTTCCTCTCTGAAGGTTTTCTTATTGTTTTTAAAGGGATGATGAAAGTGAACAGCTTGAATTCTGTTTCTACCAAGTATGGGTGCCTACTTCCCATTCCTATTTTTGACATCTGCTTTTTGGATTCCTTCTGAGCTATTAATAGATATGGGAACTTTATGCACTCTTGACTTCCAAGTTGAGCCAGCGTCAGATTCCAGAAACCTACCGTTGACCAGCAGCATCTGAAGAACTTGCAACTTTTGAGTTTTTGGAACTGAAAGCAGACTAGGAGCTATGCAGAACTAATGGCTGCCTGCAGAAGCCGAACAACTTTGATGCATTAGGTGTCTCCACGCTCTGACCCCAATCCCCCACCCTTCTCCTCTAGTACCCCGGTGTCTTCCCCATCTCCAGGATTTACTGGATTGATTGGATGTTTCAAAGCCTTGTGGAGTGGCTACCCCATCCCAGGACTTGGCTGTATAGCAGTGAGCAGGAGAAACAAGGCTGGCCTCTGGGAACTCACAAGTCTAAACAAAAATAAGGAAGTGGTGAGACAGGGCAGAGACCCTGGCACTGAAGGAAGTGATCTATTTTTTTTTTTTTTTTTTTTTTT
>NW_016107397.1:9689545-9692684 GCF_001604975.1 Cebus imitator | reverse complement strand
CTCACTCTCGTGGCCCAGGCTGGAATGCAGTGGCGTGATCTTGGCTCACTGGAACCTCTGCCTCCTGGGTTCAAACCATTCTCCTGTCTCAGCCTCCTGTGTAGCTAGGATTACAGGCACCCGCCATCAAGCCCAGCTAATTTTGTGCTTTTGTAGAGACGGGGTTTTGCCATGTTGGCCAGGCTGGTCTCGAACTCCTGACCTTAGGTGATCCGCCTGCCTTGGCTTCCCAAAGTGCTGGGATTACAGGCGGGAGCCACCACGCCCAGCTAGAAGTGACCTTTTAATGGAGTCCTGAAAAGTGTCACGGAGAAGACCAGAGGAGCAGCCCAGGCAAAGAAGTAGATTTGAGAGAGACAGAGGAATGCCTGGGTGCTCCAGAGTCATTCCATAGGGTTGGAGGAGTGGGAAAAAGGGATCCCAGGGAATCAGGAGGATGTTTTGATGGGCCAGGCTAGGGAAATTGAGTAGCCTTTCTCTGCAGGGCAAAGGGGACTCACAGAGGCTTCCAAGCAGGGGAGGACCTGGTTGGATTTGCGTTTTACAAAGACTTTAGAAAGATGCCTCATCCATTATTAATAAGTTGCTCCATGCCAGCCCCTTGTGAAGGCATCATCCCTTAAGGGCTCAGGCTCAAACTCAGGGTTCCTCTTTCCCTCCTGTCTCCTCTCCCTCTGCAAGCACAGTTCCAGGAATTAGCAAGTCCTAAGAGCTCACCTTGAAAATTCATCCCTATCCTGCTCTGCTTCTCCCCACCCCACTCCGATGCCTTTTGAATTCCTGTGGCAGCCTCCTCCCCATCTACTCGTCTTCATGTGTCTGCCCTCTGCTCCTTCCACTGCAGCCCGTGGGCCTCCTAACATGCACATCTATCATCCCTTTGCTCCTCTGCAGGAAGCCCCCCCCAATCATCTGCTGTTTCTGGGATGAAGCCCAAGCCCCTTCTCTGGCCCCAGGGGTCTTGTGTGGCCTGGCTTCTGCCCAGCCCCCAACCCACATTTTCCTGCCTACTCCACCCAACCTTCCTACTCTGGCCACAGGAGCCTCCATTTCTCCTGTGGCCATGCTCTCCACTACCCTCCTGACCTGACACATCTATGCGTTTTTGTTTTGTTTTGTTTTTTGAGATGGAGTTTCACTCATTTCCCTGCTAGAGTGCAATGGTATAACCTTGGCTCATTGCAACCACTCCCTCCCGGGTTCAAGCGATTCTCCTGCCTCAGCCTCCCAGGTACCTGGGATTACAGGCATTTGCCACCTTGCTCAGATAATTTTGTATTTTTAATAGAGACCGGGTTTTACCTTGTTGGTCAGACTGGTCTGGAACTCCTAACCTCAGGTGATCCACCCGCCTCAGCCTCCCAAAGTGCTGGGATCACAGGCATGAGCCACCATGCCCAGCCCATCTGTGTTTTGTTTTGTTTTGAGACAGAGTCTCACTCTGTTGCCCAGGCTGGAGCACAGTGGCACCACCTCAGCTCACTGCAACCTCTGTCTCCGGGGTTCAAGCGATTCTCATGTTTCACCCTCCCAAGTAGCTGGGTTTACAGATGTGTACCACCGCACTGGCTTTTTTTTTTTTTGTATTTTTAGTAGAGACGGGGTTTGGTCATGTGGCTGGTCTCGAACTCCTGAGCTCAGGCAATCCACCCAACTTGGACTCCCAAAGTGCTAGGATTACAGGCACGAGCCACTGCACCCAGCCACTTTTTCTTTTTTTTTTCTTTTGACATGGAGTCTTACTCTGTCACCTGGGCTGGAATGCAGTGGCAGGATCTTGGCTCACTGCAACTTACCGCTCCTAGGCTCAAGTGATTCTCGTGCTCAGATTCCCGAGTAGCTGGGACTGTAGGCGTGCACCACCACGCCTGGCTAATTTTGGTATTTTTAGTAGGTACAGGGTTTCTCCATGTTGTACATGCTGATCTCAAACTCCTGGCCTCAAGTGATCCACCCACCTCAGCCTCCCAAAGTGCTGGGATTACAGGCGTGAGCCACCCTGCCTGGCTGGCACATCCTTCGTCTACCACAGTTGATTTTTGACTACCCTCTTTCCACTAGCTCATTCCTATTTCATTCATCAGTTTTCAGCTGAGACAACAAGTCCTCTCAAGGCTTTCCCAAACCCCCACATCCTGCCCAGGTGCCTGTGATCAACACTGCTGGATTTTATTTCCCAAGGATGATCTCAACAACAGATGTCCTTTTCCTTGTCCTTCCACAACGTAGAGCCATTGGACAGTAGAAGGACGGCTGTTTGCTGAGCTCATCCTCGGAAAATAAAATCCACTTGACCACTCCCCCATCAAGATGTGGTGTCTAATTCCTTTCCCTTTGAACTTGGCTAGGTCTTAATGACTTGCTTGTAAGCGATATAATATGGTGGCAGTGATGCTGTGTGACTCCAAGGCTAGATGAGCCAAGGCCATGCAGTTCCCACCTGATTATTTGGCATGTACACTCCCAGGACACCCATCTCAGTAGCCCCTGCTGGGATCTCAGCCACTAAATTATGAGGAAGCACAAGCCACATGGAGGGGCCAGTCTTTAAGACTTTCCAGCCCAGGGGGAGAAATGAGGAGATAAATCTCTCAATGATTCCAACCCTACTCATTTAAGCCACCCCAAGTCATCTCCCCAACTGAGGCACCTTACTTTAGGGAGACAGACCAGCCACCTCTGCTGTGCCCTGTCCAAATTTCTGACCCACACAGTCTCGGAGCATATAAAATTATTTTATATCCTTATGTTTGGGGTGGTTTCTTACATAGCAGTAGGTAACTGGAACAGCTGGCTATGAAACACCCATTCTCCACATTCCCTCTCCCTTGCTAAAAGAATTCCAGTTTTTGGGCTGGGCACAGTGGCTCATACCTATAATCCCAGCGCTTTGGGAGGCCAAGGTGGGCAGATCACGAGGTCTGGAGATTGAGACCATCCTGGCTAACACGGCGAAATCCTGTCTCTACTAAAAATACAAAAAATTAGCCAGGCATGGTGATGGGCACCTGTAGTTTAGCTACTTGGGAGGCTGAGGCAGGAGAATCACTTGAACCCAGAAGGCAGAGGTTGCAGTAAGCAGAGATCATGCCATTGTACTCCAGCCTGGGCAACAAGAGCAAGGCTCCATCTAAAAAAA
>NW_016107397.1:9675106-9689478 GCF_001604975.1 Cebus imitator | reverse complement strand
AATCTGGTTTTGTTTGAGGTGGCCATATGCTTAGCTAAATACTGGCTCTCCCAACCTGTCTTACAGCTGGGTGGCCCTGGGCCACAGTGGAAGGCTCTGAAAAAATGCTTGCTTTCCTGTTAAGAGGGAACAGTGTGGCTGGCACCCTCTGTCCTCCCTTTTCTGCTTAGAATGAGAACACAGGGGATGGAGCTACAGCCATCACTCTGATCTTGAGGGAAATGTGGGTTTCGATGTTACCAAGTGGCTGATTCAACACAGGGAGGAGCTAAGACTCGAACTTTCTGGTTAGGTGAGAAAAATAACCCCCTTCTGGTTTGAGCCTCTGTAGCCAGCATTGTCATTGACCAGCTCCACGCTTCTCATGCAGGTTACACTTCCATTCTCAGGGGCCACCTCCCCACCAGGCCACAAGCTCTGTGAGATTAGGGCCAGTGTCCGTTGTTTTCACCATCACATGCCCTTGCCCTGAGGCTGGTACACTGGAGGTTTTCAAATATTTGTTGAATGCAATCAAATAAAGGAAGGACATTGAAGGTTTTCTAGGTGGTCAGAAGCAAAGTCTCAGAGACATTTCCAACCTGACAATTTCATGCATGAGGAATTTCCAGGAGGAAGGGTTGGGTCAGGGTCTCTCAGTCTCATTCCGGCACCTGTTCCCAAGGTTGCCAAGGTCCCTGGAATCCTTACTTCTCTTTGCAGTTGGACGGGGCTGAGGTGGAGAAATCGCCTGTAGTTGGCAGCTTCCTCTGCAGCATTTCTTTCTCTGGTATTAACAAATGTTAATTTGAGGCAATGGTCACTGGCCTTTCGTGTGCCCTTTATGCCACCATAATTTTGTGACTTCAATGCAAAAAAAAAAAAAAAAAACCAACCTTGTAATTTTACTTGGCCTTACAGAAAAATCCTTAGAGGATGAAGTCTAAGACAAGAGGAAGTCCAGGCATTTTTTTTTTCTCTTTCGCTTGTGGCGTTGATTCCGCTTTGCATACAGATTTAGGTCGCACGTGTGAAATCGTGTACTTATTTTAAAACGGAGTAAATGTGCAGCCGGCTTTTATGGCCATCATCCCCCACGGCAGTTCCTCTCAACATCCTTTGGTTACAAATGACCAGTCACATAACTGGTTTCACATTCACCCTCACTTTTAGGCCTTAGTGTACTTATGATCATAGAACAGTCGGTAAAAAGCTACTCTTTTACTTTCTTTTGCCTGGAAACCTCCAAGCTGTCTTTGTTCTAACTAACTTTGGGAGGAACTTAGTTTATAGTGTGAAACAAAGACGGTAACAGCCCTTTCCCTAAAACAAACCCCCTTCCTGCCTAGGGCCTCGAGTGCCTTTGTAGGAATAACAAATCAGTCACAAGGTTAGAAATTAGGGTTTAGGAGTCACATAGATGGAGGCTGCAAGATTCTAAACCTCCCCAAATTGCTCTTGGGATAACACCACAATTGCAAAACCCAAGATCAGTGCTTGAGATATTTTGCAGATCCCGCACTTGATGGATCACCTGGTACCACCCAGATCAATAAACTGGGTCATCTGTTCTTGTGGCCCCCACCCAGGAACTGACTCAGTGCAGGAGGGCAGCTTCAATTCCCTATGATTTTTTTTTTTTTTTTTTGAGAGTTTCACTCTTGTTTCCCAGGCTGGAGTGCAATGGCACGACCTCGGCTCTCTGTAACCTCCACCCCCCCGGTTCAAGCAGTTCTTCCGCCTCAGCCTCCTGAGTAGCTGGGACTACAGATGCCTGCCGCCATGCCTGGGTTAATTTTTGTATTTTTAGTAGAGACAGGGTTTCTCCATGTTGGTCAGGCTCGTCTTGAACTCCTGACCTCAGGTGATCTGCCTGTCTCAGCCTCCCAAAGTGATGGAATGACAGGTGTGAACTACCGCACCCGGCCAACTCCCTATGATTTTATCTCCTCCCTGGCCAGTCAGAACTCCCAACTCACTGGCCCCATATCCACCAAATTATCCTTAAAAACTCTGATCGCCGAATTCTTGGGGAGACTGACTTGAGTAATAATAAAACTCTGGTCTCCCAAACAACTGGCTCTGCATGAATTACTCTTTCTCTATTGCAATTCCCATGTCTTGATAAATTGGTTCTGTCTAGGTAGCGGGCAAGGAGAACCTGTTGGGCAATTATAGCTTTGTGTCCCTGGGCTATTTTCGCAGACTTTTTGCAACTTGTTTTATCTACTGGTACACAGGGATGTAACTGAATTGAAGATGAACTTTTTTTTTTTCTTTGAGATAGAGGCACACTCTGTCACCCAGGCTGGAGTGCAGTGGTGCAATCTCAGCTCACTACAACCTCTGTCTCCTGGGTTCAAGTGATTCCCCTGCCTCAGCCTCCGGAGTAGCTGGGATTACAGGCCTGCACCACCACGCCCAGCTAATTTTTTCATCTTTAGTACAGACAGGGTTTCACCATGTAGGCCAGGCTGATGCCGAATTCCTGACCTCAAGTGATCTGCCTGCCTCGGCCTCCCAAACTGCTGGGATGACAGGTGTGAGCCATGGCATTCAGCTGAGGGTGAACTCTGTTAATGTGTGAAAGGTGCTGAGAGCAACACCTACATGCGCTATGTGAAAACAACAAATGCTGGGCGTCATTGCATCCATCTGAGCAGAGAGATGGCTGTGTCTGGAGCAAGCCCAGAGAGGCAGGAGGCACTCCCTCACATGGCATCTCACAAGTGTCTTGCAGCCTTGATTTCTCCACTTGTAAAATGAAAGCGATCATATAGTAGTTTGTGAAACCTTTGGCAACCTGAGATGCAATGTGTGATGAGGATGCAGAATGTTATTGTAATTACATGATTACAATCTCTGCAGAGCCGGGAGGCAGGAGGCTGGCAGGATACCGCTGCCTACATGCATACCTGAGGAATTTTTTGTGTGTCTGTGAGGTTTCCATTGGAAACAAGATTCACAAAGGCAAAATCACCACCAGTCCTGGCCCCACATAAAAGATAACAAGGAGAAGATGGAGCCTGGAGTACCAGGGAGGCGATATACATAGAGTCGGTTCATAAATCCATCTAAAGCCCGTCCCCAAACACCCAAGTCAAATTTCATCTTGGAACACTTTGCATAACAAGCAATTTAAGGCATGGCAGACCCCTGAGAGCTACAGAACATTTAAATGATGGGCAAGTATTTCTGTTTGGTTGTTAGGAGAAATGACTTTTTGAACTCCAGTCTTTGAGTAAAACAAGTTTGATCAGCTATAAACAGATTCAAACTAATTATTTGCTTTTGCAGGGCTTCCATTTCATTTTCATGAGGCTAGAGAGTGGGAAGAGATTACTTTGTGGGATAACAGGCTGTAAAAGTTGAAGCCAGTAGCTATGGTTGACTGAAAAATACACCACAACCCCCCACCCCGACCCACCACTGCTATGGAGCCTGTTCTGCTGGAAGGCAGAGGCCTTGCAATAGGGGTGCTGGATTTGATCCCCTGTCTGCAGGGGAATGTTGGCACTGGAGATGAACAATGGGTCACTGTGAATAGGGAATTGCAATTTCTTTAAGAGATGACATCTTGCTCTGTTATCCAGGCATTTGAAAATGCTCCTTAAAAGACATGGTGAAGATAAGCCACAGAGGCTGGCACAGTGGCTCATGCTTGTCATTCCAAAACTTTAAGAGGCTGAGGCAGGAGGATGGCTTGATCTCAGGAGTTTGAGACCAGCCTGCACAACATAGTGAGACCCCATCTCTACAAAAAAATACAAAATGTAGCTGGGTGTCATGGCACTTGCCTGAAGTTCCAGCTACTTTGAAGGCTGAGGTGGGAGAATCACTTGAGCTCAGGTGGTTGCAGCTACAGTGAGCCGTGATGGCACCACTGCACTCCAACCTAGGGAACAGAGTGAGGCCCTGTTTCAAAAGAATTAAAGATAAAATAAAGTGGAAAGAATATTCGCAACATATGTAACTGATAGAGGACTAGCCCAGAGTATGTAGAGAACTCCAACAAATTAATCCTGAAGAGAACAACTCCTAAGAAATGAATGAAAGACTTGATCAGGCTCCCTCGCAGAAGATCTAAGAACGGCCAATGAATATATAAAAGATTTCCAATGTCTTGAGTCATCAAGGAAATGAACGTAATCACCATGGTAGACAGAGTGGCTAAATTTTAAAAGATTAACAGTTCCAAATGCTGGCAAAGATTGGGGAACATGGAAGGCTCCATGTTGCTGTTGGGAATGCGGAATGGCACTGCCTCTCTGGAGTACTGCTGATTACAAAGTGAAACGGTCACCTACCTTATGACTCGGCAATTCCCCATTGGTCTTTACACAAGAGAAATGAAAATGTAGTTCATCAAATGACATGTACTAGGATGTGGATAGCAGCTTTGTTCAGAAGAATCCCAGACTGAAAACAGCCCAAATGGGTATCAATCATACATTTGGGTCCATCATGGTGTGTTTATGAGATGGAATACTATGCAGCAATAAAAAAGAACTACTGATATAAGTAATGACATGGATGGCTCTTTTTTTTTGAGACAGAGTCTCACTATGTCGCCAGGCTGGAGTGTAGTGGCGTGATCTTGGCTCACTGCAACCTCTGCCTCCTAGGTTCAAGTGATTCTCCTGCCTCAGCCTCCTGAGTAACTGGGGCTACAGGTGCATGCCACCACACCTGGCTAATTTTTGTAGTTTTAGTAGAGAAGGGGTTTCACCATGTTGGCCAGGATAGTCTCAATCTCTTAACCTCATGATCTGCCCACCTCGGCCTCCCAAAGTGCTGGGATTACAGGCATGAGCCACTGTGCCCGTCTGACATGGATGGTTCTTAAAAACTATACTGAGACTGGGCATAGTAACTCATGCCTGTAATCTCAGTACTTTGGGAGACTGAGGGAGCAGATCACTTGAACCAAGGAGTTCAAGATCAGCCTGGGAAGCATAGAGAAATCCCATCTTTACAAAAAAATACAAAAATTAACCAGGTATTGTGGTGTATGCCTGTAGTCCCAAATACTTGGGAGGCTAAGGCAGGAGGATCTCTTGAGCCCAGGAAGTTGAGGCTGCAGTGAGCTATGATTGCACCACTGCACTTCAGCCTGGGTGACAAAGTGAGATCTTTCCTAAAGCAAACAAACAAAAAATTATACTGAATAAAGCAGCAGACAAGAGTATAGGCTGCATAAACCCATTTATATGAAGCCCAGAACAAACAAAGCAATCTATAAAGATAGAAAGTGGTCACCTGGGGAGAAGAAGGAAATTGACTAAAAAAAGGGAGAGAGAACTTTCTGGGCTGATGGTGGCATCTAATCTTTGCTATCTGATACAGTGGCCACTAACCTCATAAAATGTGACTCGAATTGTGGCTGGTATGACTGAAATAATAAATTTTTAATTTTATCTAAATTTTAAAACTGAGACAGTATGAAATATTTCCCCTTAAACACAACTCTATTATTTTGGTAGAATTGTGTTTTTCTTTTTTCTATTTGTTTTTCAGAGGCAGGGTCTCATTCTGTCATGCAGGCTGCATTGCAGTGACATGACTACACTCACTGCAGCCTTGAACTCCTGGTCTCAAGCAATCCTCCCCCGTCAGCCTCCAGGGTAGCTGTGACCATAGGTGTGCATCACCATCCCCGGCTCATTTAAAATTTTTTCTGTAGAGAAGAAGTCTCACTGTGGTGTTCAGGCTTGTCTTAAACTCCTGGCTTCAACTGATCCTCCCATCTCAGCTTCCCAAGTGCTAGAATTACAGGCACTAGCCACAGCACTAACCTGAACTGTTAAAAAATTAGCCTTCCAACGCCACACATCTACAACAATCTGATCTTTGACAAACCTCACAAAAACAAGCAACAGGGAAAGGATTCCTTATTTAATAAATGGTGCTGGGAAAACTGGTTAGCCATGTGCAGAAAGCAGAAACTGGACCCCTTCCTGACACCTTACACTAAAATTAACTCCAGATGGATTAAAGACTTAAACATAAGATCTAACACCATAAAAACCCTAGAAGAAAATCTAGGCAAAACTATTCAGGACATAGGCATAGGCAAGGACTTCATGATTAAAACACCAAAAGCATTGGCAACAAAAACCAAAACAGACAAATGGGACCTAATCAAACTCCACAGCTTCTGCACAGCAAAAGAAACAGTCATTAGAATGAATCAGCAACCAACAGAATGGGAAAACCTTTTTGCAATCTACCCATCTGACAAAGGGCTAATATCCAGAATCTACAAAGAACTAAAACAGATTTACAAAAAAATACAAACAAGCCCATGCAAAAGTGGGCAAAGGATNACTTTTCAAAAGAAGACATATATGAGGCCAAAAAACATGAAAAAATGCTCATCATCACTGGTCATTAGAGAAATGCAAATCAAAACTACATTGAGATATCATCTCATGCCAGTTAGAATGGCAATCATTAAAAAATCTGGAGACAACAGACGCTGGACAGGATGTGGAGAAATAGGAACACTTTTACACTGTTGGTGGGAGTGTAAATTAGTTCAACCATTATGCAAGACAGTGTGGCGATCCCTCAAGGACCTAGAAATAGAAATTCCATTTGACCCAGCAATCCCATTACTGGGTATATATCCAAAGGATTATAAATCATTCTATTATAAGGACACATGAACATGAATGTTCATTGTGGCACTGCTTACAATAGCAAAGACCTGGAACCAACCCAAATGCCCATCGATGATAGACTGGACAGGGAAAATGTGGCACATATACACCATGGAATATTATGCAGCCATCAAAAAGGATGAGTTCATGTCCTTTGTAGGGACATGGATGAACATGGAAACCATCATTCTCAGCAAGCTGACACAAGAACAGAAAATCAAACACTGCATGTTCTCACTCATAGGCAGATGATGAACAATGAGAACACATGGACACAGGGAGGGGAACATCACACGCTAGGGTCTGTCGGGGGGAAATAGGGGAGGGAGAGTGGAGAGAGGGGAGTTAGGGAGGGACAACATGGGGGAAATGCCAAATATAAGTGATGGGGAGGAAGGCAGCAAACCACACTGCCATGTGTGTACCTATGCAACAATCTCACATGTTCTTCACATGTACCCCAAAACCTAAAATGCAATAAATTTTTTTTTTTAAAATTAGCCTCCAAATTGAAATGTGCTATAAGTATAAAACATGTACAAAGTTTCAGACTTGTTACCAAAAAAAGAGAAAAATTTCTTATGATCTTTTCGTATTGAAATGATGTTTTAAATACACTGGGTTAAAAATATAGTATTAACATAATTTTCACCTGTTTCTTTTTACTTTTCCAAATGTGGTTCCTAGAAACTTTAAAATTACATGTATAGGTCTTGCTCCATTGCTGTCAGACAGAGCTGCTCTGTGTTTTGTTTGGGTGGAGGCTACCTGGGAGGATGCAATGATCAGAACTCACTGAACAGAATGCCTAAAATCCGTGCATGGGATAGTGTTAATTATAGTTGAATTAGAAAACCACACACACATGACCCCTGCTTGACTCATGCATGGTTTTAGAAATTGGGAAGCAGAAGGGCAATGACTGGGAGGGAGAACGAGAGGAGCTGGAATGTTCTATTCCTTTCTGGGAGTTTAACTCTAAAATTGAACCTGGCTTTATGACACGTTCAAGGCGTGTGAGTCTCTTGAATTAAGAGGCAAATTTATGCAGAACAACTGGCTAATTAGTGTGCTGCCCTGGGAGCCATTGTGTTTTACAGGCAAGAAGGTTCCACAGCCCCAGGACTGGTTTCTCTAAGCCCTAATCTCCCCCTGAGGGCCTGGACTTGCCCTACTGGAGAGGGCTTGGCTTACTCCCCAACAACCCCCTGAAGCAGCTCCCGCATTATCCTGTCTCCCCTTCCCTCAGACCTTGTCCTCAAAGAAAAACCCCAAGTGCCAACCTGCTTAGGCTCAAGCACATTTTCAGGAGAGCAAAATCTTTTGACCAAGAAGAGGCCTTTCCATCTGCTACAGCCAGGCCAGGAGCCTGGTGGCATGAGGGATGTTGACTTCCTGAACCCAGGTGGCAATGTGGCAAAGGGTGGGGTTAATCGCTCCATCTATGTGCCCTGATCAGGGTGACCACAGCTCTGGGTCGGTTCAGACAGGAAGCGCAGAAGGATGCCAGAGTTTCCACTGTGGGTATGGAGGGGCAGGAAGTCAGGAGTAATGGGCGAGAAAACAGGACTGGATGGCCGGCCGTGCCAGGAATTGTGGTCAACATCAGCTCCTTCCCCATCTGTTTCTGTCCTTGGGGGGTCGGACCTGCAGACACAGCTTGGCAGCAGGTGGAGAGAATGACCAAAAAGAAGATACAATGGAGGTGGAGGTCATGAGCTTTGGACCTTCCAGACGTGGGTCCAAGTCATGGGTCTGGTGCTAGCAATGAAGACTTGTGCAAGTTACTTAATTTGTCTAAATCTCAGTTTCCTCTCCCGTAGAAGAAAGACAATAATAGTAGCTGCTGTAAAGGGTGAGTTGGAAGTTATGTTAAATGGGGTAATGTAAGCTGAGTGTTTGGTAAAGTATTACTGGTTCTGGGTGGTGGCTCTATTCTAATAGGACCCGAGCCAATGTCTTTTGAGACAAATGAGAGAACGAAGTCCCCAATGAGCACATCAGGGCCACAGTCAAGGAGGGTGAGGCTCACAGCAGTGCTCCCATGCAAGCAGAAAGCCAGAGGGCTAATCAGAGAATGGATGGGCTGCCAATCAATGTTGTGTGTCTTAGGCTGTGTTCTCTAGAAGTAGATCTTGGGGGAGAATTCAGGTGGAATTGAAAATCCCCTGGTAGAAATTGCTCCTAGGCAAAACCAATTGGAAAGTAGGTAAGCAGGACCAGGAAGAGAAGGTGGCCAGGGAAGGGCACAATATCAAGCAAAGTCTCACAGAGAACCACAGTGGCGGCCCCAAGATGGCCCCCAAGGATCCTTCCCTCATGGTATTTCTGCCTTTGCATAGCTCTGCTCCCACTTCAGATAGGATGGACCTGTTTAGCAATAGGGTATTGTGAAATAGATGGAGTGTGGCTTCCAAGGCTAGGTCATAAAAGACTGCAGTTTCTCCCTTGCTTTCTTGGTTCACCCACTGGACGAAGCCAGCCACCATGTTGTAAGGATGCTCAAGTAGTCTGTGGAGAGGCTGATGTGGTGAGGAACTGAGGTCTCTTGCCAGCAACCACTCCAGCTTGCTGGCCTTGTGAGGGAGCCTTCTTGGAAATAGATCCTCCTGGCCCAGTTGAGTCTTCAGGTGATGGAGCCCAGCGGGCATCTTGACTGCAACCCCATGAGACACGAGCCAGAATCACCCAGCTAAGTCACCCATGAATTCCTGACCCACAAAAACTGGGCTATGGATTGAATATGTCCCCTGAAGTCCATGTGTTGAAAACGTAATGCTCAATGCAACCATGTTGAGAGGTAGGACCTCTAAGAGGTGATTATGTCATGAGGGCTCTGCCTTCATAAATAAGTTAATGTTATTATCATGTGAGTGGGTTTTTTATGAAAGCAATTTTACCCCCCTCTCCCCATCTCTCTCATCCTCTTTTGCCATGTGATGCCTTCTGCCATGTTATGGTACAACAAGAAAGTCCTCATCAGATGCAGACGTTTGATCTTGGGACTTCCCAGCCTCTAGAACCATGAGCCGATAGATTTCCGTTCCTTATAAATTTTTAAGTCTCAGGTATCTGTAGTAGCAGCACAAAATGGATTAAAACACCCTCTTAGCAGCATTAATGGCCAAAGCTTATGCATACATTTGCAGGGGTCAGAGCCCCCTAAAATTTTGGTGCTTAGAAACAGGAATGGATTTCTGAACTCAGAGGTAACATGCTGCCTCATATCACACACTTGCGGCTTCCTTTATGTAACGTACCTTATTGATTTCTATTTAATAATGACTGATGCAGCTCTTGGGCCCTTTCTCTGATGAATCCAAGCTGTCTGTCAAGTAGGAGAGACAGGGCAGGAGTGAAGCATTATTATTCCAAAGCACAGTCATTAGATTAATAGTAAGCTCCAGCAACACCATTAACGTGCGGAGAATCGATGAAGTAACAGAGGCAAGGCTGCCTCCAGATAAGATCACTGCTTCTCAAGCATGTGTCCTATTTATAGATCATGTGTGTTCATTCTACCTTTGGATCTTTCTTCCCTCGAGGGCTCCCGAGTGAGCTGATTATAATCTTTAAGACTACGTGTCAGCAGCATAAGCGATTATCACCATCACTCTTTATCCTTGACTCATCTTCTTCCACCTGCCTACCAGCAAAAGTAGACAACACTCTGTTGCCTCGTGTTGGAGCAAACGCATTATTCACAACTTTCCCAAAAGAAATTTTTGTCTCACCATGATCAATCTTTTCCTATAATTTGGGAAAATAAAAATTTTAAGGCCACAAATAGACAGTAAACTTTGGAAATAATTTCCCCAAATGGATTTCCCTGTGCCCGTCTGTTCACAAACATTTAGCTCTCCTAAGTCATAGCTTGTCAGCAAAGTGACTTTAATTTAAAAAAAATTTTTTTTAACTTTCTTCTTTTGAGATGGAGCCGCACTCTGTAGCCCAGCCTGGAGTTCAATGGCGTGATCTCCACTCACTGCAACCTCTGCCTCCCTGGTTCAAGCAATTCTCCTGCCTCAGCCTCCTGAGTAGCTGGGATTATGGTCACCTGCCACTACACCTGGCTAGTTTTGCCTTTTTAGTAGAGACAGGGTTTCACCATGTTAGTCAGGCTGGCCTCGAACTTCTGATCTTAGGTGATCTGCCCGCCTTGGCCTCCCAAAGTGCTGGGATTACAAGCATGAGCCACTGTGCTCAGCCAAAGTGGCTTTAATGTCTTTAGTTTTCATCTTCTCAATTTGTTATTCAGAACAGGTGGAGGAGGTGAGGAGGAGATCCTTTCTCTGGAAGATATTCCTTTCTAAATCTAAGGAAAGGGTTCTCTAGTTGTGTATGAGAGACTTGAGTGAGACTAAGCTGGTGGTGTTAGGAAGGTGGGCAAGGTCATCACTGACAGCTCTCTTAAGATCTTTTTTTCCAGATGGATTGCAGAAACTTATTGAAATTGGAGACACTGTTTAATCTTCTTGTACCACGAGACTCCATTAGCTTGTCTGCAAAGTTCTCTGGGAGGCTGAGGATCATTTGAGCCCAGGAGTTTGAGGCTGTAGTAAGCCTCAAAGAGCCACTGCACTCCAGCCTTGGTGAGGCAAGACCCTTTCAAGGGGTAAACTGGATGCTTGATTGGTGTGGTCATTAAAAACCCTAGTTTTTGGGATAACAGGTCTGCCTGCATTTCTTCAAGCATGAAGTCTAAGTCCTTTGCTTCTTTAGAACTTTCTCCAGACATTGTAGTCAAGCTCGCTCTCCAACCCAAGCAAACCATTCACGGATAAAAACGTTACCAGTAGCTGAAGTACAAATGAGGACTTCCATTAAAAGGCTAGACATTCGTAAACTCTTTTCAAAGTTTTCTGTCACAGGGTTCTTCAGTGTTAACTTTGTCTACATGTTCACTTCAGGTCATACATTTGAAAGGACCTTAAGCATAGTTTGAAGGTATGAACAAAGAAAGACCACCACTGGATGAAACGTACAGAGTCTCAGTGCCATGGGAAAGGTGGCCAGCCTCGAGAGATCCCTTTTAGCTCTCACATTCATCCCTGCAACCTGGACAGCACCTCCTCCACTCAGAAGGACCTCTGAGATCCCCTCCCTATCCAAGAACTCATTCTGAAGCACAGGCTTCTTCCACACCTCACTCTGCCTGCCATCCTGGCTTGAACCCTTCCGGCCTCTGAGCTCACTGATCCTCCATTGATTATCTTTCTGTTTCTAGCCTTGTCTTGACCTTTGATAGGATTCCAGTTTTTATCTTGAGCCATTATCAACTTAGTTCAACGTCCCCCTTGGTTCAACTAAGCCACAGCACGTTTCCTCTGCCCTCAGCGTCTCCCCTACCTTAAGAAGAGTCATCTTGCATTCTCTTGCACCACAAATAGGACCTTAACAGAGAGATATGGGACTTGGATAGAGACATCTAGAGTCAAGTCAGAACAGATTAGAGCCACCTGTGGCCCAAGCTGGTATCTCTTTTCTTGGATGTTCTCTCTGTACCACTGTCCCTCAATAACGTTACGCTTGAGAAGGTAACATTTAAGAAAATAATTTTCTCCCACACCCCACTCTGCATATTGCCAATGGTTTCTAGTCACATGGCTTGGGATCTCCCCTTTGCTCCCCAGTTTTCCTTTATGTTTCAGATTAGAACTATGGACTTTCTACTGATGGCCTATTGAAATGTATCTTTTGATTAAAATCAAACAGTTCATCACTGAACATGCCAAGCCACAATAATACATGAAGGGTAAAATGGGCACACAGCTTGTAAATTCTTAATTATGATGACTCCATTCTCCCCTCCCCTCCCTTTCTCTTCTCTTCTCTCCTCTTCTCTTTTGGGATGGAGTTTTGTTCTTGTTGCCCAGGCCGGCATGCAATGGCATGATCTCGGCTCACCGCAACCTCCGCCTCCTGGGTTCAAGTGGTTCTCCTGCCTCAGCCTCCCGAGTAGTTAGGACTACAGGCATGTGCCACCATGCCCAGCTAAATTTGTATTTAGCAGAGATGGGGTCTCTCCATGTTGGTCAGGATGGTCTTGAACTCCTGACCTCAAGTGATCCGCCCGCCTCAGCCTCCCAAAGTTCTGGGATTACAGGCATAAGCCATCATGCCTGGCCTATCATGACTCCATTATTCTTTCCCTTTGAGAATTTAAGATCAAAATCCTATAAAAGTGGAAATGATGTAAATGCTCAATAATAGGGATGGGGTAAAGAAATGGCCTTGCCCTAGTAAACCGTTAAGGGTTGAGTTTGCAAAGAGCACTTGGTGACTGCTGCGTGAAAAAGACAGGGCGCAAAAGCCTATCTTCAGTGCAAGCCCCATTCTGCTGTGCCCTGCAGCCTCGCCTGGGGCACTGGCTTGCAGGGCTGGGACCACCTCTGTCTTCCTTCCACGTCTTGCTGGGGAGGGCAGGCGAAGTCAGTTGTGAGAATGCAGCCTTGATGATTCTAGAAGGGTAGGGTCCCTAGCAGGACGTCAACAGTTTGCAGTGAAGGACTGCAATTTTAAACCAGGCGCTAAGGTGGGAAAAAAACCTGTGGTGCTGGTGGGTGGGAGGGTGGTGGGGGTGGAGGGGAAGCTGGAGGAGGATGAGAGGAGAGTGGGGAGCCCCAGGGATGGAGTAGGGAGGGCTGGTAGTCCACAACCACCATCCTGAGAGCCTGCGCTAGCAATGGGAAGTCTCTTCAGAAGACGGTGTTCAAGCCTTATCTTTACACTCTTTGGGGCCTATGTTGGTTGTTTTTTTTTTTACAGAGGCACAGAATGAATAGAATCCCCACCATGCTGACTGTTCACAGGGCCGAGTTCCTGTCTGTTCTGTTTCGCGTTTCTGTCATGTCCTAAGAAGGCACACATATCTATCCCATAGTGTCTGGGGAGCGACCAACCAAGGAAATGGGAGGTGAGGTGTCTGTGGCAGATCAGAGCTCCCTGGGCTGAGGTTCACGCAATTAAATCAAATAAACAACAAATACCTATAAATATTTGTATTGACTGTTTCTGGAAACCACACCTGGACCCTTGATTTATCAGAAGCAAAGCTTAGGTTAGAGTTTACCACTTTCATGGAGGGAGGGGGAGAGGGGAGATGAGAAAGGGGAGGGGAGAGAGAAGAGAGGGGAGGGAGGGAGAGAAAGCAGAAAGGGAGCGGGAGGGAGGAATCGAGGAAAGAGAGGGAGATGGCGGGAGAGAGGAGAGAGGAGAGAGAGGGATGGGAGAGATTGAGAGAGAGAGAGGGAAGGAGGGAGACAGGGAGGGAGAGGGAAGAAAAGGAGGGAGGGGGAGAGGAGAGCAAAAGAGGGAGGGAGAGGGAGGAAGGCAGGAAGGAAGGGAGAGGCAGAGGCTGAGAGAGGAGAGGCTTTCTGACACTTCTCTCCTCTGAGCACAGAACCCTCCTAGGACAGCCTGTCTCCTTTCATGAAGCTTCCCTGCCACCTTCTCCCTCGCTCCTCCCATGTCTGTCCCTTTTGGAGACGGCTCACCCCACTGTCTCCTACTGGACTGGAGTTCACCTGGAATGAGACTTCTCTGCTCCTCTAGCACCTGGACTGGCTCCCAGCAACTTTCTCCAGCAGCTTCGGACAGAAATCTTGCTGAGCTTCCATTCTAAGTTCAGCCACCACCACCTCCCATCCAGTGGTTTCTAAACAATCTCTGAGCAAGATTTTGGTTTTATTACCTATTAACTTCTCCTTTGTTTTTTTTTTTTTTTTTTTT